>NC_086450.1:323637114-323963542 GCF_028390025.1 Pseudophryne corroboree | reverse complement strand
AGTGATTGACGTGAAGGGGGCATTTCTGGGTGTCAACTGACCGTTTTCAGGGAGTGTTCGAAAAAACGCAGGCGTGCCAGGGAAAATGAAGGCGTGGCTGGGCGAACGCAGGGCGTGTTCGTGACATCAAAACAGTAACTGAATAGGCTGAAGTGATCGCAAGCGCTGAGTAGGTCTGAAGCTACTCTAAAACTGCACAAATTTATTTTGTAGCCGCACTGCAATCCTTTAGTTCGCACGTCTGCTAAGCTAAAATACACTCCCAGTGGGAGGCGGCATAGCGTTTGCATGGCTGCTAAAATCTGCTAGCGAGCGAACAACTCGAAATGACCATCACAGTTATCATTTCAACTAATCCCAAAGGTGTTTATTTGGGTTGAGGTCAGGGCTCTGTGTACTGTAGGTCAATCAGGTTCTTCCACTCCAAACCAATTTTTGATATACTTCACCTTGTGCATTAGGCGCATTAACACGCTGAAACCTATTACACTGTATCCTGTCATTTGTAGTCAGTATAAGTTTAAATGATAGGAAAATACATGTTGTGAGCTTTTCTGAGAGAACCATGAAACATGAGAACCCACATGGCCAATCCACTATAGACAACAATGGTCTGCATTTCCCAGTGTCACATCATGTAATGAATGTATTATTAAATACAGAAGCTGTAGTAATGAATGAATTATTAAATACAGGGGCTGTCAGGGTAGGTGGATGCAATGGGCCTAGAGATGACAGGTACCAGCAATGCAAGTTCTTTATTTGGAAGCCTGGATCTGCTCATTTGTGGCCTCACTGCTCATGCAGCAAAAGAGCAGCGACCTTGGTATAATGTTTAGGCATTGCCAAAGCCTCCACTTAAAATTTTGCTGTGAAGCCCAACAATGCTGCGTTTCAGCCCAATATCCCTGATTAGCTAACACTAACAATAGCATTTGTACCCATAGAGATAAAATAATGTATGCTCACTTTATCCCATCACTGTAACATACTGCAAAATATATTAAGTTGAAATTAACGTTATAGAATCTCAGTCCTCTTTTACATTTCCTAATTTTATAGCTGCAGACATTTTTAAATTATTTCTAGAGGTACCCAAATAAGTAAGTAAACGTAAGCTTCTTATGGTATAGTGTTGGTGGACTAATTGTCAGGTCAGGGAAATCTAGTGGACCTGGGTTGGACTCTGTCGGTGGTACAGCAGGTGGTGCTAGATGCATAACGCTTGGGGCTATATGTAGGACTTACGCATTAGGCACTAGAGATCTGGACAGAACATGGCAGGCTAGATAGGAGCCTCTAGCAGAGATGAATGCTTAGTGCAACTTGACTAAATAATGCCTGATGGTACCAGTGGAGCAAGTAGAAAAAAATTCTGTGCCAGGTACACATTAGAGATGAGCGGGTTCGGTTTCTCTGAATCCGAACCCGCCCGAACTTCATGTTTTTTTACACGGGTCCGAGCGACTCGGATCTTCCCGCCTTGCTCGGTTAACCCGAGCGCGCCCGAACGTCATCATCACGCTGTCGGATTCTCGCGAGGCTCGGATTCTATCGCGAGACTCGGATTCTATATAAGGAGCCGCGCGTCGCGGCCATTTTCACACGTGCATTGAGATTGATAGGGAGAGGACGTGGCTGGCGTCCTCTCCATTTAGATTATAAGAGAGAGAGATTTACTGGAGCTTAGGACTAGGAGGAGTACTGTAGAAGTGTAGAGAGTGCAGAGAGTTTACTAGTGAGTGACCACCAGACAGTGCAGTTTATTTAATATATCCGTTCTCTGCCTGAAAAAAGCGATACACACAGTGACTCAGTCACATACCATATCTGTGTGCACTGCTCAGGCTCAGCCCAGTGTGCTGCATCATCTATATATATTATATATCTGTCTGACTGCTCAGCTCACACAGCTTATAATTGTGGGGGAGACTGGGGAGCACTGCAGTGCCAGTTATAGGTTATAGCAGGAGCCAGGAGTACATAATATTATATAGTGAGTGACCACCAGACAGTGCAGTTTATTTAATATATCCGTTCTCTGCCTGAAAAAAGCGATACACACAGTGACTCAGTCACATACCATATCTGTGTGCACTGCTCAGGCTCAGCCCAGTGTGCTGCATCATCTATATATATTATATATCTGTCTGACTGCTCAGCTCACACAGCTTATAATTGTGGGGGAGACTGGGGAGCACTGCAGTGCCAGTTATAGGTTATAGCAGGAGCCAGGAGTACATAATATTATATTAAAATTAAACAGTGCACACTTTTGCTGCAGGAGTGCCACTGCCAGTGTGACTGACCAGTGACCTGACCACACTGACCACCAGTATAGTTAGTAGTATACTTATATTGTGATTGCCTGAAAAAGTTAAACACTCGTCGTGTGACTTCACTTGTGTGTTGTTGTTTTTTTTTATTCTATAAAAATAAAACTCATTCTGCTGACAGACAGTGTCCAGCTGGTCCGTCATTATATAATATATAATATATACCTGTCCGGCTGCAGTAGTGATATATATATATTTTTTATATCATTTATCATCCAGTCGCAGCAGACACAGTACGGTAGTTCACGGCTGTGGCTACCTCTGTGTCTGCACTCGGCAGGCAGTCAGTCCATAATTGTATACCACCTAACCGTGGTTTTTTTTTCTTCTTTATACATACATACTACTACGACATCTCTTTATCAACCAGTCTATATTAGCAGCAGACACAGTACAGTACGGTAGTTCACGGCTGTGGCTACCTCTGTGTCTGCACTCGGCAGGCAGTCCGTCCATAATTGTATACCACCTAACCGTGGTTTTTTTTTCTTTCTTCTTTATACATACATAGTTACATAGACATCTCTTTATCAACCAGTCTATATTAGCAGCAGACACAGTACAGTACGGTAGTTCACGGCTGTGGCTACCTCTGTGTCTGCACTCGGCAGGCAGTCCGTCCATAATTGTATACCACCTAACCGTGGTTTTTTTTTCTTTCTTCTTTATACATACATAGTTACATAGACATCTCTTTATCAACCAGTCTATATTAGCAGCAGACACAGTACAGTACGGTAGTTCACGGCTGTGGCTACCTCTGTGTCTGCACTCGGCAGGCAGTCCGTCCATAATTGTATACCACCTAACCGTGGTTTTTTTTTCTTTCTTCTTTATACATACATAGTTACATAGACATCTCTTTATCAACCAGTCTATATTAGCAGCAGACACAGTACAGTACGGTAGTTCACGGCTGTGGCTACCTCTGTGTCTGCACTCGGCAGGCAGTCCGTCCATAATTGTATACCACCTAACCGTGGTTTTTTTTTCTTTCTTCTTTATACATACATACTACTACGACATCTCTTTATCAACCAGTCTATATTATTAGCAGCAGACACAGTACAGTACGGTAGTTCACGGCTGTGGCTACCTCTGTGTCTGCACTCGGCAGGCAGTCCGTCCATAATTGTATACCACCTAACCGTGGTTTTTTTTTCTTTCTTCTTTATACATACATAGTTACATAGACATCTTTTTATCAACCAGTCTATATTAGCAGCAGACACAGTACAGTACGGTAGTTCACGGCTGTGGCTACCTCTGTGTCTGCACTCGGCAGGCAGTCCGTCCATAATTGTATACCACCTAACCGTGGTTTTTTTTTCTTTCTTCTTTATACATACATAGTTACATAGACATCTCTTTATCAACCAGTCTATATTAGCAGCAGACACAGTACAGTACGGTAGTTCACGGCTGTGGCTACCTCTGTGTCTGCACTCGGCAGGCAGTCCGTCCATAATTGTATACCACCTAACCGTGGTTTTTTTTTCTTTCTTCTTTATACATACATAGTTACATAGACATCTCTTTATCAACCAGTCTATATTAGCAGCAGACACAGTACAGTACGGTAGTTCACGGCTGTGGCTACCTCTGTGTCTGCACTCGGCAGGCAGTCCGTCCATAATTGTATACCACCTAACCGTGGTTTTTTTTTCTTTCTTCTTTATACATACATACTACTACGACATCTCTTTATCAACCAGTCTATATTATTAGCAGCAGACACAGTACAGTACGGTAGTTCACGGCTGTGGCTACCTCTGTGTCTGCACTCAGCAGGCAGTCCATCCATAATTGTATACCACCTAACCGTGGTTTTTTTTTCTTTCTTCTTTATACATACATAGTTACATAGACATCTCTTTATCAACCAGTCTATATTAGCAGCAGACACAGTACAGTACGGTAGTTCACGGCTGTGGCTACCTCTGTGTCTGCACTCGGCAGGCAGTCCGTCCATAATTGTATACCACCTAACCGTGGTTTTTTTTTCTTTCTTCTTTATACATACATACTACTACGACATCTCTTTATCAACCAGTCTATATTATTAGCAGCAGACACAGTACAGTACGGTAGTTCACGGCTGTGGCTACCTCTGTGTCTGCACTCGGCAGGCAGTCTGTCCATAATTGTATACCACCTAACCGTGGTTTTTTTTTCTTTCTTCTTTATACATACATAGTTACATAGACATCTCTTTATCAACCAGTCTATATTAGCAGCAGACACAGTACAGTACGGTAGTTCACGGCTGTGGCTACCTCTGTGTCTGCACTCGGCAGGCAGTCCGTCCATAATTGTATACCACCTAACCGTGGTTTTTTTTTCTTTCTTCTTTATACATACATAGTTACATAGACATCTCTTTATCAACCAGTCTATATTAGCAGCAGACACAGTACAGTACGGTAGTTCACGGCTGTGGCTACCTCTGTGTCTGCACTCGGCAGGCAGTCCGTCCATAATTGTATACCACCTAACCGTGGTTTTTTTTTCTTTCTTCTTTATACATACATAGTTACATAGACATCTCTTTATCAACCAGTCTATATTAGCAGCAGACACAGTACAGTACGGTAGTTCACGGCTGTGGCTACCTCTGTGTCTGCACTCGGCAGGCAGTCCGTCCATAATTGTATACCACCTAACCGTGGTTTTTTTTTCTTCTTTATACATACATACTACTACGACATCTCTTTATCAACCAGTCTATATTAGCAGCAGACACAGTACAGTACGGTAGTTCACGGCTGTGGCTACCTCTGTGTCTGCACTCGGCAGGCAGTCCGTCCATAATTGTATACCACCTAACCGTGGTTTTTTTTTCTTTCTTCTTTATACATACATAGTTACATAGACATCTCTTTATCAACCAGTCTATATTAGCAGCAGACACAGTACAGTACGGTAGTTCACGGCTGTGGCTACCTCTGTGTCTGCACTCGGCAGGCAGTCCGTCCATAATTGTATACCACCTAACCGTGTTTTTTTTTTCTTTCTTCTTTATACATACATAGTTACATAGACATCTCTTTATCAACCAGTCTATATTAGCAGCAGACACAGTACAGTACGGTAGTTCACGGCTGTGGCTACCTCTGTGTCTGCACTCGGCAGGCAGTCCGTCCATAATTGTATACCACCTAACCGTGGTTTTTTTTTCTTTCTTCTTTATACATACATAGTTACATAGACATCTCTTTATCAACCAGTCTATATTAGCAGCAGACACAGTACAGTACGGTAGTTCACGGCTGTGGCTACCTCTGTGTCTGCACTCGGCAGGCAGTCCGTCCATAATTGTATACCACCTAACCGTGGTTTTTTTTTCTTTCTTCTTTATACATACATAGTTACATAGACATCTCTTTATCAACCAGTCTATACTAGCAGCAGACACAGTACAGTACGGTAGTTCACGGCTGTGGCTACCTCTGTGTCTGCACTCGGCAGGCAGTCCATAATTGTATACTAGTATCCATCTCCATTGTTTACCTGAGGTGCCTTTTAGTTGTGCCTATTAAAATATGGAGAACAAAAATGTTGAGGTTCCAAAATTAGGGAAAGATCAAGATCCACTTCCACCTCGTGCTGAAGCTGCTGCCACTAGTCATGGCCGAGACGATGAAATGCCAGCAACGTCGTCTGCCAAGGCCGATGCCCAATGTCATAGTACAGAGCATGTCAAATCCAAAACACCAAATATCAGTAAAAAAAGGACTCCAAAACCTAAAATAAAATTGTCGGAGGAGAAGCGTAAACTTGCCAATATGCCATTTACCACACGGAGTGGCAAGGAACGGCTGAGGCCCTGGCCTATGTTCATGGCTAGTGGTTCAGCTTCACATGAGGATGGAAGCACTCAGCCTCTCGCTAGAAAACTGAAAAGACTCAAGCTGGCAAAAGCACCGCAAAGAACTGTGCGTTCTTCGAAATCCCAAATCCACAAGGAGAGTCCAATTGTGTCGGTTGCGATGCCTGACCTTCCCAACACTGGACGTGAAGAGCATGCGCCTTCCACCATTTGCACGCCCCCTGCAAGTGCTGGAAGGAGCACCCGCAGTCCAGTTCCTGATAGTCAGATTGAAGATGAAGATGTTGAAGTACACCAGGATGAGGAGGATATGGGTGTTGCTGGCGCTGGGGAGGAAATTGACCAGGAGGATTCTGATGGTGAGGTGGTTTGTTTAAGTCAGGCACCCGGGGAGACACCTGTTGTCCGTGGGAGGAATATGGCCGTTGACATGCCTGGTGAAAATACCAAAAAAATCAGCTCTTCAGTGTGGAGGTATTTCAACAGAAAAGCGGACAACAGGTGTCAAGCCGTGTGTTGCCTTTGTCAAGCTGTAATAAGTAGGGGTAAGGACGTTAACCACCTCGGAACATCCTCCCTTATACGTCACCTGCAGCGCATTCATAATAAGTCAGTGACAAGTTCAAAAACTTTGGGCGACAGCGGAAGCAGTCCACTGACCAGTAAATCCCTTCCTCTTGTAACCAAGCTCACGCAAACCACCCCACCAACTCCCTCAGTGTCAATTTCCTCCTTCCCCAGGAATGCCAATAGTCCTGCAGGCCATGTCACTGGCAATTCTGACGAGTCCTCTCCTGCCTGGGATTCCTCCGATGCATCCTTGCGTGTAACGCCTACTGCTGCTGGCGCTGCTGTTGTTGCTGCTGGGAGTCGATGGTCATCCCAGAGGGGAAGTCGTAAGCCCACTTGTACTACTTCCAGTAAGCAATTGACTGTCCAACAGTCCTTTGCGAGGAAGATGAAATATCACAGCAGTCATCCTGTTGCAAAGCGGATAACTGAGTCCTTGACAACTATGTTGGTGTTAGATGTGCGTCCGGTATCCGCCGTTAGTTCACAGGGAACTAGACAATTTATTGAGGCAGTGTGCCCCCGTTACCAAATACCATCTAGGTTCCACTTCTCTAGGCAGGCGATACCGAGAATGTACACGGACGTCAGAAAAAGACTCACCAGTGTCCTAAAAAATGCAGTTGTACCCAATGTCCACTTAACCACGGACATGTGGACAAGTGGAGCAGGGCAGGGTCAGGACTATATGACTGTGACAGCCCACTGGGTAGATGTATGGACTCCCGCCGCAAGAACAGCAGCGGCGGCACCAGTAGCAGCATCTCGCAAACGCCAACTCTTTCCTAGGCAGGCTACGCTTTGTATCACCGCTTTCCAGAATACGCACACAGCTGAAAACCTCTTACGGCAACTGAGGAAGATCATCGCAGAATGGCTTACCCCAATTGGACTCTCCTGTGGATTTGTGACATCGGACAACGCCAGCAATATTGTGTGTGCATTAAATATGGGCAAATTCCAGCACGTCCCATGTTTTGCACATACCTTGAATTTGGTGGTGCAGAATTTTTTAAAAAACGACAGGGGCGTGCAAGAGATGCTGTCGGTGGCCAGAAGAATTGCGGGACACTTTCGGCGTACAGGCACCACGTACAGAAGACTGGAGCACCACCAAAAACTACTGAACCTGCCCTGCCATCATCTGAAGCAAGAAGTGGTAACGAGGTGGAATTCAACCCTCTATATGCTTCAGAGGTTGGAGGAGCAGCAAAAGGCCATTCAAGCCTATACAATTGAGCACGATATAGTAGGTGGAATGCACCTGTCTCAAGCGCAGTGGAGAATGATTTCAACGTTGTGCAAGGTTCTGATGCCCTTTGAACTTGCCACACGTGAAGTCAGTTCAGACACTGCCAGCCTGAGTCAGGTCATTCCCCTCATCAGGCTTTTGCAGAAGAAGCTGGAGACATTGAAGGAGGAGCTAACACGGAGCGATTCCGCTAGGCATGTGGGACTTGTGGATGGAGCCCTTAATTCGCTTAACAAGGATTCACGGGTGGTCAATCTGTTGAAATCAGAGCACTACATTTTGGCCACCGTGCTCGATCCTAGATTTAAAGCCTACCTTGGATCTCTCTTTCCGGCAGACACAAGTCTGCTGGGGTTGAAAGACCTGCTGGTGACAAAATTGTCAAGTCAAGCGGAACGCGACCTGTCAACATCTCCTCCTTCACATTCTCCCGCAACTGGGGGTGCGAGGAAAAGGCTCAGAATTCCGAGCCCACCCGCTGGCGGTGATGCAGGGCAGTCTGGAGCGACTGCTGATGCTGACATCTGGTCCGGACTGAAGGACCTGACAACGATTACGGACATGTCGTCTACTGTCACTGCATATGATTCTCTCAACATTGATAGAATGGTGGAGGATTATATGAGTGACCGCATCCAAGTAGGCACGTCACACAGTCCGTACTTATACTGGCAGGAAAAAGAGGCAATTTGGAGGCCCTTGCACAAACTGGCTTTATTCTACCTAAGTTGCCCTCCCACAAGTGTGTACTCCGAAAGAGTGTTTAGTGCCGCCGCTCACCTTGTCAGCAATCGGCGTACGAGGTTACATCCAGAAAATGTGGAGAAGATGATGTTCATTAAAATGAATTATAATCAATTCCTCCGCGGAGACATTGACCAGCAGCAATTGCCTCCACAAAGTACACAGGGAGCTGAGATGGTGGATTCCAGTGGGGACGAATTGATAATCTGTGAGGAGGGGGATGTACACGGTGATATATCGGAGGGTGATGATGAGGTGGACATCTTGCCTCTGCAGAGCCAGTTTGTGCAAGGAGAGATTAATTGCTTCTTTTTTGGGGGGGGTCCAAACCAACCCGTCATATCAGTCACAGTCGTGTGGCAGACCCTGTCACTGAAATGATGGGTTGGTTAAAGTGTGCATGTCCTGTTTTGTTTATACAACATAAGGGTGGGTGGGAGGGCCCAAGGACAATTCCATCTTGCACCTCTTTTTTCTTTTCTTTTTCTTTGCATCATGTGCTGATTGGGGAGGGTTTTTTGGAAGGGACATCCTGCGTGACACTGCAGTGCCACTCCTAAATGGGCCCGGTGTTTGTGTCGGCCACTAGGGTCGCTAATCTTACTCACACAGTCAGCTACCTCATTGCGCCTCTTTTTTTCTTTGCGTCATGTACTGTTTGGGGAGGGTTTTTTGGAAGGGACATCCTGCGTGACACTGCAGTGCCACTCCTAGATGGGCCCGGTGTTTGTGTCGGCCACTAGGGTCGCTAATCTTACTCACACAGCTACCTCATTGCGCCTCTTTTTTTCTTTGCGTCATGTGCTGTTTGGGGAGGGTTTTTTGGAAGGGCCATCCTGCGTGACACTGCAGTGCCACTCCTAGATGGGCCCGGTGTTTGTGTCGGCCACTAGGGTCGCTAATCTTACTCACACAGCTACCTCATTGCGCCTCTTTTTTTCTTTGCGTCATGTGCTGTTTGGGGAGGGTTTTTTGGAAGGGACATCCTGCGTGACACTGCAGTGCCACTCCTAGATGGGCCCGGTGTTTGTGTCGGCCACTAGGGTCGCTTATCTTACTCACACAGCGACCTCGGTGCAAATTTTAGGACTAAAAATAATATTGTGAGGTGTGAGGTATTCAGAATAGA
The DNA here is from genome assembly GCF_028390025.1 of Pseudophryne corroboree. Lineage (NCBI taxonomy): Eukaryota > Metazoa > Chordata > Amphibia > Anura > Myobatrachidae > Pseudophryne > Pseudophryne corroboree. The sequence goes on along the minus strand of NC_086450.1, from coordinate 323,953,682 downwards.
CTGAAAATGAGTGTAAATTATGGTTTTTGAGGTTAATAATACTTTGGGATCAAAATGACCCCCAAATTCTATGATTTAAGCTGTTTTTTAGTGTTTTTTGAAAAAAACACCCGAATCCAAAACACACCCGAATCCGACAAAAAAAATTCGGTGAGGTTTTGCCAAAACGCGTTCGAACCCAAAACACGGCCGCGGAACCGAACCCAAAACCAAAACACAAAACCCAAAAAATTTCAGGCGCTCATCTCTAGTACACATATGCCCCCAATAGTGGAGTGCCAGATACACATATGCCCCCATGGTGCCAGATATGCCCCCAGTACCAGAAACATATATGCCCCCACAGTACCAGAAACACATATGCCCCCAGTGCCAGATATCCCCCTATGGTACCAGATATGCCCCCACAGTGCCAGAAACACATATACCCCCACATTACCAGAAACGCATATGCCCCCACAGTGCCACATATGCCCCCAGTGCCAGATACACATATGCCCCCAGTGCCAGATAAACATATGCCCCAGTGCCAGATACACACATGCCCCCAGTGCAAGGTACACATGCTCCCAGTGCCAGGTACACATGCTCCTCCCCACCCCCGCCCTGCTCACCACTGTTGTGCTGTGTCGGGAAGGAGAGCATAGCAAGCGCCTCTCTTGTGTCCACCCCTGTGTCTCCAGTGGCGGCGCGGCATGTCTCTCAAATGAGGCGCCGGTTTGTGAGCTAATCAGAGCTCCTGGACCAGCAGCCAATCAGGAGCCACAGCTGCCGGTCAGTGAGCTCTGATTGGCTCACGAACTGGTACCTCATTTGAGAGACACGCCGCCACCGCCAGAGACACAGAACGAAGGGACATAGGAGGGGCGTGAGCTGTGCTCTCCTTCCTGACACAGCACAGCAGCGGGGAGCAAGCATGGTGGTCGGCCCGGCCGTACTGCGTACTGGCTGGCAATTCTTACTGGTACGCAGTACCACCCCGTACCACCATACTTGCAGCACTGGATGGTACTGACTGAGACCAAAGGTATAGTTTTATCTCTGCGCTATCAGTACTGCAAGCAGCCCATTAAATATAGTTAAATACAGTATATAGCCCATATATTACTATATCTGACTGAGACCTGGAAGGAAAAATCTGTTTGAAACTGGGCTGAGTACTGTGAACTGGGCTGAACCCCGGGAGCAGGATAACTAAGAGCCAGTGAACTGGAACAGATCCAAAGAGCAGGATACACTTGGGATCAGTGAGTTGGGCTAAACTCAGTGAATAGGATACACTTGGAGCTGGTGAGCTTGGCTTAAACCAGCAAGCAGGATACACTTGGAATTGGAGAGCTGGGCTAAACCCTGTGAATAGGATTAACTTGGAACTGGTGAGCTGGCCTAGACCCAGCAAGCAAGGATACACTCGGAACTTGTGAGCTGGGCTAAATCCAGTGAGCAGAATACACTTAGAGAGGGTCGGCTCCAGGCCTACTAGCAGCCTGAGCGAGAAAATTTTTAAGTGCACCCCCTCTCCCCCATGCACGTGCCGAAGGCGCACGCACGCTCCTCAACAAGTGGGCATGGCCTCGCAACTTCATATTATCAAACTATAAATAAATATCTTTTACACACCCGCGGCACTTCTGCGCATGTGGTGCACTACGCACGCGCAACGTACTTTTTTCTCAATGGCCAAAGTATTTTTACACAAGGTCTAGCGACGCTTTTCAGTCGCAATGCCAGACGCAGAGTGATTGACAGGAAAGGGGCATTTCTGGGTGTCAACTGACCATTTTCAGGGAGTGTTTGAAAAAACGCAGGCATGCCAGGAAAAACGCAGGCGTGGTTGGCCAAACGCAGGGCGTGTTTGTGATGTCAAATCCGGAACTGAACAGTCTGAAATGATCGCAAGCTAGGAGTAGGTCTAGAGCTACTCTGAAACTGCAAAATTTATTTTTGTAGCCGCTCTGCGATCCTTTTGTTTGCACTTCTGCTAAGCTAAAATACACTCCCAGAGGGCGGCGGCTTAGCGTTTGCACGGCTGCTAAAAACTGCTAGCAAGCGATCAACTCGGAATGACCCCCTATGTCTCCAGTATAGTGCCAGATACACATAAGGACCCCAGTAGTGCAGTGCCAGATAGACATGGCATGCCCCCCAGCAGTGCCAGATAGACACAACATGCCCCCCAGCACTGCCAGATAGACACGACATGCCCCCCAGCAGTGCCAGATAGAAACGATATGCCGCCCAGAAGTGTCAAATAGACACGATATGCCGCCCAGAAGTGCCAGACAGACACAATATGCCCCGCAGCAGTGCCAGATACACATGATATGCCCCCCAGCAGTGCCAAATACACATGATATTCCCCACAGCAGTGCCAGAAAAACATGATATGCACTGCAGCAGTGCCAAATACACATGATATGCCCCCCAGCCATGCCAGATACACATGATATGCCCCCCAGATACACTTGTCCCCTCCAGCGCCAGATACATATATGCCCCACACAGTGCCAGATATGCCCCCAGTGCCAGATACACAAGTCCCCATAGTGCCAGATATGCCCCCAGTGCCAGATACACATGTCCCCATAGTGCCAGATATGCCCCCAGTGCCAGATACACATGTCCCCATAGTGCCAGATATGCCCCCAGTGCCAGATACACATGTCCCCAGTGCCAGATATGCCCCCAGTGCAAGATATGTCCCCAGTGCCAGATACACAAGTCCCGATAGTGCCAGATATGCCCCCAGTGCCAGATACACATGTCCCCATAGTGCCAGATATGCCCCCAGTGCCAGATACACATGTCCCCATAGTGCCAGATATGCCCCCAGTGCCAGATAGGGTGTTCGGCGCCCTCCTGCAAACTATAAAATTGAGCCCTCCCTCCCTCCCTTAACTCATAAAGGGTCAGCGTGCATCACAAAACAGGGGTGTGGTCTCACATTGAAGGGGTGTGAGCACTCAATAGCACCTCACAATAGTACCTCCAATTCAAATTACGCGCCACTGTAACACAATCTTATTCACATTACACTGCACATAGTCCCCATGATTCATATTACAGAACATAGTAGTGTCCCTTATACTTATGTCCAGCATTGCCTGGGTTTATTTTTTTTTTTTTAAGCTATTATTCCCAGCTACTTTTACGTTTTCTCTTTTCCTCCTCTCTTTCTGTATCCCCTTTCCCCATCTATTTTCCATCCCCTTGTTCCTGTTCTGATTCCCACTACTTTGGGAGTTACAGGAAGGGTGAGGGCAGGGACGCTGATGGGGAGTTACAGGGAGGGTAAGGGCAGGGACGCTGATGGGGAGTTACAGGGAGGGTGAGGGAAGGGACGCTGACGGGGAGTTACAGGGAGGGTGAGGGCAGGGAGGATGCTGAGGGGGAGTTGCAGGGAGGGAGAGGGCAGGGGCGCTGACAGGGAGTTACAGGGAGGCTGAGGGCAGGGACGCTGACGGAGAGTTACAGGGAGGTTGAGGGCAGGGACGCTATTCCTTTGATGCAGAGCATCCCACAGGGGAGGCGGAGCTCGGTACTCAGAGAGGACTCGGGGCTGTGCTAGTGTGCAGGGACAAATGCAGTATTTTCATGAGGGGGGTCCATGTGTGTATGTGTGTGTGTGTATTTTTCTGTTAGTAGCTAGGTCCAGCACTCAATGGATCTCTCCACATACACTCGCTGGGTGCGCTCCGCAGATACCAGCAAGGACTCTGGAACATGTAGCAGCAAATGGAAATGGTGGCACTCCGGTCTATTACAAACCAGCTCGTAAAACAATGGTGCAACACAATCAAAGTTTCCGCTCTTTAGTGCACTTTTTTATGTTCTGTTATTCTTGAAAAAAGAGCTGAAACATTGATTTAACACACCATTGTGTTCCGAGTTGGTTTGTAATAGTCCAGAGTGCCGCCGTTTTTTTTTTGCTTTTATGCTATTTATACACACACACACACACACACACACACATCTGTACATATACTGTACAAACACACACACACACATCTGTACATATACTGTGTACACACACACACACACACACACACACACACACACACACACACCATAAACACCATGTACACCCACCCACCCCCGTTCTACACTCTGTATACCCACCTTATCCCTCTACTATTGTACACAAAATGTTATTGGTGGTTTCTTACTTACTCCCTGTTGTTGTGACAATAAGACATGCTGCAACGAATGCCTCCTTTCTTTCTTGTAGCCTGTGCAGGCTGCACGTCAAATTGGCTGTCCATAAGACAGGAACAACTGAGGAGCTCAGTGCCTCAGTAATCACATCACTTAGCTGTGCTGTTGTGATGAGCTTGAAGATGGTCTACGGCTCTGCGCAGCGGGACAAAGAGCTGATTGGCAGTGGTGGTGGTGAGACCCCACTCCCCACCTCGCGATCGGACCCCCCTTCCCCACTCACGGGTACCCTCTTCCCCCTCACTCACCTTATGCTACATCCAACCCTGGCTGCCACGCATGTGTGGCAGCTCTGATGACTGCACAGGTTGAGCATGGCAAATGCAGAGACCTCTGAAAAAATTGTGGTCCGACTCAGGGAGGGTTTCTGGGTATTTAGAACGCCTTCCCCCTTGCGTGGTCTTCCTGGGCGTGCGGGCAGAAGGCGCATGTTATATTTCTGCGGCACATCTCTTCATGTTGCCGGCTGCCCCTGCTGACTGTGATAAGTGTTACAGGCTCTGGCAGCAGCAGCACCCGGCAGCAACAGGGAGGACAGTGCAGTTCCGTCCGTAAGGAGGCAGAGAGGGGGAGCGCCGCTGCTGCCTGTCAGAGTGACAGGCGCTGGCACCCGGCAGCAAAAGTGCACAAGGTAGTAGAGAATGGAGAGCGCCTCTCCTACTCAGCATTGCAGACCTTGCTGAGCGGGTAGCGCCGGGCCTGCCCCACAGTGCCAGATATGCCCCCAATGCCAGATACACATGTCCATAGTGCCAGATATGCCCCCAGTGCCAGATACACATGTCCCCCCAGTGCCAGATATGCCCCCAATGCCAGATACACATGTCCCTACACGGTGACAGATATTCCCCCCCCCCCCCCCGCCCTCCCGTGCTGCGTGCTGCTTACCGCATGTCTCTTGTTCTGAAGTAAGGGGAGGCTGAGGCTGCTGATGCTCTTTAGTTGAGGGCGGGGAGGAGAGTGCAGCGTGCACCTTCAGTCTCCGGCGGCCGCAGCGGTGTGTAGCTCCAACTAGGCGACGGTCCGCAAGCCAATCAAATCTCTTGGTCCGGCAGCAAGAAGGTCCGCGAAAGTCAGAAATCCATTAAAAGTACCTATACGAAGTTCTGAAGACCCTGACTTAAGAAAGGTCAGAGGTAGTGAGCGCAGCCCTGGGGGTTGGCGCAGTACCCATATAGGCCCGTTTTGAAAATACGCTCCGGCTGAAGGTTTCGCAGCCTAAACAACCGATTCCGCTGGTCATTCTGCGGATAAGTAATAGTTACTTATACGCAGTGCGACTGTACCACATGTAATTGTGTGCATTAGTTGGTTACCTTGATACCCATTACGCAATTTGCGTACGCTTTGCGGGATCATAAACACTATTTGTACATTTTAACGTGATTTGTGTAGGTTTTTTTATTTTAAGGGAGGTTCGCTGATCACTCAGGAATTCTCCAGCAACTGATACTTACTGGGGAGGGTAGCATACTCCCACACGCCCCAGTAAATAGAGGTTACATAGGGGCCCTGGGTTGAGTACGCCAGCGCTGAAGCAGTGTGTGGGCATATTGGTCGACGTGGGCGAGAGTGGGTGAAGGCACTCGTTGGACTTTCACCGTCGCCTTACCTCTGGGAACGTGGTTTTTGTAGGAATTCGCTGAGAAGGCAATACCTGCAAAGAATGGGGGCCAGTTGCTCAAGTAAGGGACGATCAACCAAGGTTCAGGTTGATATTATTCCGCGGCCAGCAGGGTCAGCGAGGTACATAATGTGTGAAAAATATGGATCACACGCAGAGGTTTTATGCAATGAGTGGGAACGTATGACTGTGAATGATGGGGAGACGTTTCCCAGGGTAGGCAGTTTTAATCCTGAGGTTTTGCAAAATTTAAGGAGAAGGATATGTCTAATAAAATCCGGCAAGCAACGGATTAGACATTATGATTATTTACAGTTATGGCAACAGGAAGGCGAGATACAACGAGGATTAGCTCAAGCAGCTGGTTCCAATCCTATCAGGAAACTGATAGCTACCGCACCACCACCACCATACATAACAGGAGAGAAAGTGGCTACAGAGAATGGCATACTGGTATATGATAAAAGTGCACTTAATAAATGTATAAATGATAAGAGTAAAGTATATAAGTGTATTGATGCTAATGTTAACCCGTGCAAGTTGTATCCTGTCTTAACCTTCCCTCAGGACTGCGACCAGGAAGATGAGCCTACTACAATATCGGCACTCTCTCTAGCAGCCACCATAAGAGCGACTACAGTGGGCACGGCCCAACCAGTAAGAGGAGTAGCAAAGGCCCCTAGTGGAGGGACAGGTGAGGTCGTGTCCGCAGGTAAGTACGGTACTGTACATTATGCAGAAACAATTACACCACACATTGTAGAATCAACCCAGAGTGATGTGATTGAACTTAATCCTGTCAGGGTAATTGCAGTCCCAAATGGAAAAACTGACGCTACAGGAGTCACTCCCGTCAGGACATTGCAATGCATTGTCCCTTTTCCCGGACAGAATTAAGAACAATGATTTCTGAATTCCCTGATCCTAGGAAAGATCTAGTTGCAAGCCAAAGGTTCATTAGAGAATTAGGTAATTCCGCAGAACCCAATAACAAAGATTGGCGGACATTGCTGAGGGCATGTTTGCCCCCCAATATCGACTCTGCGAAATTTATCACTGTAGGTTAGATGAAGAGGTACCTCTCACTGATGAGTACAATCAGGACAATGTAAAACGTATCAACCTACAGTTAGGAGTATATTTCCCAACTGTTGTCAAGTGGAACAAAATCTTCTCCATAAGACAAAAAGAAGGTGAAACTGCTTCTGATTATTTCCATCGGGCACTGCAGGAAATGGCTAGGTACACTGGAATAGAAGACATTAAGACAAATGTGCACCATAGGGAAGTAGCAGTTTTTGTATTAATGGATGGTTTAAAAGAAGTGTTGAGGACAAGGGTACAGACCACTCAACCTAACTGGAAAGGTATGTCGGTGGCTGCTTTGAGAGAGACCGCTATTGAACTTGATCGGAACATCATGAGACAAAGGGAGTCACAGGGAGATAAGCTGATGGCAGTAAGTATACAAGCCCTTACAACGAAGCCACTTCAGCCTAAGCCCCAGACCCCTGTGGGTAAGTCAAATGTGATAACATGTTATAACTGTAGCAGAGAAGGACATATTGCACAGAATTGTATGTTTAACGACCCATATAAGGTATATCAACCCCCTAGACAACGACATGACTCACGTAATTGGGATCAGGGACCGCAGAGACGGAGTTAGGAGCCACATGCAGGGGAAACAAGAAGGTACCCACCAAGAAGAGACTGGCAAGTCTCTGAAGATTCCCAGTTACCCCCTTCACATGTTGTAGCTGCCAGCGCGCTGCGGGGAGGTCACCACATACAATAGGGGTGGGACCACACCTGTAGTCTGCAGCCAGTAAAATTAATTGCGAGCCTTGGAAGTGAACCCGAGGTCACAATTGATGTAGCTGGTAGATCTCTACCTTTCCTTGTAGACACGGGGGCGGCCAAGTCAGTGTTAAATTCAACAGTGAGTATGAAGACCACTGGTAAAACAATTCCAGCCATGGGAGTAACAGGAGTAGTACAACACTACCCTTTAAGCAAACCAGCAGAGATTACGATAGGGCCTTTGCAGACCAAGCACTCCTTTCTGCTAGCTGCATCGGCTTCGACTAATCTACTTGGGAGAGATTTACTGTGCAAGATGGGGTGTGTCATATATTGTACTCCTGGAGGTGTGTTCTTAGATATACCCGAGAATCATGCTCAGGAAGTGCAGGATATGCTAGACTCCCCACAAAGGCTAATGTCACACACTGCTGTTACAGATAGGTGTCCGTCCAAGGTAGAGGAAATGATTTCCCAGATACCGGAGTCACTTTGGACCAAGGATGGACAAGACACTGGATTAATGGCAAATGTAGCTCCTGTAGTAGTTCAAGTAAAAGATGGTAGGATAGCTCCAAAAATCCCACAGTATCCTCTGAAGCCAGAGGTGGAGTTAGGAGTTTACCCAGTAATAGAGCGCTTGCTACAACAGGGCATTCTGGTTAGGACGTCCAGCACTGCCAATAGTCCCATCTTCCCTGTGAAAAAGAGCGGGGGGAGGGGTTACAGGCTAGTGCAGGATCTAAGGGGGATCAACAAAATAGTTGAGAGCCAATTCCCCGTAGTGCCAAATCCAGCCGTCATCCTTATGCAAATCCCTCCCACTGCGAAATTTTTCACTGTGATTGACCTCTGCTCCGCTTTCTTTTCGGTACCCCTGCACCCGGATAGCCAATATTTGTTTGCATTCACATACAGAGGAGTACAGTACACCTGGACTCGCTTACCACAAGGTTTCATTGACAGCCCAAGTATTTTCTCACAGGCTTTGCATGATTGTCTACAATCCTTCCAACCTGAGAGCGGATCAGTATTAATACAGTATGTAGATGACTTACTGCTGTGTTCTGATTCACTCGAATCGTCCTTGAGAGATACGAAACAGCTTCTGTTTCATCTTTCTGATACGGGACACAAGGTTTCAAAGGATAAGTTGCAATTATGCCAGACCAAGGTAAAATATTTGGGACATTGCTTGACGCAAGGACTGAGACACCTCACCGCTGATAGAGTACAGGCGATTCGCGACATGACTCTGCCACAAACCCAGCAACAGATTTGCACTTTCCTAGGAATGTGTGGGTACTGCCGTAACTGGATCCCAGGGTTTTCCATACTAGCCTTACCTTTACAAGAGATGGTCTCATCAAACAAACCAGATCGGATTTCGCACACAGATGAGTCCGAACTGGCATTTGAGAGACTCAAACAGTGCCTAACGCAGGCACCAGCATTAGGTATGCCAGATTATGGGAAACCCTTTGAACTGTACGGTATGGAAAGTGCTGGGTGTGCGGCAGGTGTCTTAACCCAGAAGCATGGTGATGCCAGCAGGCCGGTAGCCTACTACAGCGCTCAGCTAGACACGGTAGCACGATCCCTCCCCACATGCTTGCGAAGTGTTGCAGCGATAGCATTGCTAGTGAGTAAAAGCGAAGATGTAGTGCTAGGACAGAACCTGACCATCCATACACCTCATGCAGTGTCAGCCTTACTGAATTCTGCCCAAACCAGACACGTCTCATCCGCACGGTTTACAAGGTGGGAATTAGCACTAATGGCCCCTGTAAACATCACCATAAGGAGATGCAGCGCACTAAATCCTGCAACGTATCTCCCAGGTGTGCCTGGACAGGCACAAAGGGTGGGGGATGAGAGTGATGGTGAAGGAGGATTTAGTACAGACACTGACACACATGATTGTATGGAATATTTGACCCAAAATTTCACTGCAAGGCCTGACATCAGTGACAACCCACTGGAAGGTGTAGATTTTACTTTCTACACTGACAGTAGTTGCCACAGACAGACGGACTCGGGAGACTTGTGTACTGGATACGCAGTCGTAGATGACAAAGGTACCATAGAAGCGGAACCCCTGGACCCACCTCCCTCAGCACAAGTTGCTGAGCTGGTCGCCCTAACCAGAGGGTGTGAATTGGCTGAATTGTGAATTAAAGGTAAGTCAGCCAATATCTACACGGATTCTAGGTATGCCTTTGGAGTAGTGCATGATTTCGGGGCCCTATGGCGCCTCAGAAATTTCATGACGGCAGCTGGCACACCCGTGGCGCATGCGACCCACATCAAAAGACTTTTAGCAGCAATACAGGAACCTGACAGAGTGGCTGTTATCAAGTGTAAAGCCCACACATACAGCCAAGACCCAGTGTCACTTGGTAACAGCCGGGCAGACGAAGCTGCTAAATTAGCAGCCAGTACCCCCATACAGACAGACATCACACAACTGATGGTATTCAATACCGTTAGCACACAGAAATTGAGTGAAATGCAAGATTTGTGTTCTCCACAGGAAAAGGCAGTCTGGAGGTCAAAAGGATATGGCCAGGAGTCCTCAGGACTCTGGACAGATGGACAGGGTAAGCCAGTGACACCCAGAGCATACCTTCCGAGTTTAGCGGAGGCGGCACATGGGCTGACTCATCTAGGTAAAGAAGGTATGTGCAAGTTGGTAAGAGCCTACTGGTGTGCACCAGGATTTTCTTCCCATGCGGGTAAGAGGGCAATGACATGCCTCACCTGCTTGAGGAAGAAAATTGGAAAGGCGATACTAACAGAACCATCCCATATTCCGCCAACGGACGGCCCTTTTCAGGTAATACAAATTGATTTCATACAATTGCCACCCTGTAGAAATTTAAAGTATGTATTGGTTTGTATTGATGTGTTTTCAAATTGGGTTGAAGCGTTCCCCGCTGCCACAAATACCGCTACGTTTACTGCAAAGAAAATTGTGCAGGAATTTGTGTGCAGGTATGGTATCCCTAGGATAATTGAAAGTGATCAGGGTACCCATTTTACAGGTGAAGTCTTTCAGGTAATGTGCAAATTAATGGGAATTAATAGTAAGCTGCATACTCCGTACCGCCCACAGGCGAGTGCGAAAGTGGAAAGAGTAAACAGCACTATTAAGAACAAGTTGAGCAAAGTAATGGCTGAAACTGGATTGTTGTGGCCAGAAGCTTTGCCACTTGTATTGTACAGCATCAGAACCACTCCCAGGTCCCCTATTAATCTGTCCCCTTTTTAAATTCTTTTTGGTCGACAACCCCATGTAATGATTGACCCCCAGGATGATTTGAAATGTAACAATGAAGTCACTGTAAAGTATTTGGTTAAGATGAGCAAGCAGTTGAGGAATCATAATAGCAATCTAAAGCTGGTGATTCCTGATCTGCCAGACAGTAATTGTCATGACATTGAACTTGGGGATTATGTAATGATTCGGAATTTTCTACGCTCAGGTTGCCTGATTGACCGTTGGGAAGGACCGTACCAAGTCTTACTGACCAGCACGACAGCATTGAAGGTTGCCGAAAGAGAGACTTGGGTCCACTCGTCCCACTGTAAGAAGGTCGCTGACCCAAAGAGAGCCCGTGACAAAGAGCAGAGTGTGGAGGAAACCATATCACTGGAGTGTCTGTTCCGTGAAGGCTGAGAGGCAGGACTGTTGTCACGGCACCTGAGCACAGAGAACCACAAGATCAGAGGCGGTTGTCGCGCCAAGTTTTCTTTCCCTTCTAGTTGTTTTCTTTCCCCCATTACAACTCTTTCTTTCTCCTCCTGTAAGATGGACTCGTCCAAAGAGACTGCAGTCCGTGTTTTCCTGTTGACCCTGTTGTTGACCAGAGCAGTCTGTTTCGGTGAGAGTACCAGTGAGGTCGAGAAAGGATCTGGAATGGGTTCTGATGACCAGGATGGATTCGTAGAATTCAGAGAGCAACACAATCACCGAGCAAAGGCGAGTATCAGAAAACGATCTGGTAGCCATGACACTAACAGACATTGTGAAGGATTGTTAGCAGAAGAGAATTGTATATGTAGGACGTGTGACAACATAGTTGAGGACGGGTGCATCCAGAGATGTCAGTCCAGCATTAATATCAATATGGACCGTCATCCATTGAGTGACTATCACTCATTAGTGGGTAAGGTTTTAAACCAAACGGAATGCTGGGTGTGCTCACAAGTACCTCAAGGTCATAGAAAGTCAGGACTAGTGCCATACTCTTTAACGATAGATGAGGTACTTGAATTAAGGGGTGGGAGACCGGTGGACAAGAAATTTAATATTTCTAGGCCTCCTAGTTTGAAGCTCCACCAATATCATGTGGATAGGTCCTTAATATGTTTTAACATTTCCAATCCCCGAAAGCCGGGAAATTGGGAAGTGACATGGAACAACCGAACCATGACATTCTCACACAGAGCCGATAGAATGCCCATTGACTCAGAGCTTATACGCCAAATAGCCAACAGTGGAAGATATTTCCAATATAGGTACACTCTAGGAAGTAGGCCCATGCAAGTTGGAGAAGTATCACCGGGATACTGTGCGCATATCATACAATCTGATACGTGTACTAGTCAGATGAGAGAGTTAGGGATAGGATTTTTCACCTGGAAGGTTTGTAATATGGTGATGTCATATTCGGTCCCATATGTCCTCCCCAATGATGCATATTTCATATGTGGGAGGAAGGCGTATAAGTGGCTTGCCCCAAACTCAGAGGGATTGTGTTACATTGGAAGAGTGTTACCGGAAGTGATGACCATTACCCATGATAGAATGAAAGACGTTCACCGCAATGCTCAAGCTCCTTACACTCACACCCATTACGAACACATTGTAAAGAGACACCTTATAGATAGGACAGAGCATGCAGCCTCTGATTTGATCCACGAATCCACCGGGATTCAACTCCTGCTCACGCTAGATATCACCCGTACTGCCAGAGGAGTTATAAATTTTAGGTATATTACCGCGCTAGCGAACCTGATAGACAATATCACCGAGATGTATGATGACACCTTCAGGTATACTGGGAGAGAATTGCAAGCTTACAAAACGGAACTGATCCAGCACAGGATGGTTCTCAATTACCTCACAGCAGTGACAGGAGGGTATTGTGTCACCCTAGCAACTCAGTATGGTGTGAAGTGTTGTACGTATATCACAAACAGCACTGAGGACCCAACCGAGGTCATAGATCAAAAGATGGACGATATATTGCAATTGAAGTGGGAGTTCCGAAGGAGACACAACCTTACCCTTGCTTCTGTGGGTAATGAACTGACCGGCTGGGTATCATGGTTGAACCCACGCAATTGGTTCTCAGGTTTAGGAGAATGGGCTCAAAATGTTATTGTTGCTGTAGGGAAATTCCTCTTATGTATCCTATGAGTTGTCATAATGATTGGTTTGATATTCAGATGTGTTCGAATTTTAATGAATTGCAAGCGAAGTACCAAATTGATGAGTTTGAGGAGCGAGGGCATTGTAACAACAACTAGTTTAATTTATGACCCATCAATCGAGACAATGTTGTGATAAGACGTGATTCCACGGTCCGTTCCTTTCACCCGTTTCTCCTTTGTTTTTCTCCAAGGTAAAAAGACACCAACTCGGAAGAAGAATTTGATGACCCATTATACAGACCATTGATGAACTTTGTCACAGCCATTTGATGAACTGTTAGAGACTTTAATTTTTATGGACACTTGAAGAGCTTTGCTTGCCACACAGCAAAGATACAGCAATCCGGACAAGACTTCAACAAGACATCAACAAGACTCCAACAGACGCCCAAGGACGACCATATATATATATTCATACGAATGCATTTATAACGCATGTTTCTTATCTTCATCTCTTCTATCTTCAGGTAGTGGCACACATAGTCGACAGGTGATATAGACACATATATTAGCACTCACATATTTTCCCCCTTCATGTATCATCAACTAATGTGCACCCCATTTTTTGGAACTAAAAGCCAAAAAGAGCTCGGTAGAGTTTGTTAGCCCACTTACAGACCCTTTATACGGGATAAGAAGGATTCAATGTATACTTCGCAATACCTCGAAGCTTATTTTTAGAACATGTACGGCACGATGATACATGACCCCTCAGACATGGATTTCATACATACATGCTTTTTACTATCTCACTAGGTCATACATTTCTCACCTTCTCCTCTCCTCCCTACTCCCAATCATAATAAGGTATTTCATGGTAATATATATTTTTCTGCTTGGATTGTTTAGATAGTGGCAGTTATTGTTGACTGCCAAAGGGTGGACTGTCAAAGTCGAAAAATATCCTGATACATATGCCTTGTACTAACCCCTCATGCACATGCCCGCTGCACGTGCACACGCTCTGCCGTGAGTGCACATATCCGCAATTTGCGTAAGATCGCTCCGGCGATCACGCACGGTGTATGCGCATTTACGGTAGAGTTTGTGAGCGTCTAGCGTGCGACTCGATCATAACATATTTAACCCATATAGTGTGTTTTATAGATAATATTCCCCTTAACAATGTCAGCAAGTATGTTTAGTTTAAACGGTTCTTGGACAGAGAAATTCCTCTTTGCATGATAGGAAGGGTCAGATAAAGGTTGAATGGTGGTGTCTAGTATCCAGCTATAGAGTATTTTAATAGTAACATTTCGGTGTTGGTTAGGAAGAGATTGCTCGCTCCTGCGCATAGTTATGTACAAAAGTAGTTTATAGACATTTACTGTATTTGCTGTTCATTATCCATGCAGCGGGAATCCTGAGGATACCTCCCACCTGAGCAGTTGGAGAAAGGCACAGCCCACCTGTTCGAACACACGTATGACCTTTTGTTATAATGCAGAGACACATTCCTGTGTCCAATGAACCATGAGATTATAGGGACCATTGTATTGTTACTGTATGTTGTGTATATAAAGACCACCATTGCCTGTCCAGTCACTCACTCTCTCTGCAAGGTTTTCACATTGAAGGCTGAGGGCTGGATCCAGGACGCGCTTGCGAATCATTCCCACGTGTGTAAGTTCTCTGTAGCCATTTTGTTATCCTCTGTGTTTGCCATTTGTTCTCATTGTGTACTCATTCTGTCTGCTTGTGTTTGCAATCGTTCGCTATTGTTCATATTGTTCCTTGTTATTCTGTTTAGATTTTGATGTTAGTTTTGTAGTTTATAAACTGTACTGTTTTTCCCCTTTTTACTCTAAAAGAATTATCCACGAGGGTGTTAGAGCCTAAGTGGTTTTTAAATCCAAACCAGGTCTTGTGTTTTCACTAGTTACTGTAAAGGGTTTTCTGAGCGTCTCAATCGCTCAAACAGCTTTTCATATTATCAAGGTTAATAAGCATTACATCATTATAGTATTTCATTGCCAAGGTTTAAAGTGTAAGCATACCCTTACGGTGTGTTGTTACTAAGGGTTACTGTGTAACATTCCGTGAGCGTACGTGTCGCTCGTGCGTCGCGCCCACGGCCTAGTGTCTGCTACGCAAAGTACGTACCCTTACGGTACTCAGTGCGCCAATAGCGTACTTAGTCCGTAATAGAATATAGCTTAATGTTTATAGGTAATAACTGACTTTATCAATATGTAATGTGTTTTGATAGCTCTCCATGCGTTCACAAACTCTACCGGTAATACCCATACTACGCGCTGATGCGCACGACCGCGGGAGCGACCATACGCAAATTGCGAATATGTGCACGCACAGCAGAACAAGTACACGCGCGGAGGTCATCTGTGTGTTGTTTGTACGTGATGTGTGTACTGCAATATTTTTCGACTTTGACACCACTTTCACTATTAACTACTCTATCGCTGGATACTGCTGGAATACTCTCCGACTGAGAATTAACCAGGCAAGTTCCATTACATCCTTCAAGCATCAACTAAAGACTCACCTGCTGTATAAAGCTTCATCTAATTGTCTACAGGATGTCAGAGAAAAAATAATTCTTAACCAGATATTTCTTACATGAAATGAATTATATGGATGATGTGTCAAACAGTGAAAGCAGTAGAGAATTGGCTCATAGCAACCAATCAGATTTGAGGAAGCATTTATCAAGTACATTCTATAAAGTGATAGGTTGACAGTGATTGGTTACTATGGTCAACTACCCCAATGGTCCACTTCTCCACTCTTTTCACTACTTGATACATTAACCCTAATATGCATAAGTCTAACATCAAAATAATGGTGATGATATTAATAATAATAAAAAACAAATAATTAGCATCACATTGAGGACAATTGCAAAAAAAAGAAGTTTTTCCTTTTATCCCTCTAGTGCAGAACTTCTCAAACTGTAGGTCGTGACCACATAGTGGATCGCGACCATATCAACATGGAGTCGTGACGACATGCAGATTACCAGGCTGATGATGACTACGTTGATCTCTCAGCCGGTGATATGAGGAGTCTGAAATAAGTTGAACTGTCCCCACCCCAGTGCACAACCTCTCCAGTCCTGCTTAAAGCTACAGCAGCAGTTGAAGAAGCTACTTACCGATAAAAAAAGAGCCAGCAGCGGAGTCAGCTCTCGGTGAGCAGGCCTCTCTCTAAGTTTGGGAAGAATCTGTTGTAAGCTAGTGCAGCCTGTATTAGGAAGGGAGCACCGAGCACAGACTGTATGGGATGTGTTTAACACTCACTGCCTCTCCCTAGTCACCTAAAGGCCGTCTTTTCATATGGGCTCTTGCCCAAGGGCCCCAGGAGTATAAGGGCCCTAGACTGATATCTGAGGGTCCCTTCTTTCCAGGGATATCACATTTTTTAAAATCAGCCCTGGGGAACCGGAGATATCCAACTTCAAAGTAGTGGTCCCCATCCGAGCCTGTTAATTGCTCTTCCCAGCCAGATATCTCAGGTTCTGTCTGACTTAGAGTTTTCCTGAGGATATACACCAAAGGCTGAAACTCCCCCAAGTCCCCAGTACCTCCTGAAAGATGGCACTCTATAGTTTTTTTTATCCCATTCAAAGCTAAGAAATCTATTTTCAGGAACTGGAGATATCTGCAGCCAAGCAAGCTGCCCTCCCACCAGAAAATGATGAATATTAAGTCCACTCCACTATCCACCTCTCCCGTACGTATTAAACACCCCCTACCACCCTGGAAGTAATTTACCAGGGCCCCTTCATTCATCCCAAAGGCCCCCTTCTTCAGTTCAGTGTTCTCCCTCCCGCCCCAGCTGTGCAGTAAAGGAGTAATTAGCAGAAATTACTGCTCCAAGTCCCACATGCTGAGCAGAAGATAGAACACCACCACCGCCCACTGGACATCAAAGCTGCCGCTGATAGCACCCCTACCGCTGGAAGATGGGTAGGGGCCCCAGTGCATTGCCGTGACCAAGGGCCTACGATGCTGTTAAGACGGCTCTGGTCACCTACTATCTCCACCTGTCACCCTCTACCTCCACCTGTCATCTCTTCCTCCGCCTGTCACCCTCTGGCTACCCCTGTCACCCACTGCCTTCCCAGTCTCCCTTGTCGCCCTCTGCCTTTCACTGTCTTCACCCTGTCACCATTTGCCTTCCCCCATAGCACCCCCATCCACATCTGTATAAGGCCCTGTATGTTGATAGTCACTTTACTACATCAATCTAAACTGCAGCTGTAGTCATGAATTTTCAACTTTAACTGATTACTGATTTAGGGCCTAATTCAGAGTTGATCGCAGCAGCAAATTTGTTAGCAGTTGGGCAAAACCATGTGCACTACAGGGGGGCAGATATAACATGTGCAGAGAGAGTTAGATTTGGGTGTGGTGTGTTCAAGCTGAAATCTAAATTGCAGTGTAAAAATAAAGCAGCCAGTATTTACCCTGCACAGAAACAATATAACCCACCCAAATCTATCTCTCTCTGCACATGTTATATCTGCCCCACCTGCAGTGCACATGGTTTTGCCCAACTGCTAACAAATTTGCTGCTGCATTCAACACTGAATTACCCCCTTAATCATTTCAAGAACCTTCTAGGATCTAGTGAATTTGGGAATATAGTGGAAGGTATTTCAAGCTACTGTACAATTTCATTTTGAGGAACCATGCATTTCGATCTTTTAGGCAAGTGAATTGTCATAAAGCTTGTTTCCGGCATATATGATATATAAGAGAATTAAAAAGTTTTGTATGTCCGCCACAATCACAAAAAAATGGTTATTGAACTAGTGCGATTATTATTATTAAGAAACTTGTTCTAAAGCAGGACATTTATCCAGTCTGCCCTTTCTTTTTTATGACCTGCTTTGCCCACTGGTTTGGAGTTACAGTACTATATGTGCACACTAGATGGACAAGTTTATAAGAAAATTATAGCAGAATACTGTCTAAAAATTGGGAATAACTTGTGAACTTCAGTCAGCAACAGGTTTTTAGGAATTTTGATTTTCATTATATAATTAAACATCAAGTTGGTTAATATTTGTACTGAAGCAATCTGTAATTGACCATAAGGCACGGAAATCATTGAACTCCATTTTGGCACTGGTAGACCTAGAAAAATAATTCATGCAAAAATGAATGGCCACAAGAAGCAACTAACCCAAAGAGGAACAATGGCACATGTATTAACATATTCTCAACATCTATTGAAATAGATAGCCGGCAATCTGATCTTCTGATAAACTGAATGTTTTTCTTATTTCCCAGTTTTGAGTAACTGGCCTTGGACATTTTTGCTTGTCAGAGACTAGAAGGAACTAGAGATGAGTGGCTCTGGTTTTCAGAAAAGCTAACCCACCCACATTTTGCACTCGTGTATTCAGTAATGCATAGAAGGTGCCATGCCACTGGGTTAATAATTTAAGTGCATAGTGTATTTGTGATTCACAGTGTCAAGTTGGCATTACTGAAAAAAGTAGTTGTTTTCTTTTAAATCTTGTGTATAATCAATAATGCTCAGTAGGTGCTGTACCCAGGGCCGGTTCAGGGTCTTTTTGCGCCCTGGGCGGCAATAGGGGGCGTGGATTCATACAGGGGGTGTGGTCAGTTACGCCCCCTGTACAGTAGTAGCGCAGCTGAAATGATGTGCGGTGCGCGATGACGTCATCGCGCACCGCACAGTAAAGGACCTCTCCACGAAGGGAAACTAGACGCTACGCGTCTAGTTTCCCTTCAAAGCGGGCAGCGGCAGCGGGACACAGCGGGCAGCGGGGGGCACAGCAGCAGTGGATCTTGCCCTGGTGCGGCTCCCTCCGGATGGCGCCGGCGCCCTCCGGAAGGCGGCGCCCCAGGCAAAAGTCCTGCTTGCCTGTGGCAAGATCCGCTACTGGCTGTGCCACTGCATTAGTTAAATAAGCGCTGTGTGAGTCACATTGTGGAGTTGTCATTTGTGAGAAAAAGAGAAAAACAGTTTTTTTTGTAAGGTTGTGTGTTCAGTAATGCACAGTAGGTGCCGTGCCACTGTGGTAATAATATAAGAGCTGTGCGAGTCACATTGTGAAGTTCTCATTTGTGAAAAAAAAAAAAAAGTTGGTGTTATGTAGAACTTGTGTGTGTTCAATTACGCTCAGTAGCTGCCGTGCCACTGCATTAATAATATAAGTGCTTTGTGAGTCAGTGTGGAGTTGTCATTTGTGAAAAAAACAGAAAAAAGTTTTTGTTGTTTTTTTTAAAATGTGTGTTTAATAATGCTCAGAAGGTCTGTGCCATTGTATTAATAATATAAGCACTGTGTAAGTCACTGTTTGAAGTTGTCATTTGTGAAAAACAGAAAAAAAATTGTTTATTAAAAAAAAGTGTGTTTTCAATCAATCTCAGTAGGTGCCGTGCCACTGCATTAATAATATAAGCGCTGTATAAGTCACAGTGTGAAGCTGTCATTACTGAAAAAAGTTCTGTTTTTTGTAAAACTTCTATGTGGTTAGTGATGCTCAGTAGGTGCCATGCCACTGTGTTAATAATATTGGTACTGTGTATGTCACAGTGTGAAGTTGTCATTTGTTATAAAACAGAAAAAAGTGTTTTCTTTCTTTTTAAACTTGTGTGTTCATGCCACCGCACTGTGAGTTGATATAGATCACGATCATTGATGGAAGAGCAGGAGCAGCAACCAAGTACTAGGGCTACAACATCTATTAAAGGTTTTACAGTGGGCAGAAAGTTTAGAGGTAGAGGTGTTGCCTTAAAAGCTGACAAATTGTCAGTGCCCAAAAAAAGAACACTGAGGCTGAAGAACAAACTGTGTGTTCACAAATCCCTGTGGAGAGTCTAGGGGTGTCCACATTAGCCATGTGAGAATCTGACATTGCTGATACTGTACTTGTAGAGAAGCCTTCTTCCACCATTTCTTCACCATTTGCAAATGTGAGCAGTACAAGTAAAAATGATGAGTTCATAATAGAAATTGAGTATGCTTTTGTAGACGTGCAACAGGATCAGGTGGATAGTTGTATACTATCTGACAATAATGAGGATATTGATGATGATGAGTATGTTGATGATGTTGTTAAGATAAGTCAGCCACCAGTGGCAGCAGATCTTGCCTGTGATAAAAAAGAAAGTCATTGTGATGCCTGGGTGTAAGACCAAAAAAGTCACCTCTTGGGTGTGGGATTATTTTTAGCCAAATCCTGATAATGTTTGTTAAGGTATCTGCTCCATTAGTGAGGCCAATGTTAGTAGAGGTAGAGACATTAACTATCTTGGAACCACCTTCATTTTGACGTCGATAGTGACAAGTTCATTAAATTTCTTTCGCAAAATTAATAATAATACTTTGTAATTAACACCCTCATCATCAACCTCCTCTCCTCATTAGTGAGCAGAGGTAGTCCTTCCAAAAAATTGGCTTGTGGGGGCCCAAACAAACCAAGTGGCAGTCCCTGTCACTGAAGTGCTTGGTTTGTTAAACTGTGCATATCCTTTTTAATATATAATTTAAGACTACATTGAAGGTTTCTAGGACAATTCAATCTTGCACTGCTTTTCTTTTAATGATGGGCTGTTTGTGGGCATAGGTGATGGTCTATTTTGCAGATATTTTTTTTATTGGTTTGGTTAATGCTGTAAAATTGATTCTAATTTGCAACACATTTTTAACTAGAAATTATGTGGTGCCTCACACATGTTGATTTTAATCAATCAATCGATCCTTTTTGTATTTTATGGCCTTTTTTCCCCTGCAGAACAGCCTACAGCTTTTGACATAAGCCTCAAACATGTTAATTTTAATTAATCAATTACCCAATTGATCATTTCTGTATGCTTTTATAGCCTTTTCTCTCCTAATTTGCTGCAAAATAGATGTCGATATGGTCCACATCTCAATTTTTTTTAAATAATCTATTTGATCAATCGATCATTCTTTTATGTGCCTTCCATTATATACTCCACCCCCATTTCCCTGTACTTTTTGGTTACTTTCTATGGGGTTGTATAGTTTATTGAACTGCCATTTATATAGTACTGTGGTTGGAGAAACCCAAAAGTCAGTTTCCTAAGCAGAGGGTTTTAAAAGCTGCTGACATTTGCCCATGGGATTTAAATCAGCATTAAAATTAAATGCAAACGCAATAGCATTTAATATTAGTGATGTTTAAAAACCTGCAGGCAAAACTAACAGAAGTGTATGGCTTTGAATCCCTACCACATAGACAAAAACTTTGAATCACTTTGAGATTATTGATTGAGCACATTCTAATACATTATTTTGGAATGGTCTTTAGAGAACCACCTCTCTCAAAATAATAACTATGATTGTTTTTTATTCTTGTCAATCTTGAAACTGAACTTTTCTAATGTGGCATAAGATGAGTTTCTGTAACCATGAACAAGCATATTGTGGGTGTGCAATATTAGAAGAGATATTTAGACACTTATAAGTCATCTACAGTAATTAAACATACATATGTGTAAAATCAGTTCTGATTATTATTAACATTTATTTATATAGTGCCAGCTGTTGTGCTTTAATCATTACAAGATGGCACATTATATAAAACAAAGGGTCTTACCAGGTATAAAACCTTTTGGATATATTGCATAATGTCTTTCGTTCACTCCTTTGAGAACTCTAATAAGACCCTCGAACATTTAACATTGATCACTAGTCTTGGACTGGGGCATAAAGGGCCCACCAGGGGAATGCAGTTGTAGGCATGCTCAGAGGCTTGGCTAACTATTAGCATGTTCATGGTCTGGTCCCCTTGATAAATATATATAGTAAATACTCCTAGTGCATGCATGATAATGTACCAGATAAATAATAGCAATGCACTGTAGAAAATACACCACAGTCCTGTGCAGTATAATGTAAGTTAATTATAATGTAAAATCTGGAACCTGATCCCTAGAGAAGATGGTAGGCCCCAAGGCAGTGAGGCCCTCCTGGGCTTTCCCAGTTATCCCTGTGGGCCAGTCCGACCCTACTGTTCATCTTAGTGCTTTATTTGAGGAAGGATATGATTTTGTTCTTCATGATGACTTTTTATATAGTGAATGCATGGTCTTTATTTGCCATCTTTTTTTTACTTAAACAAAACATTTTGGTATCTGCTGCCAGATCATGAATATTAGGACAATGTTTATGGGGCACTCAGCTCTCGGTACCCCTCCCCCACACATTTCTATATTGGTGATGTCACAATCAGTCAGTGATGCCGATTGTAAGTGTGGTTGCAAAGAGTCGGATGTCTCTAAACATTGTCTTGGTATATACAGTGTGGTAGTGGATCCCACCAGTTCGATTCTGACCCCTAATGTAAACTGTTTTCTTTAATGTACTCTTTCAAATCCAGATATTCCAAAAATTGAAGAGGATAATCTGATTTCCAGGGAGACACACATCCCACATATGGGGTCTAAGAATCCCTCATAATCTTACACTAACCACAAGGGAACATGTTCTGAGTTGTATACTACCTGTCATGCCGCCGCGGCCGCCGTACTTGCCTCTCCGGGGGCGCTGGATCTCCGGGCGGCCATCCTCACTGGCGGTCTCCGGCACCCGGCGCTCCGTCCGGCGCTCATAGTATGGACATCGCGGGTGCGCCCAGCGTTCACTGGGGGACAGGTGACGTCATCAAGCGCTTCCCCAACCAGACGCTGGCGGGAAGTTCAAATTCAGACGCCGGGTAGAGCTCCGGCGCCTGAGTATCATCTTTACTGCTTCTGTAGTTGTGATCACCAGAGCTCCCGTATCCCTGTGGCTTCCAGCGCTTCCAACTGAGCACCTCCGTGCCTCCGAGTACCTCTGTGCCTCCGAGCACCTCCGTGCCTATGAGTACCTCTGTGCCTCCGAGCACCTCCGTGCCTCCAAGTACCTCTGTGCCTCCGAGTGCTTCGACGCTTCCAGACAAACCTCCGTGCCTCCGAGCACCTCCGTGCCTCCAAGTATCTCCGTGCCTCCGAGCGCTTCAGCGCTTCCAGATGAACCTCCATGCCTCCGAGCACCTCCGTGCCTCCAAGTACCTCTGTGTCTCTGAGCACCTCTGTGCCTCCAAGTACCTCTGTGCCTCCGAGCACTTCAGTGCTTCCAAACGAACCACCGTGCCTCCAAGCACCTCCGTGCCTCCGAGCACCTCTGTGCCTCCAAGCACCTCCGTGCCTACAAGTACCTCAGTACCTCCAAGCACCTCAGTGCCTCCAGGCACTTCTGCACCTACAAGCACCTCAGTGCCTCCAGGCACTTCTGCACCTACAAACACCTCAGTGCCTCCAGGCACTTCTGCACCTACAAGCACCTCAGTGCCTCCAAGCACCTCAGTACCTCCAGGCACTTCTGCACCTTTAAGCACCTCAGTACCTCCAAGCACCTCAGTGCCTCCAAGCACCTCAGTGCCTCCAAGCACTTCTGCGCCCACAAGCACCCCAGTGTCTCCAAGCACCTCAGAGTCTCCAAACACCCAGTGCTCACAAGCGTAGTTGGTGTCCCCAGCATCCAGTACTTTCTCATTTATTCCTCAGCGCCTTTTCAAGTTCTGTCTTTCAGGAGACCTCCAGCATCCACACGCACCTTCTGTCTGCCGACCAGATCCTGCATGAGGAAAACCTATATTCGGCCATCTCTGCTGCGGTCCAGCTGCGGTTCCTCTTCCCGGTCACCGGAAGAGACCCCGAGTACACAACACTCCCAAACCAGGTCAGTGATAGTATACTCAGGCCACATGGACCGGGGGGATCGGAACACAGAGTCGAGCGCCATCCAAAGCTTGGCTTCCCGAGTTCAGACTCAGGAGGCGACACAGGGCCAGGTGATGCAATATCTCCAGGAATTGTCCGGCCGATTGGATCAAATTCAAGCATCCTTAGCTTCCGTAATTCCGGTTTCAGTTCCCGTAACTGCTCCAGTTGCCGTTTCCAGTAACGTCCAACCTCCGGCCGGTACCAGGTCACGCCTTCAGCTTCCTACTCCTTCCCGCTATAATGGGAATCAAAAGAATTGCCGTGGTTTTCTAAACCAGTGTGAGGTGCACTTCGAGCTTCTCTCTCATAATTTCCCTACGGATCGGTCTAAGGTGGCATACATTATTTCTCTGCTCGAAGGGTCAGCGTTGGATTGGGTGTCTCCGTTATGGGAACGATCTGATCTCGTGGTTTCCAAATACACCAATTTCATCACGTCCTTTCGAAGAATCTTTGACGAGCCTGGCAGGATGACCACTGCTTCTTCTGACTTGCTCCGTGTTCGTCAGGGCTCCCGCTCCATGGGTCAGTACGTGGTTCATTTCCAGACCACTGCCTCTGAACTTCGCTGGAATAATGACGCCCTGAGGGCTGCCTTCTGGAACGGTCTCTCCGACCGGCTGAAAGATGAGTTGGTCACTAGGGATCTGCCGGATCCATTAGAAGAGTTGATCTCCCTTTGCGTCAAGGTGGATCTTCGGATGCAGGAGCGTGGAGGAGAACGTAGTCGTTCAGATCATTCCAGGTTCCGGCATCCTCCTCCCAGGCCGGCGGCTGTGCCCAGTTCGGACGAACCCATGCAAATTAACCGGTCCCGACTGTCTCCGGAGGAACGACAGCGTCGTCGGGAGGGTAAACTTTGCCTTTACTGTGCAGCCGCAGATCATTTCCTCAAGTTTTGTTAATCCCATCCGGGAAACGGGCAGGCCTCGCTTGTTCCGGAGGAGTCAAGTTGGGGGTCACGACTAAATCTTCTCCGATTTTGGATTGTTTGCTTCCTGTGTCTTTAATCACCAAGTCAGTCTCCAAGTCGTGTGAGGCCCTGTTGGATTCCGGAGCTGCGGGGAACTTCGTTTCTTCTTCTTCCTGTGTCCAAAGCATGGATTTAAAGGTACGGCCTATCGAGCGGCCTATTTCTTTGACGGCTATCAATGGTACTAGAATATCCAAGGGTCTCATGACGTGGCGCACGGAGCCAGTTAAGCTGCAGATCGGAGCTCTACATCAAGAATGTCTGGAATTCTTGGTGATTCCGGAAATGCATCATGATCTGGTCCTCGGAATGCCTTGGCTCAAAATTCATAATCCCCATATTGATTGGAAGTCTTCTCAAATTCTGTCTTGGAGTTCTTTTTGTCACGCTAACTGTCTCACTACCGTTTGTCCGCTCCGTGTCTCTTCTAGGTCGGATGAAGAGCATATCCCGGAGGCGTATCAAGGGTTCAAGGATGTGTTTTCGGAACAAGCGGCTGACCAGTTACCACCTCATAGGCCTTGGGACTGCCCTATTGACCTTATCCCAGGGAAGATGCCGCCCCGTGGCCGCAAATATCCTTTGTCACTTCCTGAGACTCAAGCGATGTCGGACTATATTAAGTCCAATCTGCTCAAGGGATTCATTCGCCCCTCTTCCTCCCCTGCTGGAGCGGGCTTCTTTTTCGTGAAGAAGAAGGACGGGGGGTTGAGACCATGTATTGACTACCGCGGCCTAAACGATATCACCATCAATAATAAATACCCCTTGCCACTAATCACATAGTTATTTGATAGGGTTCGTGGTGCCCGCGTTTTCTCCAAGCTCGATTTGAGGGGAGCCTATAATCTTATACGCATCCGAGAAGGGGATGAATGGAAGACCGCCTTCAATACCCGGGATGGGCATTACGAATACCTGGTGATGCCATTTGGCCTTAGTAATGCTCCTGCCGTCTTCCAGGGATTCGTTAACGAAATCTTCAGAGACATGTTATACCGAAGTGTTGTAGTATATTTAGACGACATACTGATTTTTTCCAAATATCTTGTTGAACACAGGACTCAAGTCAAAGAGGTGCTCCACCGTTTACGAAAAAATCGTCTCTATGCTAAGTTCTCCAAATGTACCTTCGAGGTAACATCAATTCCGTTCCTCGGTTATATCATCTCGGGAACGGAGCTTCGCATTGATCCGGAGAAGCTCTCTGCCATTCGTGACTGGACTCAGCCTCTCTCTTTGAAAGCGATACAAAGATTCCTGGGCTTTGTGAATTACTACAGGAAATTCGTTAGGGGTTTCTCCACCATTGTTGCGCCCATTACTGCCTTGACGAGAAAGGGCTCCAACCCGGGTTTGTGGCCTCCCGAAGCCATAGAGGCTTTTTCCCACTTGAAATCAGCTTTCATGTCCGCTCCAGTACTTCAACAACCAAATTTCGAGGAACCTTTCTTTCTAGAAGTTGACGCATCCTCGGTCGGAGTTGGGGCCGTTCTCTCTCAGTACTCCTCAGATAAGAAATTACATCCGTGTGGCTTCCACTCTCATAAATTCTCTCCGGCCGAACGAAATTATACTATTGGAGACCAGGAACTTTTGGCAATTAAATCTGCCTCGGAAGAGTGGAGATATCTCTTAGAAGGGGCCAAACATGCGATTACCATTTACACTGATCACAAAAATGTGTTGTATATCAAAACCGCACAGTGCTTGAATCCTCGCCAAGCTAGATGGGCACTCTTCTGCACTCGATTTTCTTTTGTTATCAAGTATCGGGCCGGGACTTTCAATACTAAAGCGGATGCGCTGTCCCGTTCACAAACTCCCACAGACGAAGATGATTCTTTCGAGCGGAGTTTAATTCTGAATCCAATCTCTGTCTCCGCTGCCTCAACTACTCCAGGTCCTCTCCCTGGAAGGATGTCCGTACCAGCTAAACTCCGTCCGAGAATACTACAGTGGGCCCATATCTCCAAGTTTTCCGGTCATCCCGGCGCCCAGAAGATGTACAAGTTTCTACAAAGATCTTACTGGTGGGACACCATGAGGAAGGATGTACAGGATTACGTTAGTTCCTGCCCACAGTGTACACAGCATAAATCTCCTCGCTTGCCTCCTGCTGGGTTGCTTCGTCCTCTGCCTATTCCTATGAAACCCTGGACTCACATTTCCATGGACTTCATCACTGACTTGCCCTGTTCCAAAGGTTGCAACACTGTCTGGGTGATCGTCGACCACTTTTCGAATATGGCGCACTTCGTTCCATTGACGGGTCTGCCGACAGCTCCTAAATTAGCTCTATTATTTGTCCGAGAACATTTTCGGTTGCATGGGTTGCCTCAAGAAATAGTCTCTGATTGAGGGGTACAGTTTACTGCAAGGTTTTGGAAAGCTCTCTGCTCGGCCTTACAGATTAAACTTAAGTTTTCGTCTGCTTATCATCCCCAAACGAATGGACAAACGGAACGAGTCAATCAAGATCTAGAGACTTTCCTCCGCCTTTATCTCACCGCTTCACAGGACAACTGGGTGGAGTTGCTACCTTGGGCGGAGTTTTCCCATAACCATTCATTTCATTCTTCCACTGGTGAGTCTCCGTTCTTCGTCAACTATGGGTTCCACCCACGAGTTCCGGAATTACCAAGTCTTCCGACAGAGGAGGTTCCAGCTGTAACGTCCACTCTACTACACTTCAGACAAATTTGGAGTAAGATTCATGCTAGTCTTAAAAAGGTTTCTGTCCGATACAAGTTCTTCGCAGATAAGAAACGGCGAGCAGCTCCTCAATACAAGGTTGGAGATAGGGTATGGCTTTCCACACATAATCTCCGGTTAAAGGTGCCCACTATGAAGTTTGCTCCAAGATTCATCGGTCCTTATCCTGTGCTACAAGTCCTGAATCCTGTGGTCTGTAAGTTGGGTTTGCCTTCTCACCTACGTATACCAAATGCCTTCCATGTTTCTCTTCTTCGGCCTCTCGTCCTTAATCGTTTTCATTCAAAGTCCTCTAGGCCCACCTCAGTGGAAGCTGAAACCGGAACAGACTTCGAGATCAAAACTATTCTGGACTCTCGTTACCTTCACAAGAATCTGCAATATCTGGTGGAATGGAAAGGGTATGGTCCTGAGGAGAGAAGTTGGATAAAGGCTTCTGAGGTCTCGGCTCCTCGACTAATCCGGATTTTCCATTCTAGACACCCTACGAAACCAGGAGAGTGTCCAGGGACCACTCCTAGAGGAGGGGGTACTGTCATGCCGCCGCCGCTGCCGCCGTACTTGCCTCTCCGGGGGCGCTGGATTTCCGGGCGGCCATCCTCACTGGTGGTCTCCGGCACCCGGCGCTCCGTCCGGCGCTCCGTCCGGCGCTCGTAGTATGGACGTCGCGCGTGCGCCCGGCGTTCACTGGGGGACAGGTGACATCATCAAGCTCTTCCCCAACCAGACGCTGGCGGGAAGTTCAAATTCAGATGCCGGGCAGAGCTCCGGCGCCTGAGTATCATCTTTACTGCTTCTGTAGTTGTGATCACCAGAGCTCCCGTATCCCTGTGGCTTCCAGCCGAGCACCTCCGTGCCTCCGAGCACCTCCGTGCCTCCGAGAACCTCTGTGCCTCCGAGCACCTCCGTGCCTCCGAGTACCTCCGTGCCTCCGAGCACCTCCGTGCCTCCGAGAACCTCTGTGCCTCCGAGCACCTCCGTGCCTCCAAGTACCTCTGTGCCTCTGAGTGCTTCAGTGCTTCCAGACAAACCTCCGTGCCTCCGAGCACCTCCGTGCCTCCGAGCACCTCTGTGCCTCCTAGCACCTCCGTGCCTCCAAGTACCTCTGTGCCTCCGAGCGCTTCAGCGCTTCCAGACGAACCTCCATGCCTCCAAGCACCTCCGTGCCTCCAAGTACCTCTGTGCCTCTGAGCACCTCCGTGCCTCCAAGTACCTCTGTGCCTCTGAGCACTTCAGTGCTTCCAGATGAACCTCTGTGCCTCCGAGCACCTCTGTGCCTCCAAGCACCTCCGTGCCTACAAGTACCTCAGTACCTCCAAGCACCTCAGTGCCTCCAGGCACTTCTGCACCTACAAGCACCTCAGTGCCTCCAGGCACTTCTGCACCTTTAAGCACCTCAGTACCTCCAAGCACCTCAGTGCCTCCAAGCACCTCAGTGCCTCCAAGCACTTCTGCGCCCACAAGCACCTCAGTGTCTCCAAGCACCTCAGAGTCTCCAAACACCCAGTGCTCACAAGCGTAGTTGGTGTCCCCAGCATCCAGTACTTTCGCATTTATTCCTTAGCGCCTTTTCAAGTTCTGTCTTTCAGGAGACCTCCAGCATCCACACGTACCTCCTGTCTGCCGACCAGATCCTGCATGAGGAAAACCTATATTCGGCCATCTCTGCTGCGGTCCAGCTGCAGTTCCTCTTCCTGGTCCCCGGAAGAGACCCCGAGTCCACAACACTCCCAAACCAGGTCAGTGATACTACCTACAAGATATTTGGCATGGTATTGTACACTATTTAGGCAACATACTCTGTATCTTGGCCAAAACTAGGATGGGGCTAGGGGGGCATGTGACCTGGGTGCCAAATTGGAGAGGGCGCCAAAACTGTCACTGAGAAAATCCCACCTAACGCCCACCTCCCTGTGCGGCAGCGGTTGTGTACAGCTGGCAGAGCTCAAGCTCTAGACTCTACTAGTTGACGCCTATTACTGAGGTGAAACTGAAAACTGTTCTGTACACAGTGCCTTGCCAGCAGCATGAGCTAATGGAGGGGAGGAGAGCAGTAGCACAGCCTAAATAGTGAGTATGACTCAGGAAAGGGCACTGTATGTGTGTGTGATTACTATATATGTGTGTATAAACTAGAGATGAGCGGATTCGGTTCTCAGAGAACCGAACCCCCTCGAACTTCACGATCCCAGATGGGAACCGAATCTGGCTCGAGACTTCCCGCCAGACTCAGATCCCAGAACGAGGCAAAACTTCATCATCCTGCTTTCAGATTCTTGCTGGTTTTGGATTCCATATAAAGAGCTGCGCATCGCCGCCATTTTCACTCCAGACTTGGAGAGTGAGGGAGACAGACCTCTGTCTCTCACTGTGGGTGGTGGCATCGGGTGGGGTCAGTGTGTGCTCTCTAGGAGTGCTATGCTATCACTGTGGTGTCCATGTGATGTTAGGGGTGCTGTCCTGGCTGTCACTGGTGTTTCATGTGCTGTTAGGGGTGCTGCAGCTGTACATGGGTGTTGCAGTCCTGGCTGTCACTGTGCTGTACAGGGGCACAGTCCTCATTTATGCTGTGAAAACACAGAGGTGCTGGCCCTGTCTTGTATGCTGTAAAAATTCAGGGGTGCTGTGAAAATAAATGTACACTGGCCCTGTCTTGTATGCTGAAAAAATTCAGGGGTGCAATGAAAATAAATGTACACTGTCCCTGTCTTGCATCCTGTAAAAATTCAGGGGTGCAGTGAAAATAAATGTTTACTGGCCCTGTTTTGTATGCTGTAAAAATTCAGGGGTGCAATAAAAATAAATGTACACTGGCCCTGTCTTGTATGCTAAATCCGCTCATCTCTAGTAAAAATTCAGGGGTGCTTTTATTAAAATAAAAGTACACTAGACCTGTCCTGTATGTTGTAAAAATACAGGGGTACTGTTGTTAAAATAAAAGTACACTTGCCCAAATACAGGGGTGCTGTTGTTAAAATAAAAGAACACAGGCCCTGTTCTGTATGCTGTAAAAATACAGGGGGCTGTTGTTAAAATAAAAGTACACTGGTCCAAATACAGGAGTGATTTTGTCAAAATAAAAGTACACTGGCCCTATCCTGTATGCTGTAAAATACAGGGGTGCTGTTGTTAAAATAAAAGTACACTGGCCCTGTCTTGTATACTGTAAAAATATAGGGTGCTGTTGTTAAAATAAAAGTACACTGGCCCTGTCTTGTATGCTGTAAAAATTCAGAGGTGCTGTTGCTAAAATAAAAGTACACTGGCCCTGTCTTGTATGCTTTAAAAATACAGGGGTGCTGTTGTTAAAATAAAAGTACACTGGCCCTGTCTTGGGGATGCGGTCAAGATCCCGCCGGATTGAATCCTGGCGGTCGGAATACCGACACCGGAATCCCAACAGGCACAATCCCGACATATTCTCCCTCTGTGGGTGTCCACGACACCCATAGAGGGAGAATAAATTAGTGCTACGTTGCGCTCGCCCCCCTGTCAGGATTGTGCCAGTTGGGATTCCGTTGTTGGTATTCCGACCGCCGGGATCCCGTCCGGCGGGATCTCGTACTGATCCCCTGTCTTGTATGCTGTAAAATTACAGGAGTGCTGTGAAAAAAAAGAAATTATCTGATGAGAAACATAAAATTGGCAATATGCCATTCACGACACAAGGTAGCAAGGAAAGGCTAAGGCCTTGGCCTATGTTCATGACTGGTGGTTCAGTTTCTCATGAGGATGGAAGCCCTCCTCCCTCTTGAAAAATTACAAAAATTAAGCTTGTTAAAGCACACGAAAAACAACTGTGCGTTCATAGATATCACAAATCCCCAAGGACAGTCCAAGTGTGTCCACGGTTGCGATGGATAGGGCTGACCTTCCCAAGACTGTATGGAAAGAGGAGGCTCCTACCACAATTTGCATGCCCCCTGCAAGTACTTGGAGGAGCACCACCAGTCTAGTTGCTGATATTGAGATTGAGGATGTCACTGTAGAAGTACACCAGGATGAGGAGGATATTGGTGTAGCTGACACTGAGGAGGAAGTTGACGATGAGGATTCTGATGGTGATGTGGTTTGTTTGAATAAGGCACCAGTGGAGACAGTTGTTGTCCATGGGATGAAAAAGCCCATTGTCATGCCTGGTCAAAATACCAAAAAAGCCACCTCTTTGGTGTGGAATTATTTCTCCACAAATCCAGACAACAGGCATCAAGCCATATGTTGCCTTTGTCAATCCATAATAAGGGGTAAGGACGTTAACCACCTAGGAACATAATCCCTTTACGTCACCTGCAGCACATTCATCAAAAGTCAGTGTCAAGTACAGAAACTTTGGGTAATAGCGTAAGCAGTCCACTGACACCTAAATCCCTTCTTCCTGTTGTACTCAAGCTCCTGCAATCCATACCACCAACTCCCTTAAACGTCAATTTCCTCCTCAGTCAGGAACGTAAGTAGTCCTATAGGCCATGTTACTGGCATGACTGACAAGTTCTCTGCTATCTGGGATTCCTCCGGAGGATCCTTGAGTGGTACGTCGACTGCTGCTGCTGCCGCTGCTGTTGTTGCTGCTGGGAGTCGATCGTCACCCCAGAGAGGAAGTTGAAAGACCACTTGTACTACATCAGCTAAGCAACTGACTGTCCAACAGTCCTTTGCGAGGAAGATGAAATATGACAGCAGTCACCCTGTTGCAAAGCGGATTACTGAGGCCATAACAAATATGCTGGTGTTAGATGTGCGACCGGTATCCACAGTTAGTACAGTGGGATTTAGACAGTTGATGGACGTACTTGTCCCCGGTACCAAATTCCGTCTAGATTCCACTTCACTAAGCAAGCGATTCCCAAACTGTACAGGGACATTTAGAAAAGTGTCCTCAGTGTCCTGAAAAATGCGGTTGTACCCACTGTCCACTTAACCACAGACATGTGGACAAGTGGAGCAGGGAAAACTAAGGACTACATGACTGTGACAGCCCACCGAGTAGATGTATTGCCTTCTGCAGCAACAACAACAGCGGCACCAGCAGCAGCATCTCTCAAACGCCAACTTGTTCCTAGGCAGGCTACGCTATGTATCACCATTTTCTGTAAGAGGCACTCCGTTGACAACCTCTTACAGAAACTGAGGGATATCATCGTACAAAGGGGGTCATTCCGACCCGTTCGCACGCAGAGGTTCTTCGCTGCGGTGCGAATGGGTCGGAACTGCGCATGCTAGGTGCCCGCAATGCACACGCTCGTTGTTGCCTAGCGACAGCCGTCGCCAGACAACGACCAGAAGACAGAAGAAAGTGATCACTAGTGCGATCACAAGAAGATTGACAGCAGGGAGGCGTTCCGGGGCAGATACTCACCATTTTCTGGGCGTGGAGATCTGAATGCAGGCGTGTCCAGGCAATTGTATTCGTAGAATGGGAGGAGGACTGCGCTCACTAAGGGAGAAAAAAAGGGGATATGATGCTGCTAAACCCAGAGGTGCCCTGCCTCCTATATTGTATTATTTCAAGGTTATGGTCAGCGCACTCTATCAAGAAGGGTGTGTGTTGAGAAGGGACAGAAAGAATGAGAGGTCAAGGGAGGGAGGGTGAAAAGGATATTGTTAATGGTATATGTTGGTACCTATAGTAGAATTGCAGATGCAGCAATAGTAATCATGAATAATGAGTGTTATGCTGTATCGTCTTTTAAAAAAAAATATATAATCTGTTGATATGTTGATATCACTTTTAGGTGTATCTTGCAGACCACCCTTTTAATTGTATACCCTCCTCAATGGTATACCCATGTTCAGAAGGTCCCCTACTGGGGTAAATGTCAGGTGTACCTTTTAGGGGTTCACATTTACCATAGGTGTTGTCTATACCTATGTGGCTTCTGAGTATACATGGGGTAATCAATATGTTTATGGGTGTATGACTATTGCGGCATCCCGCCTGTCAAACCCTTGAGGTGGTACACCGTTAATGAGGAGACAGGTTTACAGGCTTGGTTCTTACACTTACCGCCGGGGGTGCATTCGGCACGCCTGTGCCGGCTCAGCTTCCATGCCTGTATCCTCCGGTGTCCTTGCTTCCCCTGTCAGTCTCGTCTCGGTCCCTGTGTAGGTCCAGCAGCCGCTGTTCTCCTCTTCCTGATGTGACATCTCTTTACACAGTTATAGAACATATACATGGCACTAACAGCACAAAATATTTTCTCTCAGCAAATACAGACAGAATTCATCATAAAGGCAATTACATTCATTTTGGAACATAACTACACCTGGTTTGACAATGATTACTACAAACAGCGGACAGGGACAGCTATAGGGACCAGGTTCGCTCCGAGCTATGCAAACCTGTTCATGAGTAAGTGGGATGAGGACAACATCTGGCAGGGGCATGGCTTCGGAGAGAACCTGGTCCTCTTGGGACGGTAGATAGATGACATAATATTCATTTGGAAAGGGACGGAACATGACCTACAAAAATTCATATCATACATCAATGACAACAACTGGAATTTACATTTCACAACCAACTTCAGTAAAGAAAAAATAGAATTCCTTGATCTAGACATACACATCGTAAACAACAGGATAGAAACACGAACATTTCATGAAAAAGTAGATGTCAACAGTTACATCTTATTGACCAGCAGTCACTATCCGAACTGGCTGAAAAGCATTCCCACAGGACAGTTCACACGTTTGAGAAGGAATTGCACTCAGATAGAGTATTACAAAGAACAGGGACAAGAATTGAAACAAAAATTTAAAGATAAAAAATATGACAAACAGACTGTGGAAAAGGCGTACAAAAAAATTGAAGAGACAGACAGACAGGATTTACTGAAATATAAAGAAAGGAACCCAACAAAACAAGGGAACGACATGTACTCTGTGACGCAATACAACACTGCAGCAGGAAAAATAAAACAATGTATACAAAAACATTGGAATATCTTGATGCAAGACGAAACACTGGCTAAGATCTTACCATCACAACCAAAAGTGGTAAACAGAAAGGCACCAGATTTGAGGGAAAAATAAGTACACAATCATATACCACCATCCAAGACACAAAAGACAAAAATAGATGGTGCCACAAAGAGACAGGGTTTCCACCATTGTGGAACATGTATAGGATGTAGGACCACTAATTCCAGAACAACCAAAAGCATTACAGATTTCATATCATACCATACAGGACAAAAACACAAAGTCAGAGAAGAACTATCATGTCACACAAAGGGAGTTATATATTTAATCACATGTCCCATTGTCCATGCGGACTCCAATATGTTGGATGCACAATCAGAACATTAAAAGTAAAAATGTCAGAACACATACAGAATATCAAACGAGGATACGATAAGCACAGTGTATCACAACACTTTAAAGAAGAACACAAACAGGATCCGACACATATGAAATTCATGGCCATACAACAAGTAACAAACAATTGGCGAGGAGGGGATTTCCTGAAAAAAATCAATAGGGAAGAACTAAGATGGATCTTCACTCTCAAAACCGTCACACCAAAAGGTCTAAATAGAGAATACAATATCACCTCAGTAATATAATCACACAAATACCAATATCTATTGTTCTGGTTCTTCAACTACAAGTAAGAAATTCACACTTATAACTAAACATAGAAAAAATACAACAAATAATACATAAAGATATAGGGGGATATTCAATTTGGCCCGGGGTGCCGGGTGATAAGTATCGCCCGGTGGGGGCTATTTAATTGGCCCCGATAAGCCGGCGCGTGCCGCGGCTTAAAGGGGGTTTTGCTTCACCTGCCTCCGGCAGGCGAAGCAAAATGCCCGATAACAGCCCCGTTTTCAACCGAAAACGGGGCTGTTTCACCCGAAAACACACAGGTTTCACTGAACCTGTGTGTTTTCGGGTGTAAGAGGACTTGTTACCGGCCGAGCAAATTAAATAGCCCGACCGCAGCACCCGAAGAAACACACACCGATGTCTCTTCGGACCAAATTGAATATCCCCCATAGTCTATTAAAATGTTGTAAGGAACATATAGACTCACAAAATTCTCACTCAATAGGACAAACGCACGTAGTTTCATTGACAATCAAATGAGGTATGTGGTCTGACACCCAGGGTCAAACATCAGTAATAGCTCCCATACTTAGGATGAACAGTACACAACAAAAGAGAAGTGATACTATAATTAAGGGGTCACATACTGCACACTCATAAATGCAATACACTATTCAACCCCTTGTAATTCTATTCACACTATAGCGTCATCCATAGTATATAACCTGCAACTTTAACTGTTTATCTACCATCCTCTGCCACCATTCCTTTCCTCCATTTTTCAAGTGCAAACTAATAGCCATTTAGAGACAAACATAGATGATATGATAAATACATAAATAAGAAGAGCATATTCATTTTTCTCTGCAATACAGTTTATTGTTGATACAAAACATAACACACTCAATATACGTAATTTGCATTGCACATAGGAAGAAACAGAGATTTTTTCCATATAGCCATGAGTGACAGATGAGAATTCCAATAATACCCAATAGAATAAGGGAGGTGGTAACCAACGGCAACCAATCACAACACACAAGGAAGTTTATAACGATCCCCGGACGTAAGGCATGTAATCCTTGACAAAGGCACCTGTTGCTGAAACGCATTGGACACTTGTCATTAGGTCCACAAACATTACTGAACCTTAAACTCCCCTCCCTGGCCGGAGAAGGGGAAGTTTTCCATTTCAAAACTGCACAAGCATCCTGCACCACGTGACGCATCATGTGACGTGGTGAACCAGGAAGTAACAGACAGAACCCGAAGGAGGAGGAAAACAGTGGCTGCTGGACCTACACGGGGACTGAGACGGGGAAGCAAGGACACTGGAGGATACAGGTATGGAAGCTGAGCCGGCACAGACGTGCCAAACGCACCCCCAGAGGTAAGTGTAAGAACCAAGCCCGTATACCTGTCTCCTCATTAAAGGTGTACATAAAACCTCACCACCTCAAAGGTTTGACAGGTGGGATGCCGCAGTAGTCATACACCCATAAACAAATTGATTACCCCACGTATACTCAGAAGCCACATAGGTATAGACAACACCTATGGTAAAGGTGAACCCCTAAAAGGTACACCCGACATTTACCCCAGTAGAGGACCTTCTGAACATGGGTATACCATTGAGGAGGGTATACCATTTAAAGGGTGGTCTGCAAGATATACCTGAAAGTGATATCAACATATCAACAGATTATATATTTTTTTTAAATAAAAGACGATACATCATAACACTCATTATTCATGATTACTATTGCTGCATCTGCAATTCTACTATAGGTACCAACATATACCATTAACAATCTCCTTTTCCCCCCTCCCTCCCTTGACCTCTCAGTCTTTCAGTCCCTTCTCAACATACACCCTTCATGATAGAGTGCGCTGACCATACCCTTGAAATAAAGCGTCCAGGTGTTTGGAGGGCGGATGTCTGACGTCAATCCCGGGACCTTCGTCGCTGGATCCATTGCACACAGGGTAAGTAAGTCTGACCCTGGTCTTCTTTTGCAGGAAACTTTTTTAGCATAGCTGGGCTGCACAAGCGATCGCAGTCCTGCTATGCTAAAATACACTCCCCCATAGGCGGCGTCAAGTTGATCGCACAAGCAGCAAAAAGGGGATTTGTGATATCTGACAATACCACCAATATTGTGCGTGCATTACATCTGGGCAAATTCCAGCACGTCCCATGTTTTCACATACAATTAATTTGATGGTGCAGTATTTTTTGAAAAATGACAGGGGCATGCAGGAGATGCTGTCAGTGGTTCGAAAAATTGTGGGCCACTTTCGACATTCAGCAACTGCGTGCCGAAGTCTGGAGCACCAGCAAACAATCCTGTACCTGCCCTGCCATCACATGAAGCAAGAGGTGGTAACAAGGTGGAATTCAACACTCTATATGCTTCAGAGGATGGAGGAGCAGCAAAAGGCCATTCAAGCCTATACATTCACCTATGATTTAGGCAAAGGAGAGGGAATGCACCTGACTCAAGTTCAGTGGAGAATGATTTCCGTGTTGTGCAAGGTTTTCCAACCCTTCGAACTTGCCACACGTGAAGTCAGTTCAGACACTGGCAGCTTGAATCAGGTAATTCCCCTCATCAGGCTTTTGCAGAAGCAGCTGGAGAAATTGAAGGAGGAGCTAAGACGGAGTGATTCCACTAAGTATGTGGGACTTGTGGTTGAAGCCCTTCATTCGCTTTGCCAGGATTCAAGGGTGGTCAATCTGTTGAAATCAGAGCACTACATATTGGCCACCATGCTCAATCCAAGGTTTAAAGCCTACGTTGTATCTCTCTTTCTGGCGGACACAAGTCTGCAGAGGTGTAAAGAGCAGCTGGTGAGAAAATTGTCATCTCAAGTGTAACATGACCCGTTAACAGCTCCTCCTTCATTTTCTCCCGCAACTGGGGCTGCAAGGAAAATAATAACATTTCCTAGCCCACCCACTGGCGGTGATGCAGGGCAGTCAGGAGCAAGTGTTGACATCTGGTCTGGACTGAAGGAGCTGCCAACAATTACTGACATGTCTACTGTCACTGCATATGATGCTGACACCATTGAAAGAATGGTGGAGGATTGTATTGTGACAGCATCACTGTAGGCATGTCAGACAGTCTGTATGTATACTGGCAGGAAAAAGAGGCAATTTGGAGGCCCTTGGACAAACTGGCTTTATTTTACCTAAGTTTCCCCCCTTCCAGTGTGTTTTGCAAAAGAGTGTTTAGTGCAGCTGGTAACCTTCTCAGCGATCGGCATAGGAGGTTACTTCCACAAAATGTGGAGAAGATGATGTTCATCAAAATTAATTATAATTTCCTCCAGGAAGACCTTTACCAGCAATTGCCTCCTGAAAGTACAAAGGGACTTGTGATGGTGTATTCCAGTGGGGACAAATTAATACTCTGCGAGGATGAGGATGTACACACTGAAAGGGGTGAGGAATTGGAGGATGAGAACGACATCTTGCCTCTGTAGAGATAGTTTGTGCAAGGAGAGATTGATTGCTTCTTTTTTGGTGGGGGGATTAATTGCTTCTCTTTTGGTGGTGCAGACCCTGTCGCTGAAATGATTGGTTTGTTAATGTGTGCATGTCCTGTTTATACAACATAAGGGTGGGTGGGAGGGCCCAAGGCCAATTGCATCTTGCACCTCTTTTTTTTCTTTGCATTATGTGCTCTTGGGGGCCTAGTTTTAAAACTGCCATCCTGCCTACCACTGCAGTGCCACTCCTAGATAGGCCACGTGTTTGTGCTGCCACTTGTGTCGCTTAGTTTAGTCATCCAGCGTCCTCGATGCAACCTTTTGGCCTAAAAACAATATTGTGAGGTGTTCAGAATAGACTGGAAATGAGTGGAAATTAATGTTATTGAGGGTAATAATACCGTAGGATCAAAATTATCCCCAAATTCTGTAATGTTAGCTGTTTTTATGTTTGTTTGTTTGTTTGTTTGTTTGCTTGTTTGTTTGTTTCAAAAAAAATCCAGATCCAAAACCAAAGCCCAAGAGGATGGTTTTGTCAAAAACCAATCCAGATACAAAACACGAACAGAGATCCATATCCAAAACCAAAACTTAAAACCTGAAAAGTGTCCGCCGCACATCTCTAGTATAACTGTGTGCTTGTGTGTGACTGTATGTGAATAGTTGTGTAGGTGTGTGACTACATATCTGTATGCAGGGCTATTTTTTTGTCCGGAACGCTCCGGAATGCCGTTCCTGAAGGTGTTCTTTAAAATGACGTCACCTGGAATGACGTCCGGAACGTCCTGGCCGCTTCCCCATTAAAGTTTGGGAGGGAGAGTGCAGGCATCAGTAAGTATATTGCTAGTCCCCCGCAGCCTCCACAGCCCCCGTAGTAGATTGAGACATGCTTGGGGCTGCAGAAGCGCTTCCGTCTATAGCAGCGTAAAAATACCCACCAAAAATGGCCGCCGACGAGTAGAAGACAAACTCTAGAGGTCACGTGTGACCTCTAGCCCCTGTATCCTCTGTGACAGGCATTTTAAGAGGTTTCCTTTACAGTGCTATGAATAGAAGCGCAGCCTCCACAGCCCCTGTAGTGGATTGAGACGAGTTGGGGGCTGCCGAGGCTGCGGGGGACTAGCAATATACTTACTGATGGCCGCACCCACCCTCCCAAACTTTATTGGGGCAGCAGACAGGACGTTTACTGGGGCTGAGGGGGCTATACTCACAGCCCGCACCCGCCCTCACCCCTGACAATGAGCACGAGACCCCTGGCAATGCACATGAAACACCTGGCAATGCGCATGAAACCCCTGGCAGCGAGCATGGAACCCAGAGCATGAATCCCCTGACAATGTGCATGAAACCCTTGGTAACGAGCATGAGACCCCTGACAACAGGCAGGTAATTTAACAGTAATTAGAAGCCTTACTGTGTGGCATAATTTGTAAGGGGAATCATTGTGTGTGGGGCATAAAATGGTGTCAGGGCCATAACTGTGTGTGGCATAATATGTAATTGGCATTGCGATGTGTTGCATAACGCATAATGGGTATTAAGTGTGTAGCATAACGTGTAATAGACATTACAGTGTGTGGCATAATGTGTAATAGACATTACGGTGTATGGCATAACGTGTGATAGGCATTACTGTGTGTGGCATAATGTGTAATAGACATTACGGTGTATGGCATAACGTGTGATAGGCATTACTGTGTGTGGCATAATGTGTAATAGACATTACGGTGTGTGGCATAATGGGTATTACTGTGTTTGGTATATTGGGCCTAATTCAGAGTTGATCGCAGCAGCAAATTTGTTAGCAAATGGGCAAAACCATGTGCACTGCAGGGGGGCCAGATATAACATGTGCAGAGAGAGTTAGATTTGGGTGGGGTGTGTTCAAACTGAAATCTAAATTACAGTGTAAAAATAAAGCAGCCAGTATTTACCCTGCACAGAAACAAAATAATCCACCTAAATCAAACTCTATCTGCACATGTTATATCTGCCACATCTGCAGTGCACATTGGCCCTTATTCCGAGTTGTTCGCTCGCTAGCTGCTTTTAGCAGCATTGCACACGCTAAGCCGCCGCCTACTGGGAGTGAATCTTAGCTTAGCAAAATTGCGAACGAAAGATTCTCAAAATTGCGCATAGAAATTTCTAAGCAGTTTCTGAGTAGCTCGACACTTACTCTGCCACTGCGATCAGTTCAGTCAGTTTCGTTCCTGGTTTGACGTCACAAACACACCCAGCGTTCGCCCAGACACTCCCCCGTTTCGCTAGCCACTCACGCTTTTTTCCCAGAAACGGCAGCGTTTTTTCACACACTCCCATAAAACGGCCAGTTTCCGCCCAGAAACACCCACTTCCTGTCAATCACACTCCGATCACCAGAACGAAGAAAAAACCTCGTAATGCCGTGAGTAAAATACCAAACTTCATAGCAAATTTACTTGACGCAGCCGCAGTGCGAACATTGCGCATGCGCAGTTAGCGGAAAATCGCACCGATGCGAACGAAAATAACGAGTGAACAACTCGGAATGAGGGCCATGGTTTTGCCTAACTGCTAACAAATTTGCTGCTGCGATCAACTCTGAATTTCCCCCATTTTGTAATAGGCATTACTGTGTGTGGCATGTTCTGTAATAGGCATTACGATGTGTGGCATATTGTGTAATGGGCATTACGGTGTTTGGCATATTGTGTAATAGGCATTATGGTGTGTGGCATATTGTGTAATGGGCATTACTATAAGGAGAAAAATTACAAATAATGTAAGGGGCATGAATCAGGATTTTTTTTTCCTGTGGTAGGCAAAGTCTGGGCGTGTGGGTTGCAAAGCTGGGGAATAAGGTAGTCTTTTACTGCAAGGCCATGCTCCTTGCAGCAAATCCATGCCCCCTACAGTGAGGCAACACCCTTTTTTGTGGCCCGCACAAATTCTTTATTCTTGCAAAGGCCCCCCCACTGTAGCCCCTCCCACATTACCCACAGCTCCGCCCACCACTGCCCACACACAGGAGGTCCTGAACCTATTTTTCTACAAAAATTGCACTGTCTGTATGTGTGCTTGTGTGTCACTGTATGTACATGTGTCCCTAGCATTGGGTATGTGTGACCGGCGGTCAGGAGACCACCGGTCACTATACCAACGTTGGGTTCCTGGCTGCTAGATGGCCGGCAGGGGGCAAGCACATTGGGCGCGGTAGCTCGCTGCGCTCACCACAGGTTCTATTCCCACTCTATGGGTGTCCTGGACACCAACAAGTGGGAATAGTACCTGGTGGTCGGCATGCCGACCAACGGGATTTTCAGATGCTGGGATCCGGCGTTGGTATTGTGACCGCCGGTCACATAAACATATCCCTGTCACTATATATACATTTATACATACGTGTATGTGTTCAGGTGTGTGACAGTATGTATTTGTATAGCTGTGTGATTTTATGTTTGTATCAAGGTATGGGTTATTATTTCATTTTTTTCTTTATCCGTAGCCCAAATTAAAAAAAATTAAAATAAAAAGTATGAAAATGCCTAGCTATCCCCTTTGTCCGTATGGAGTTTATAGATAGAGAGAGAGAGAGAGAGAGAGAGAGAGAGAGAGATACATACACGTACGCACGCACGCACACACACGCACATGCACAGCACACTTAAATGCAGGGGG
Organism: Pseudophryne corroboree; assembly: GCF_028390025.1. NCBI lineage: Eukaryota > Metazoa > Chordata > Amphibia > Anura > Myobatrachidae > Pseudophryne > Pseudophryne corroboree. The sequence continues at coordinate 323,911,474 of NC_086450.1, read as the reverse complement.
AGGGGGAGGGGGTGGAGGGGAGGCTCCAAGTTAACGGCTTTCCCTGGGTGACAAAACTCCTGGTTTCGGCCCTACTCTGTATTATATACTAGCTATCAGGCAATAGCTTTATATTATATTATATTATATTATATTATGTATTAACCACCAGCCATTACCTATAATTATGTGCTGGTTGCATTATAAATATATGCAATATTGAATTGAGTGTATCTTTTGTAAACTAGACTGGAAAATGGTCTCTGTATTGTACACACTTCATAGTAATGAGCCGTCAATAGGGTGACTGTCCTGGTACTGTATATTGTTGGGTGTCTGGAAGGCACTGTTCTGTATAACGAATAAAAATGGCAAAAACAGGATGTCTTTGGGTTTTTCCAGCTGTGCTTCAGCAGCAAAACAGCTTACCCATACAGTGATTAGTCCGCTCATAATACCCCCGTCATGTTGACCAGGGATACCCAACCACAGTCATCAAGGAACACTAACCTTGGTTATTTTGATTTAACTATCTGTGCTTAAACATGGTTATCAATAAAACCAGGACTGTTAGTGTGCCTTGAGGACCGATAGTTGGAAAACTTTGCTGTAGACAATATTACATTTATAAGTGCAGTATTAGATACAGAATAAATAAACAAAATAATGTTAAAAAAAAAAATACTCATCAGAGAAACATGTAGATGTCTACATTAGTAACCAACAGTAATCCATCAAAACCATGAGTGTCAGTATAGCAAAACAAACTGGGGTAGTTGTTTGAAGCAGCAAGTTTTGGTTGATGGCATAATGCATTGAGTTAATTACGCTTAATATCTTGCTACTACTTTGTATATGAATTACACTAACCAGTTGGATGTATAAACTTTGTTTCACATACAGATGCTTATGTTTCTGATACCTCAATCTTCCTGCATCAGTTATCGAGCACCTCCTACAGTATCAGTACTCAGTGCTGTTGCAAGAAATGTCATCATTAATATATCAGTTTGCGGCTTCCTGTTTACTTCAGTAACCATGCTGCTTATATCATGTAGCCAGTGTCAGACTGGGGCCTAAAGGGCCAACTGGAGAAATGCAGTGGTAGGGTACATGTGTAGGGAGTGTTATCCAAACCAGGTTGTGTAGTTTGGATAACCATTAGAAAGTTTGTGGTCTGGGCCCCTTAATAAGTATATATAGTACTAAATACTGATAGCACATGCAATGTACCAGATTAATAACACCAACACACTGTAGAAAATACACCACAGTCCTGTGCAGTATAAGGTAACATACTGTATGTATTATGTGTAATTCAAGTGCACAGCCTGGAACCTGATCCTTAGAGGAGGAGGTGGGCCCCAGGCACTGGGGCCCACCAGGGGTTTCCCCTATACCTCTGTGGGCCAGTCCAAACCTGCATGTAGCCCTGTTCTCACATACACAGTAGTGAAGAGCAGATACAAGTCCTACCGAGGGTGGTGCAACTAGTGCCACTGCCCAAGGTGGTGGCATGGTTTCTGCCCCAGCTGCACATATATCCAGTTTATAGTGTGCCTTTGGAGGCACCTTGCTATCTAAAGAGGTACAGGGCTAACCCTAATGACACGCGTGGCTCCCAGCTTCTTTCTACCAGTCTTCACGTCTGTGACATGCACTGATGGCGCGGCCAGTCCAGGTAAAGGAAACATTCTGGTATCGCACAGAGCAGAAGCCTCATGAAACATCAGTGCACTCCTCTTCTGAAATATTCTGGTTTGCTGTAAACATTCAGATTATTGGATTAGTTACTGTATGAGTTATCCTGTGGAATCTGGCCCTATGCAAATGTGCATCAAAATGCAAGCTCTTCTTAGTCATATTTTCCTTCTTTACTAAATTGTGGTAAAACTATACAAGACACTGATGTCTGTAATAAAAAGAGGAAATTCCTATTGCTCAGTTTATTAAAAAGAGGTGCCATGGGAAATCATTGTTGTTTGATGCTAATGGTCGTGTTTTCACCCTGCAGGAGCAATACAGCAGATTCAATTAAACTTTTAATGTTTACATTAATGTGACTCTGGTTGTAAAATAGCAATACAATGCATAAGCAGTAAGCTCAGATGTGTAAATGGTGCTGAAAGTTTTTTGTATACAGAAATTACATTATTTGAAGTAATGCCTGTATGGAGAATAGTGGCAAAGTGACAGTGCTACACTTATTATTAGGATATGTAAACAAATGAATAACATTTATATTTGTTAGATAAAAGACTTGAAAGATAGATAGATAGATAGATAGATAGATAGATAGATAGATAGATAGATAGATAGATAGATAGATAGATAGAGCTATATATCTATAAAAACCAGAGGGCGCTATACACAGATGGAATGATTAGATATAAGAGCAATCCTATGATAAGATCAGTGGGTCGTCTTTACTGTTTCTACAAGTTCTTTCCACTAGGATCCCCCAAGGTGTAGAACTGCAGAGGCTGATATATCCAGGATGTTCCTGAAAATATCCCTGACCAAAGATCATCCAACAAGACAAAGAACTAATGGCCCATCAGTTAATATTTGGCAATTTTTTATTTTTGATAAAGAAGGTGACCGAGTATCCACAATCAGGACCGTCTTAACAGCAGTGTAGGCCCCTGGACAAAGCAATGCATTCTCCAGCTATCAGCCTAGGGCCCTTATACTCCTGGGACCCTTGAGCAATTGCCCATTGAGCCCAAACAAAAAGACGGCCCTGATGTGAGCAGCTTCAGATTTTGCAGGTGGGGGTGCTATCAGTGGCAGCTTTGATGTCCCACGAGCAGTAGGGGTTATTCTACCTTCCGCTCAGCATGTTCGACCTGGAGCAGTAATTCTGCCAGTTACTCCTTTACTGCACAGATGGTGGGAGATGGGTCAGGAGGGAGAACACTAAACCATGCTTACCTACCTGACCCTCTCCATTAGGGAGAAAATGCTCTGTTCCTGGACTTTCCTGGTAATGTGTTATTGCCATCACCTGTGGTGAGCTAGTTAATTGATAAGAAAGGTGTTTCACCACAGGTGATGGCAATCATACATTACCCGGAAAGTCCAGGAACAGAGCATTTTCTCCCTCATGGAGAGGGTCAGGTAGGCAAGTATGCACTAAACTGTAGAAGGGGGCATTGGGCTGAATGAAAGGGCCCTGGTACATGACTTCCAGGGTGGTAGGGGGGTGTTTAATACACAGTGGAGAGGTGGATAGTGGAGTGGGCTTAATGTTCATAATTTTCCAGTGGGAGGGCAGCTTGCTTGACTGCAGATATATCCAGTTCCTAGAAATAGTTTTCTTAGCTTTCAATGGGATAAAAAAAAAACTAGAGAGTCCTACCTTCAGGAGGTACTTGGGACTTGGGAAACAGAGTTTAGAAGCCAGAACAATCCACTGATGAAAATATGAAACTGCATACCAGGTATGTGTAGCTGGAGCAGGGACTAGCTGCTAGACGGCTGATATCTCTGGTTCTGGGCATAGTAGGTTGGACAGAACCTGAGATATCTGGCTGGGAAGTGCAATTAACATGCTCGTATGGGGACCACTGCTTTTCAGTGCCGGTTTTCAAAAATCTGGTACCCCTGGAAAAAGGGGACTCTCAGCTATGAGCCTACGGTGCTTATACTCCTGGTGCCTTTGGGCAACTGCCCATTGAGCCCATACAAAAAGACAGCCCTTTCCACAATCACTATACAATTGAGGTTACAGGTGTGAGCTCTTACAGGTGTGAGCTCAAATAGCAGGATCCTCCTGCTTAGTGCATACCTCCCAACTGTCCCGATTTTCGCGGGACAGTCCCATTTTTTGGGGACTGTCCCGCTGTCCCACCCGCGGGCCGCAGTGTCCCGCAGTGGGGGGGTCAGTTGGGAGGCTCTGTCAATCGCTGCTCTGCTTAGCAGAGCAGCGGTGAATAGACGCTGTGCGCATGCGCACAGCGTCTATTCAGTGGAGTCAGAGGGAGAGGGAGCATGTCAGCGGCTCACAGAGCGCTGGGCATGCCCCCTCAGTGACGAAAACAGAGGCGTGGCTCGCGATCGCGGGTCCTCCCGTGAAGCCACGCCCCTTTTCATAGACCACGCCCCCTTTTCGGGAGCGCGCGCGGCTTCGCCCCGCAAGTGTCCCGCTCCACAGAACAGTAAAGTTGGGAGGTATGTTAGTGTCATTTTATAAACATGCCGGATATATCAGCCTCTACAATTCTACACCTTGGGGGATCCTAGTGGAAAGGAATTGTAGTAAAAATGACCCAATGATCTTATCATAGAATTTTATTGTCACTATATGTAATTATTTAATCTGTATAGCGCCCTCTGGATTTTGTATTTGTGTATTATTGTCTGATCCTTACTAACAGGGGAATACCTGAGAGCTGCAGGTTGTTTAGATCTGTTTATCTAGCGCAGGATAAAGGCATTGCATGCAGTGTAAATTGACATATCTAGGAAAAATATACATCATTAAATTGGGTAGAGCAAGGGTGAGGCGGTGGTTGGCGGTTTGGCACTCGATAAGCCTGTACGCTATCTGTGTCACTGAACAGGTTCGGAGACAAAAGACAAGGAGCACCTGTGCCATGAATAGTGCTAAGGGAGAACAAGAGGAAAGAGGCCTGTGAGAGCTTACATACTGTACTAAGCACATACCAGGCCATTTCCACTTGACCTGCAAATAACAAAACATGAAACCGTAGAACAATATCCCTAACACAAATTTAGAGACATCAAACTCTGCATGTGTACACCTGGACTTTCCTAATGAACCATTGCATAATCTGGAAGCGTCAGATTGAGTTGAGCCTATATGTATTTTCTATGTATTAAAGTCGTATAACTTTTGCTGTTTTAAATGTACAACAAATCATCAAATTTGAAAATGTGCATCTAGCTTACTCTGGATTCTATATAAAAATAAGCATGGGTCTAACTATAGTGGGTGCAAGGGGTGCCATTGCTATGGGGTCCAGAGTCTTAGGGGGGCCTGGTCCCAGGTTATAAGGTTGCATACCAATTTCCCAGATTTGCCTGCTAAGCAACTGGGTCTGATCCAGACGGAATTCCGTGACATTTACATTTTTAGTGAGAGGAGTGCGTAGTGGATGTTATAATGATAAAGAGACACTGTAATGTGGCACAATATGAACTGGAGGGCACTTTAATGTGTCATAATCTGATTTGCTCGTTGTAATGTGGAGGACACTATAATGTTGCATAATAAGAACTGGGGCACTTTAATGTCACACAATATGAAATGGAGGCACTACTATATTGTGGCATAATATAATCAGAGGCACTGTAATGTGGTATAATTTGAACTGGACAAGACTCTGATGTGACACAGCATGAACAGGGGGCACTGTAATGTAGCATAATATGAACTGGGGACACTGTATGTCATAATATGAATTAAGAATACTGTGTGGCATAATGTGTGCTGGCAGCCCTACATTGTTACATCATGTTAACTAGTGAACTATGGGGGTAATTCCAAGTTGATCGCAGCAGGAAAAATTTTAGCAGTTGGGCAAAACCATGTGCACTGCAGGGGGGGCAGATATAACATTTGCAGAGAGAGTTAGATTTGGGTGGGTTATATTGTTTCTGTGCAGGATAAATACTGGCTGCTTTATTTTTACACCGCAATTTAGATTGCAGATTGAACTCACCACACCCAAATCTAACTCTCTCTGCACATGTTATATCTGCCTCCCCTGCAGTGCACATGGTTTTGCCCAACTGCTAAAAATTTTCCTGCTGCGATCAACTTGGAATTACCCCCATGGTTTTGCCCAATTGCTAAAAATGTTCCTGCTGCGATCAACTTGGAATTAGCCCCTATGATGGTTCATAAAATAAACTAGGGCACTACTATGGTTCAGAACATAAACTAGGGCACTATTATGGGACATAAATTAATAACTACTGTGGAGAGGTGACTCTCAATAAGCTTTGTGACAGAGGCCCTTTTAATATGTTTCTATGGGGCCCACAAAGATCTGGTTACTCCCCTGCCAATAAGCCTAATTTTTATACCTTGTATAGAAAGTTACACTAGTAAAGAAAACATTATCAAAAAATAAGTGCTCAGGGACAGCAATCCTTAGCAGACTTTAATTGCACTGTATAAAAGGATTTGTGCCAGGACTACAGACACTTGTTATCTTTATAGTAACAGAAAAGGATCATATTTAGCATATTATGCAAACAGCAGTCCGTTATATGTCTAAATGTCTGTAATTATATACACACATACAGTACAGTATATGACACGTCCGCTCTGATATATGTTACTTTCACAATCTCCCTGAAATGCTTTTTCAAAAGTAGGCAAGTATGCATTATCATCTGCTTGACGTCTGTGGTGCAATTTTTATTTCAGTAGAAGCCAAGCAGTAGTTTGAACAAAAAAGGCAATTTAAATAACATTGAATATATAGTTACACTTCTAATTTAACCAATATGCAAATGGAATGTCGGATCAGGAACTGACAAAAAAGAGGTGATCTTTCTCTAAACTATCTGAGGTATTTAAAAATTGTTGTTGGTTTTTTTTAGTATTTACTAAGCCATGGACGGAGATAAATGACCAGCCAATCGGCTCCTAACTGCCATGTCACAGGCTGGGTTTGAAAAATGACAGTTAGGAGCTGATTTGTTGGTACTTTGGGGAACAAATCACGATCCAACCGGAATTTTTACGATGGCCCCGCGGGCGCATGCAAAGCGCCCGTCCTGCGCTTGCACCCGCAATTTCAGGGGGGCCACAGAAAATGCGATTGCCTCTGCCTGTCAATCAGGCAGAGGCGGTCATGGGGCGGTGGGGGGGGGGGGAACGGTGTCAACGCTCCATTTCCAGGGAGGAGAAGGAGCGTTGCAGGGGTGGGTCATCGCGGGCAGTGCCGTGTGAACGGGGCATGTCGGGGACGGGGTCTTGGTGGCTGCCGCGATAGGTAAGATGGCGCCAGGACTCCTGCAATATCTGCTTGTTGAAGGAAGGGAGGCGCTGGTCAGCATGCTGGGCGGCCTTGCCCAGCGATGGGCGGCCCCCAGCATGCGTCCAAAAGGATAGCAAATTCTGCTAATTAGCAGAATTTGCTATCCTTACTGAATTAGCTCCTACAGTATATCTCCAGCGACTTTATATCCATCCAAAATGGAAATATACAACCGCGACTGATTCAATTATGTTAAGGAATGCATACCCCAATGATTATCATAAATATATTGTCAATTCTGAATTGTTAGTATAGATCCCAATTACCAATGAAAATGATAACCTACACAATGTGTTCTTTTGGGAATTTTAACGTGCTTTTAATCAGAAAAAAATGATGTATTAAAATTCAGCTAATGCATACATATGAAGATATGATGCAAAGTGTAAAAGAAAAAAGGGGGGGGGAAGAGGGGAAGGGAGGAGGAAAACAAACAAGGGAAATGAATTAATGGGAGAAATGAAATCAGTTGCTGCAGTGTTTAAGGGGAGAAAAGTAATAATATCAGAGATGTTATAGTTTGTTTTGAAAGATGATAAACACTGCAGTATTGGGTCTGTAATACACTCAGATCGGTGGCGTCCCACCTCTGTAGTGTTAATGTCCTTCTGAATGTCTTACAAGCCCAGTGCCGATGAGGTAGTGTGTACAAATGTCCTTTGGAGGTTTCAGAATATGGGGTACCCCTGGTGACCTGCTGGCAATATGGGATAAGGCTGGGGCTGGTACTGTGGTAATTAGGACTCCGGACGCACCGTTATCCCTTGCGCCCCGATCAACCACGGTGTCGCTCTGACAAGCGCACCGTGGTTCTCAGGGCAGCTGGGATGCGGTCACCGTCTTGGAGAGAGAGAGAGGGGAAATGCTTCTAGCCCTGTTCGGCTGTCCGCTTTGCCTTCTCCTCTCCTACGGGGTCCCTTACCTCGTTCCCTCAGCTCCGTCTGTCCTCTTCTTGCCCGCAGCGTCTCGCTTCTCCTTGGTAACCTATCTTCCATCCGGGTCGGTCCGGTCACTTGACCACAGCGGCTGCTCTCTCAGTATGCTGTCCCCTCGCTCGTCCTCTGCTTCCTCTCCTTCTCCACGGCTCTGTCTGTAATCAGTGATTGATATAGGATGTGATATTAATGAATGTACAGTCTGCTCCTACGCATGTCGACCCTTCTGGGTCTTCCTCAGGGAGTCATTGAATGCCATTTTAAGTATGGGCTATTTATGCCCATACTTGTTTATGTCACAAATAAGGGGGAGGGGTGTACTCCTTGGTTTGCACCAAGGGTAGGAGGGGAGTAACTGACAGTCACACATATATATTGGACAATGCTTGAAAGAAAAAGCAGTAGACTAAACATAAAGTGGAAATAAAAATAAAATAAAAATAGAGAATAGTAGAAATATAGGTGAATAATAGAAATTGATATTTGCAACCTAAGAGAAAAATATTACTAGGGAAATTCCTTTGCATTAATAAATGAATAATGAGACAAATGTAAAAATCCTATATATAGAGAAAACATTGGACAGTATAGTTTTTAAGTGTATAGTATTTAGATTGTCTGGAACTAAAAAAGAGAAGAGGTCTAATATAAATTAATCAACTACAAAGACTCTTGCTAGTACGAAAATAGGGTCTCCAAATATTTGTGACCCAGTCGGTTCTGTGTTTTTACAATGGATTCAGTCCGTGACCATGATATTTGTGACTTGATTAAATCTATATTACAATACTAGGTCCGTATTAAGACACTATCATGATGAAAACTTAATTTGTGACGACTGCTCTCACCTCATTGTCTAAGTTGAGGCCTCGTGGTCTAAGTGTCTTTAAAGTGTAGAGCCACTTCAACTCTTCTTTATTAATTTGTTTCAAAAAATCCCCTCCCCTCCAATGTGGTAACACTGATTTGATCCTTAAAACTCTCAGTCCTGCAGGGTCCCTATCATGTGTTTCTTTGAAGTGATTGGACAGGTTGTGTGTCTCTAGGCCTTTTTTCACGTTCCTAATGTGTTCTGATATTCTTACTTAGTAAATAGACCCCTTAATTATATTTATTGCTTGTGCACTAATTAAATAATTACATTTAAAATAAAAGCAAATCACCAATGTTTATCAACTTAGATACTTTATTCATATTTCTAATAAGGTTAAATGCTTGCAGAAATCAAATGCTTGGAGAGGAATGTTCTTTTTTTAACAAGCACATGGTAAAAACATTTGCAGGCATTCATCATTAGTTACACCAGCACCTTGTAGCTTTCAAGAATGCAGCTACGGTTTCCTTTAGTCAGTGAATGTCTATGCAGTGACCTAGGCTCACACATTGTAAATTACACTAGAAATGCATCTCTACACCAGACTACTTTGGACTTTGCCAGGGATAAGTTTACTTTTCTCATTCCAAACAAATAAATAGACCTAAACTTGAAGACCTTCTAAACAATGCAAATAATGTGCAAATAAGATAATAAATTCTGAAATCCTAAGTATACTTTTACTGGCGTATTTCACAAAAGGTGATAATACAGGAGACACCTTTCATACTCCGACATAATGTTTGAAAAGGCCTACAGTACAATAGAATAATGGGTGTCATTCAGGTGGGTTCAGTATGATTTACCGACGGACACAATACCGACGGTCATAATCCCGACAGCCATTGACTTATAGTCAAAATACCGACATGGTCAACATACCGACATTCATTGTGCCGATATGTTCAAAATTCTGACATAGTCAGAATACCAACATTTGAAATGCTGACATGTCAAAATACTGACATGCATTTTTCTTAGGGGTTTTGGTGTTAATGTCGACATAGGTCGACATAGGAACGTCTAAGTGTACCGCGTCCCCTCTGCATCGGATCAAAGCACAAGGTGCTGTAAAAGTCGACCATCGCAAATGCCAGGAAATCTCTATCCTACAATGGAGATCCCTGGCCTCTTCCCATCCCCTAAATGGCTGCTTTTCCAAACGGAGCCTGTCGCTGCCCCCTCCCTGCCAACAAAACGACATCAGACTGTTAATCAATCAAATGTCCTATGCTGCAGGGCCCTTCGCACACGTGTAGAATGGGTCCTATGCATGCGCAAAGTACCAAAAATCAGAACTTTGCAACGATGGACGCAGGTGCAACTGCACCTGAATGACCTCCAATGTGTGCTAAAAGCTTTAAACTTATCTCTGTGGTAAATGTACATGGGCATACACACTGTGCAATATCGCTAACGATATCGCACCATGAAGTCATGCCGTGGCCAGGCCGTACATGCTGATTTGGAAGATCAGTCCAAATTGAGCTGCATGTATGCCCGACACAGAGGGTCGTTAATGGCCAGCGGGGCCGCGCATCGGTTATCGTCAGCTGCATACACAATAGGCGAAATAGTAAATGATATTGCTCAGAAGGGGGAAAAACAGGATTTTAATACCTACCGGTAAATCCTTTTCTCCTAGTCCGTAGAGAATGCTGGGGTCCATTTCATGACCATGGGGTATATACGGTTCCGCAGGAGCCATGGGCACTTTAAGACTTTTCAAGGGTGTGAACTGGCTCCTCCCTCTATGCCCCTCCTCCAGACCTCAGTTATAGGAACTGTGCCCAGGGAGACGGACATTTCGAGTAAAGGATTTACATATATACTAACAGTGAGAATCATACCAACTCACACCTCAACCATGCAGCACAACATGGCATTCAACATAACACACGCCAACAGGCATGAGCCATTTACAGCAACATGCTGAAAACAAATGTAACACAACTTGTGTAACTAACTGAACAAAACTGCAGGTAAAGTACACACTGGGTCGGGCGCCCAGCATCCTCTACGGACTAGGAGAAAAGGATTTACCGGTAGGTATTAAAATCCTGTTTTCTCATACATCCTAGAGGATGCTGGGGACCATTTCATGACCATGGGGTTTATACCAAAGCTCCAGTACGGGCGGGAGAGTGCGGATGACCCTGCAGCACCGATTGACCAAACTTGAGGTCCTCATCGGCCAAAGTGTCAAACTTATAAAATTTACCAAAAGTGTTGGACCCTGACTAAGTAGCTGCTCGGCAAAGTTGTAATGCCGAGACCGCCCGGGCAGCCGCCCAGGACGAGCCCACCTTCCTAGTAGAATGGGACTTCACCGACTTCGGCAACAGCAAACCAGCCGAAGTATGAGCATGCTGAATCGTACCTCTGATCCAGCGCGCAATGGTCTGCTTGGAAGCAGGACACCCAATCTTGTTGGGAGCATACAGGACAAACAGAGCCTCTGTTTTCCGTATCCGAGCTGTTCTAGCGACATAAATCTTCAAAGCCCTAACCACATCTAGAGACTTTGACTCAGTGAACGTGTCAGTAGCCACTGGCACCACAATAGGTTGGTTTATGTGGAAAGATGAAACCACCTTCGGAAGAAAATGTTGGCGAGTTCTCAACTCCGCCCTATCTTCATGGAAGATCAGGTAAGGGCTCTTGTGAGACAAGGCCCTCAACTCACACACCCGCCTTGCGGATGCCAAGGCTAAAAGCATCACCACTTTCCAAGTGAGAAACTTCAACTCTATCTCCTGTAGAGGTTCAAACCAACTCGATTGAAGGAACTGCAACATCACATTAGGGTCCCATGGTGCCACTGGAGGCACAAATGGAGGCTGGATGTGTAAAATCCCTTTCACGAAGGTCTGAACTTCTGGAAGAGAAGCCTATTGTTTTTGGAAAAAAAAACTGATAAGGCCGAAATCTGGACCTTGATTGACCCCAATCTAAGGCCCGCATCCACACCAGCCTGCAGAAAGTGGAGAAAACGTCCCAACTCAAACTTTTCCATAGGACCCTTCTTGGATTCACACCAAGACACATTTTCTCCAAATACGGTGGTAAAATTTAGACGTTACTCCTTTCCTGACCTGAATAAGAGTGGGGATGACTTCCTTGGGAATATCCTTTCGGGCTAGGATCCGACTCTCAACAGCCATGATGTCAAATGTAGCCACAGTAAGTCTTGATACACACACGGCCCCTGCTGTAGTAGGTCCTCTCGAGGAGGAAGAGGCCGAGGATCTCCTATGAGCAACTCCTGAAGATCTGGATACCAAGCCCTCCTTGGCCAGTCTGGGGCAATGACGATTGCTCAAATTCTTGTTTTTCTTATTATTTTGAGAACTTTTGGAATCAGTGGAAGTAGAGGGAAAACATATACCGACCGAAACACCCACTGGGTAACCAGTGCCTCCACTGCTATTGCTTGAGGGTCTCTCGACCTGGAACAATATCTCTGAAGCTTCTTGTTTAGACGAGATGCCATCATGTCTACTTGAGGAACTCCCCAAAGACTTGTCACCTCTGTGAAGACTTCTTGGTGGAGGCCCTACTCTCCTGGATGGAGATCGTGTCTGCTGAGGAAGTTTGCTTCCCAGTTGTCCACTCCCGGAATGAAAATTGCTGATAGAGCTCTAACATGTCTTTCTGTCCAGAGGAGAATCTTTGTCACCTCTGCCATTGCCGCTCTGCTTTTCGTTCCGCCTTGCCTGTTTATGTACGCGACTGGATCTGCACGGGATGATCTTGAAGAAGATGTACCGCTTGTAGAAGGCCGTTGTAAATGGCTCTCAATTCCAGAGCATTTATGTGAAGGCAGGCTTCCTGACTTGACCATTTTCCTTGGAAGCTTTCCCCCTGTGTGACAGCTCCCTAGCCTCGGAGACTTGCATCCGTGGTTATTAGGACCCAGGCCAATATTTACTAATATTCGTGTTTGAGTCGGTTTGTGTAGTGTTTAAACTCGTTTTGTATCGGGTGCATTTTCATGCAACTTTTTGAATCCATATACGCAGAGTTACGAAGCACTCGACTTTATGGTTTTCGTGTTTTCCGATGTCGATGCCAGTCGGGTTTTTTTGGCACATTTACGGCCGTCATTGTTGTTTGCGTACGTGTTTTTGTTGGATTTGCTGTTTTTTTCACTAAGTTAAACGCGGCAGGGTTTTTTTTTCCCCGCGGCTGCATTTTCACTTTCAGTTTCGATTTTCATCCCCGTTCGTGATTGGTTGTGTTTCAGATGGTAGGAGTGTCTGTGCGGAACCATATAAATATGCCCCAAACCGTCCGCACCTCGTGGGTTTAGTTAGTGGTGAGGAGGAGGGAGGTTGTGCTGTGGAGGTAGGTGATTTTGTGGTTTGAAGAGGAGTGTTGGTAGCGATTTCTGAGTGTGGTATTGTGTTTGAAAGTCGTCTTGTCATTCTTGTTGTCTTGTATTTTGTGGTTTTGTCTCATTTTTAGTCCAAGTTATTCTTTATAGTCCCTTGTCAGTGTTTGTGTGTGTGTGTGTGTGTGTGTGTGTGTGTGTGTGTGGGGGGGGGGTGAGTTGTGTAGTGGTAGTGGAGGAGTGTGTTGTTTGTCTTTTTTTTTCCTGTGTTAACTGTTTAGACACACAATTATGTGTGACTCAGAGGTGGAGGGTGTGAGTGAGGGGGAGGAGGTCGGTCAGGTGGAGGAGGTGAGTGTTAGTGAGGTTAGTGAGGTGGGTGAGGTTGCTGCAGCAGCCTCAAGTGACAGTGATAGTCGGAGTGCTCCGCAGCCACGCACCACTACTAAGACTTGGCGGAATGTTAAGTTTAGTTATGCTGAAAATGTGGCATTGGTGCGTGAGCTGATGAAGTATCAGAGGCAGCTATTTGGCCCTGAGTCCGCCAAGGTGCCAACACGGAGGAAGACGGTGTTGTGGTCGAAAGTTGTTGCTGCTGTCAATAGTGAGGGGGTGGTCAAGCGGACGGAGGACACATGCCGCAAACGGTACTATGACACGGGTGTATCTACCTATTGGCCAGGATGGCACTCGCCAGGGGTGCCAGGCAAGGAGGGGGCGCCGCCTGGCTGTGCCACCCGCGGCCATAGGATAGAAAAGCAGTACTGTCAGACTGTACCTGGTGTGAGTCTGTTACTGCTGGAGTGGCGCCGGTGTCTGGCAGCACCGCACTTGTAATCAGATTCAAAATAAAAAAGGGCTGCTGGGAACTGTAGTTTATTGTAAGTCTGATTACAAGTGCGGTGCTGCCGGACACTAGTCTGATCACTAGTGCAGTGCGGTGCTGCCGGACACTAGTCTGATCACTAGTGCAGTGCGGTGCTGACGGACACCGGCACCGCGCCGGCAGTAACAGACTCTCACCAGGTACACAACAATTGTTATATATCACAGTGCTATAGATCTATTTGTTGTTGAAGATAATAAAAAAGTGGCAGTGTTTGGGAGAAGGGACTGTAGTACCTGGAAAACTACATGATTTTCATGCATGTTAGATGTAAGTAGTTAGTAAGCGAAAACTTCAACTTGTTGAGTGTAATAAAGAAAATACATATCTTACCTATTTCAAGGCCATGTTCAAGGAAATGTATATCAGTTAATTGTATAATTGATCATTTTATCTTGGAAGTGATGGCACCCTGATGTTTTTTTCTAACAGGAAGCACTTCTACCATCCAACTAATGGTGTTTGGTTAATGGCTGGGTCCGTTTGAGGCTCATCTCACAGCAGCTCATTAGCATTTCATTCAGGATGCAGTCAAGAAGCCGGCGTTTGGCATCCCGGCGGTCGGAAAGCTGACGCCAGCAATCTGAAACTGCTTGGAATGCTGATGCTGGCATCCCAACATAGATAGCGATGCAGAATGCCAAAATCCGGATCGAGTTGGTGCCAAAGTCTCCACTGGCAAGCCACGTGGGAGGGTTAGGCTGTGAGGGCGGGAGGGCTAGGGTTAGGCTGCAGGGAGGGAGATTAGGAAGCATGGGTTAGGGTTAGGCACCACTGAAGAGGCTTTTGGGGGGGGGGGGGGCGGGTTAAGGTCAGGCTGTGGGAAAGGTGGGTTAATACGAGACACTACTGTGCGGTGTAATGTGAATGAGTGACACTACTGTGTGGCATAATTTGAGGTGGAAGTACTATTGTGTCCACGCCCTTCCCCCACAAGACCATGCCCCATTTCAAATACTCACACCTTATACCAAATGCGTGTAGTGGGGGCGCCAGCCCCTTACTTTGCCAGGGGCGCTCAGACCCCTGGATACACCCCTGCTATGACATAAAGCGACGTGTCAAGTCCAAAATGGCCAAGGAGGCCAAGTCGGCTCGGCAAACCGGTGGTGGGCAGCCCTATATTGCAAGATATCTGGAGTATGAGGAGCCCATGCGGAGTGTCATACCTCCTGAAGTTGTCTCTGCAACCAATGTCCGGGATTCAGATAGGCCAAGGAAGAATGGTGAGCATGTTTTATTTATTTTTTTATTTTTTTATTATAAATTGTATTTGTAATCTGTGTTATGTGACGTTGCATATTACTCCCATCTTCAAGTGTGTGTTTGCAAATACATTGTTTTGGGTCATGTGTTAGCTAAAAGCCAATGTAACATCTTACTTTATTGTATGTCATGTGTTTTTCAGACAGATATTTAGCATGTGTAGTTTGGACTTGTTGTGTCTCTGATTTGTCCTGCAATAATGTTTTCCTTTTGGGCGTTTTTTACGTTAAAAATTTTGACTATGTTTTATATATAAGTGAACCATGTTTTTTAGGAATTAAAATAAGTCCTTGTCATGTTAGAGGCTGGAGTACTGGAAAGTGGTTTGTAAACCACTTACATGTGTAAAATGTCATCTTAACAGAATGTGATGTTTTTTAAAAAAAAAAAAAATTTTTTTTTTTTTTTGCTTCTATTTGTACCGTGACACCATACTGCATTTTTTGAAAACTTTACTTTTGCTTGTTTTTTTGTGTAGTCATATAGTGGTAATGTGTATTTGGAGTGCCACATCACAGAGCCAATTAGATATTGCATCTGTATTATTTTTAAAAACAATACAAAATTAATTTGTGTTTTTAAAAAAAAATAAAAACCCATTCCTTTAACTTGTTGCCTATGTCAGTGTCCTGTACATGTTTGCCTGTCTTGATGTTGCCATAGTGTTTTTTTATTTTTTTTATTTGGTATTTCTGGTCCTTATTTTTTTTTTTAAGTAAAAACCAAGCATTTCTAAAGGAAAAAATGTTTATAAGCATAATGGGTGGATGTATACACAATAGCATGATTTATGAATATATCTCATTTTATACAGTGTCTGAAAAAAGCAGTACTATTCGTCGGCCAGTAAATCCTAACACATCTGATGATGATGACGCTGCGGAAGCAGGTAAAGTGTCCATTGTAGTATAGGGTATGCTTGTAAAGGAATGGGCATAACAAAATTGCACTTTCATTAAAAGGTCCATCAAAAGAAGTATGGAGCAGCAGAAGTGGCTCTTCTGTTAGACATCACCACAAGAAACCTGTGGCCGAAAAGAAAGCAAGGTCATCTGCCCCGCCACAAACACAGCAGGCTACCCCGCCACGAAGATTATCATCCGTATGTTCTGTCCCCCCACTCCAAATTTTGGACACACCTCCAAGACATCATCCACACTCCCCTCATCTTGATTGTGAGTATCAAACTGAAAAAAAAGTGTAAAATGTCAGAACATAATCATAATCAGTCATAACCGCATTAAGTCCAAACACATCCAAAACAAAAAAACTTACCACAGTAAGTAAAAGCTGAAATGGAATCCAAACTAAATGGCCTTGACCACATCCAGTAAAGATATGTATGTCCACTTGAGTCATACAGTATGACATTGGGTCTAAGATGCTGCAACAAAAAAGCATGTTGGTTTGTTTGTAAAAAGTAAGTTTGTTTTTCCAAAAATCTCATGTGTGCTTAAGGTAACATTGCAAAATATCTACAAAAACATTACTATGTTTGTTTGAACAAAGCTATAAGGTAACACATTATGTATTACAATGTTTTTTTATGCTGGAGTATGTGTGAGCTAAAATAAAACTAAAGTGTTTGCTTTCACAATTAAGTAACCAGACACATTTGCCACAAACAGGCATATGTATGTATTTAAGCTATGAGTGATGATGTTGCTAGGCAGAATAGTTTAAAGCAACAGTGAATGACATGTGTTCCATGTGTAGTGTTTTTTTATCATTTCCCAACCATATGGATAGCTAACGGAGATATGTTTAACATTTCAGCTTCAAGTCCTGGGAACAGCATCCCTCCGCAACAACACCAACACAGTGACATGGAGGAGACAAACATCTTAGAAATGCAGCCATTAATGCAAGGAATGAGCCCCCCAGCACCTGTGAGTACACCACCACAGCAAAGCACACCACCCCCACCACAACACAGCCCAACAACACCAGGAACACAAGGCCCTGATCAGGTGTTTTGGACTATTTGGGCTAGACAGCAGGCCACTAATGAAGATTGCCTGCGTAAGCAGACACAAATGTTTGCAAGCCTACCATCTCACCTCAGAAGAATCTCAAGAAATCTGAGTTGACAAAATGAGCAAACAACCAGAATAGGCAATACCATGGAACTCATGCGTACAGACATTACACAGGTCATGGGCAACTTACAGCGCATAATGGAAGAACAGCACAGACTAATGGAAGAACAGCACAGACTAATGGAAGAACAGCACAGACAACAGCAAAGTTATATGAGCATTTTTCAAAACAGTCAAAAGATTAATGAAAGTTTATTCAGAATAGTAGACAATAGTAGACAATCAAAATGCTGCAACACGTGACATGTGAACTCAATACCACCCTGAATGAAACACTCAGATCCATGCACCAACAGCAAACAACCAGCAGTGCTGGTACGACTACTCCAAATATCACGCCAGTCTCATCACCACCAAGACGGTCCACCAGAGCACGCCAACATGACAGTGCTAAAGGCAAAGGGCAGGACAAGCAGCCACCAAAAAAAAACATAACAAAAAGAAGTTAGACATTTGTGATAAGTAAAGTTAGCAAGTGTTTTTGATGCTTTACAAAATAGCACACTTAGCTCCTTGCCCCTTTTTTTAACATCATTAATTATAAGTGCACCAAATTAAGTGTAAAAAATAGTACGCACATTTATTCATTGTCATTTTTTTGGGGTATTGTAGGAGGAAAATGTTGATGGAGCCACACATACATGTTAGCAGGAAGTAAAGTGACCACTTGATTTTTTTCTAATCATTACTCTTTCTAGATTCCAATCATTCTCTTTGCCTGCAGATACAATAATTGCCAGCCAGGCAGAATGTCTTTAGCAGGAAGTAAAGTGACCAGTTGATTTTTTTCTAATCATTACTCTTTCTAGATTCCAATCATTCTCTTTGCCTGCAGATAATCCAAATTACAATGTTAGTGATACATATCTTAGCTAGCTTATCTATACAACATTACAAGATGAACACAATTGAGTGGCGTAAAAAGCTTGTAATATGTTGCCTTTGTTTTGTTTTTAAAACATTGTCCAAATGAATGTCAGTATTGTTGGGACAGGTTTGTGTGTGCTAAAAATTATTAAGCATGTTTTTACACATGATGCTGAAACAAACAAATATGTACTTTTACACAATTAGAAAAAACCTGTTTATAATAATGTATATGTGTGGCAAACTGTGTATTTACTTACACATCATCAAGTTTAAAGCATCAAACATTAGGAAATAAATTATTCCTGACTACAGTAAGTTTGTGAGTCTTAAATATGATGGTGCGTCACACATAGGGACACATGTATTCCTCAAGGCAAACATATTATATGTTGAGGAGTGTTTTTTGGGAACACAGGTTCTCAAACTCGGCCATCAGGAACCCACACAGTGCATGTGTTTTGTAGGTCTACTCACAGAATCACAAGTGACATAATTAGCTCCACCTGTGAACCTTTTTACATATGTCTGTGAGTAATTCATACACCTGTGCTTCTACTGGGTTACGAGAAAAACATGCACTGTGTGTGGTCCTAGGGGCGGAGTTTGTGAACCTGTGCATTAGGACATTACACACAATGATAAAGTGAAATAATAAATGGATGATGTGGGCTTGTAAGAAATTAGCACTGTAAGATTTCGAACACTTATCCAGACTTAATGCATGGCACTCATAATCTGTTGTTTTGATATTAAAAATACACACAATACACATGCAACATTTGTTGATCATATAGCTAGGGTATGTTTGTATGTGTCAAGGAGACAGACACATTCTGAGTAATGGTTTTTGATCAAAAAAACAAAACATCTATTTGTGAAGACACAACAAATGAAATAAGCAAACCAAGCTTACCTTAGAAATAGCTATTGATGATGTGCTGCCTAACCTGCCTCCCTACATCAGTACTCCAAGTATCACCAGATGTCTCTAATTCCTCTGCTTGCTGGCTGCTTTCTTCCTCCTCCTCAACATGTGGCAGATGTTGTTGCAAACACATGTTATGAAGAAAGCAGCAGCAGAACACAATTTGAGTCACCTTGGAGGGACTATACAACAAAAGGCCACCAGACTTATCCAGACACCGAAACCTAGATTTCAGCACACCAAAACATCTTTCTATCACATTCCGCGTGGACTTATGTGCATGATTGTAATTGTGTTCAGCAGGGGTATCAGGTCGGGACAATGGAGTTAGAAGCCAAGAGAAACAGCCATATCCTCCATCACCTAAAAGACAGATATAGTAACGTGATTCATGTGAAGATACAGCAATGCATAAGTAACATACTGTGGGGCAGATGTATTAACCTGTAGAAGGCATAAGGAAGTGAAAAACCAGTGATATGTGCAAGGTAATAAAGGCAGCAGACAATCTGATCCTAAATGTTAATTTACATATTGGAGCAGATTGGCTGGTGCCTTTAACACCTTGCACAGATCACTGGTTTCTCACTTCCTTATGCCTTCTACAGGTTAATACATCTGCACCTGTATTTGGGCAAAGTCTACGCAGGCCTACACATATCAAATTACATACCCAGCAGCCATCCATCTGGCATTTGTCTGTCCTCAAACTTATCAAAGAGGGATGACTGACTGAGGATGAAGGAGTCATGGCAGCCCCCAGGGTAACCAGCAACAACACTCATTATTTTGAGATTTGCATCACAAACCACCTGCACATTTGTGGAGTGTTCAAAATGGCGGTTTGTATATATGTGCTGCCTGCCCCTAGGTGGTCTCAGCTGAATGTGTGTGAAATCTATGGCTCCAAGCACATTGGGCATGCCAGCCAGCTCATAGAAAACTACCCTGACGGCATGCCACTGAGACTCCTGGGTAGGAAAGCAGATTGAGGCCTCGATGTGTGGCTGCAAAACAGCCAAAACCTGTGTGAACATTTTAAAGAACAATAAACTTGAGATTTTAGGACAGAACTGGCCACCGAGAAATTAAAACAAACACAAAACAGAAGAGGTTGTTAGGTATACATCACCTGTGTTAAGATTCTGGAAAATGTGGGCTGTGAGATTCCTATGACATCCCCAGACACAGCCTGAAAGCTGCCAGTAGCCATAAAGTGCAACACAGCCAGGAGTTTGTGCAGGCCTGAGACAGGGCGAGAGCGTGCTGTCTCAGGGTCTAGGCCCAGTTTGACAAGGTCATACAGATGGAAAATGTTGTTACGATTTAGACGGAACATCTGTATGACCTTATCATTGGACAATGCGTTCAAGTTTAAACGCCCCCTAAAAAACGAGGCCTGCGCAGCCTCCGCGGAACCTGTACAACCTGCTGACCATGTTTAGTTTCTTGGCCCTGGGTACTTACAGGCTGATGTCTGAGTCTGAGGAATCCCACAGCACACAAAAGATCACTGGCCCACAGTCCTGCTGCCATTTCTGAATGTAGGAGTATTGAAATGGGCCTAACATCCTTTTATAGGCATCCTAATTCAGGTGTGAGGGATTTTTTATTTGCAACACATGTAAACACGACTGAACAAAGCAGGTCTATTTTTTTGCCGCTTTTTTTAACGAATCGCAAAAAAATATGACCGCATTTTAGAGATGAGCGCCTGAAATTTTTTGGGTTTTGTGTTTTGGTTTTGGGTTCGGTTCCGCGGCCGTGTTTTGGGTTCGAACGCGTTTTGGCAAAACCTCACCGAATTTTTTTTGTCGGATTCGGGTGTGTTTTGGATTCGGGTGTTTTTTTCAAAAAACACTAAAAAACAGCTTAAATCATAGAATTTGGGGGTCATTTTGATCCCAAAGTATTATTAACCTCAAAAACCATAATTTACACTCATTTTCAGTCTATTCTGAATACCTCACACCTCACAATATTATTTTTAGTCCTAAAATTTGCACCGAGGTCGCTGTGTGAGTAAGATAAGCGACCCTAGTGGCCGACACAAACACCGGGCCCATCTAGGAGTGGCACTGCAGTGTCACGCAGGATGTCCCTTCCAAAAAACCCTCCCCAAACAGCACATGACGCAAAGAAAAAAAGAGGCGCAATGAGGTAGCTGTGTGAGTAAGATTAGCGACCCTAGTGGCCGACACAAACACCGGGCCCATCTAGGAGTGGCACTGCAGTGTCACGCAGGATGGCCCTTCCAAAAAACCCTCCCCAAACAGCACATGACGCAAAGAAAAAAAGAGGCGCAATGAGGTAGCTGTGTGAGTAAGATTAGCGACCCTAGTGGCCGACACAAACACCGGGCCCATCTAGGAGTGGCACTGCAGTGTCACGCAGGATGTCCCTTCCAAAAAACCCTCCCCAAACAGCACATGACGCAAAGAAAAAAAGAGGCGCAATGAGGTAGCTGTGTGAGTAAGATTAGCGACCCTAGTGGCCGACACAAACACCGGGCCCATCTAGGAGTGGCACTGCAGTGTCACGCAGGATGTCCCTTCCAAAAAACCCTCCCCAAACAGCACATGACGCAAAGAAAAAAAGAGGCGCAATGAGGTAGCTGACTGTGTGAGTAAGATTAGCGACCCTAGTGGCCGACACAAACACCGGGCCCATTTAGGAGTGGCACTGCAGTGTCACGCAGGATGTCCCTTCCAAAAAACCCTCCCCAATCAGCACATGATGCAAAGAAAAAGAAAAGAAAAAAGAGGTGCAAGATGGAATTGTCCTTGGGCCCTCCCACCCACCCTTATGTTGTATAAACAAAACAGGACATGCACACTTTAACCAACCCATCATTTCAGTGACAGGGTCTGCCACACGACTGTGACTGATATGACGGGTTGGTTTGGACCCCCCCCAAAAAAGAAGCAATTAATCTCTCCTTGCACAAACTGGCTCTACAGAGGCAAGATGTCCACCTCATCATCACCCTCCGATATATCACCGTGTACATCCCCCTCCTCACAGATTATCAATTCGTCCCCACTGGAATCCACCATCTCAGCTCCCTGTGTACTTTGTGGAGGCAATTGCTGCTGGTCAATGTCTCCGCGGAGGAATTGATTATAATTCATTTTAATGAACATCATCTTCTTCACATTTTCTGGATGTAACCTCGTACGCCGATTGCTGACAAGGTGAGCGGCGGCACTAAACACTCTTTCGGAGTACACACTTGTGGGAGGGCAACTTAGGTAGAATAAAGCCAGTTTGTGCAAGGGCCTCCAAATTGCCTCTTTTTCCTGCCAGTATAAGTACGGACTGTGTGACGTGCCTACTTGGATGCGGTCACTCATATAATCCTCCACCATTCTATCAATGTTGAGAGAATCATATGCAGTGACAGTAGACGACATGTCCGTAATCGTTGTCAGGTCCTTCAGTCCGGACCAGATGTCAGCATCAGCAGTCGCTCCAGACTGCCCTGCATCACCGCCAGCGGGTGGGCTCGGAATTCTGAGCCTTTTCCTCGCACCCCCAGTTGCGGGAGAATGTGAAGGAGGAGATGTTGACAGGTCGCGTTCCGCTTGACTTGACAATTTTGTCACCAGCAGGTCTTTCAACCCCAGCAGACTTGTGTCTGCCGGAAAGAGAGATCCAAGGTAGGCTTTAAATCTAGGATCGAGCACGGTGGCCAAAATGTAGTGCTCTGATTTCAACAGATTGACCACCCGTGAATCCTTGTTAAGCGAATTAAGGGCTCCATCCACAAGTCCCACATGCCTAGCGGAATCGCTCCGTGTTAGCTCCTCCTTCAATGTCTCCAGCTTCTTCTGCAAAAGCCTGATGAGGGGAATGACCTGACTCAGGCTGGCAGTGTCTGAACTGACTTCACGTGTGGCAAGTTCAAAGGGCATCAGAACCTTGCACAACGTTGAAATCATTCTCCACTGCGCTTGAGACAGGTGCATTCCACCTACTATATCGTGCTCAATTGTATAGGCTTGAATGGCCTTTTGCTGCTCCTCCAACCTCTGAAGCATATAGAGGGTTGAATTCCACCTCGTTACCACTTCTTGCTTCAGATGATGGCAGGGCAGGTTCAGTAGTTTTTGGTGGTGCTCCAGTCTTCTGTACGTGGTGCCTGTACGCCGAAAGTGTCCCGCAATTCTTCTGGCCACCGACAGCATCTCTTGCACGCCCCTGTCGTTTTTTAAAAAATTCTGCACCACCAAATTCAAGGTATGTGCAAAACATGGGACGTGCTGGAATTTGCCCATATTTAATGCACACACAATATTGCTGGCGTTGTCCGATGCCACAAATCCACAGGAGAGTCCAATTGGGGTAAGCCATTCCGCGATGATCTTCCTCAGTTGCCGTAAGAGGTTTTCAGCTGTGTGCGTATTCTGGAAAGCGGTGATACAAAGCGTAGCCTGCCTAGGAAAGAGTTGGCGTTTGCGAGATGCTGCTACTGGTGCCGCCGCTGCTGTTCTTGCGGCGGGAGTCCATACATCTACCCAGTGGGCTGTCACAGTCATATAGTCCTGACCCTGCCCTGCTCCACTTGTCCACATGTCCGTGGTTAAGTGGACATTGGGTACAACTGCATTTTTTAGGACACTGGTGAGTCTTTTTCTGACGTCCGTGTACATTCTCGGTATCGCCTGCCTAGAGAAGTGGAACCTAGATGGTATTTGGTAACGGGGGCACACTGCCTCAATAAATTGTCTAGTTCCCTGTGAACTAACGGCGGATACCGGACGCACGTCTAACACCAACATAGTTGTCAAGGCCTCAGTTATCCGCTTTGCAGCAGGATGACTGCTGTGATATTTCATCTTCCTCGCAAAGGACTGTTGAACAGTCAATTGCTTACTGGAAGTAGTACAAGTGGGCTTACGACTTCCCCTCTGGGATGACCATCGACTCCCAGCAGCAACAACAGCAGCGCCAGCAGCAGTAGGCGTTACACGCAAGGATGCATCGGAGGAATCCCAGGCAGGAGAGGAATCGTCAGAATTGCCAGTGACATGGCCTGCAGGACTATTGGCATTCCTGGGGAAGGAGGAAATTGACACTGAGGGAGTTGGTGGGGTGGTTTGCGTGAGCTTGGTTACAAGAGGAAGGGATTTACTGGTCAGTGGACTGCTTCCGCTGTCACCCAAAGTTTTTGAACTTGTCACTGACTTATTATGAATGCGCTGCAGGTGACGTATAAGGGAGGATGTTCCGAGGTGGTTAACGTCCTTACCCCTACTTATTACAGCTTGACAAAGGGAACACACGGCTTGACACCTGTTGTCCGCATTTCTGTTGAAATACCTCCACACCGAAGAGCTGATTTTTTTGGTATTTTCACCAGGCATGTCAACGGCCATATTCCTCCCACGGACAACAGGTGTCTCCCCGGGTGCCTGACTTAAACAAACCACCTCACCATCAGAATCCTCCTGGTCAATTTCCTCCCCAGCGCCAGCAACACCCATATCCTCCTCATCCTGGTGTACTTCAACACTGACATCTTCAATCTGACTATCAGGAACTGGACTGCGGGTGCTCCTTCCAGCACTTTCAGGGGGCGTGCAAATGGTGGAAGGCGCATGCTCTTCACGTCCAGTGTTGGGAAGGTCAGGCATCGCAACCGACACAATTGGACTCTCCTTGTGGATTTGGGATTTCGAAGAATGCACAGTTCTTTGCTGTGCTGCTTTTGCCAGCTTGAGTCTTTTCATTTTTCTAGCGAGAGGCTGAGTGCTTCCATCCTCATGTGAAGCTGAACCACTAGCCATGAACATAGGCCAGGGCCTCAGCCGTTCCTTGCCACTCCGTGTCGTAAATGGCATATTGGCAAGTTTACGCTTCTCCTCCGACAATTTTATTTTAGGTTTTGGAGTCCTTTTTTTTCTGATATTTGGTGTTTTGGATTTGACATGCTCTGTACTATGACATTGGGCATCGGCCTTGGCAGACGACGTTGCTGGCATTTCATCGTCTCGGCCATGACTAGTGGCAGCAGCTTCAGCACGAGGTGGAAGTGGATCTTGATCTTTCCCTAATTTTGGAACCTCAACATTTTTGTTCTCCATATTTTAATAGGCACAACTAAAAGGCACCTCAGGTAAACAATGGAGATGGATACTAGTATACAATTATGGACTGCCTGCCGAGTGCAGACACAGAGGTAGCCACAGCCGTGAACTACCGTACTGTACTGTGTCTGCTGCTAATATAGACTGGTTGATAAAGAGATGTCTATGTAACTATGTATGTATAAAGAAGAAAGAAAAAAAAACCACGGTTAGGTGGTATACAATTATGGACGGACTGCCTGCCGAGTGCAGACACAGAGGTAGCCACAGCCGTGAACTACCGTACTGTACTGTGTCTGCTGCTAATAATATAGACTGGTTGATAAAGAGATGTCGTAGTAGTATGTATGTATAAAGAAGAAAGAAAAAAAAAACACGGTTAGGTGGTATACAATTATGGACGGACTGCCTGCCGAGTGCAGACACAGAGGTAGCCACAGCCGTGAACTACCGTACTGTACTGTGTCTGCTGCTAATATAGACTGGTTGATAAAGAGATGTCTATGTAACTATGTATGTATAAAGAAGAAAGAAAAAAAAACCACGGTTAGCTGGTATACAATTATGGACGGACTGCCTGCCGAGTGCAGACACAGAGGTAGCCACAGCCGTGAACTACCGTACTGTACTGTGTCTGCTGCTAATATAGACTGGTTGATAAAGAGATGTCTATGTAACTATGTATGTATAAAGAAGAAAGAAAAAAAAACCACGGTTAGGTGGTATACAATTATGGACGGACTGCCTGCCGAGTGCAGACACAGAGGTAGCCACAGCCGTGAACTACCGTACTGTACTGTGTCTGCTGCTAATATAGACTGGTTGATAAAGAGATGTCTATGTAACTATGTATGTATAAAGAAGAAAGAAAAAAAAACCACGGTTAGGTGGTATACAATTATGGACGGACTGCCTGCCGAGTGCAGACACAGAGGTAGCCACAGCCGTGAACTACCGTACTGTACTGTGTCTGCTGCTAATATAGACTGGTTGATAAAGAGATGTCGTAGTAGTATGTATGTATAAAGAAGAAAAAAAAACCACGGTTAGGTGGTATACAATTATGGACGGACTGCCTGCCGAGTGCAGACACAGAGGTAGCCACAGCCGTGAACTACCGTACTGTGTCTGCTGCGACTGGATGATAAATGATATAAAAAATATATATATATCACTACTGCAGCCGGACAGGTATATATTATATATTATATAATGACGGACCTGCTGGACACTGTCTGTCAGCAGAATGAGTTTTATTTTTATAGAATAAAAAAAAACAACAACACACAAGTGAAGTCACACGACGAGTGTTTAACTTTTTCAGGCAATCACAATATAAGTATACTACTAACTATACTGGTGGTCAGTGTGGTCAGGTCACTGGTCAGTCACACTGGCAGTGGCACTCCTGCAGCAAAAGTGTGCACTGTTTAATTTTAATATAATATTATGTACTCCTGGCTCCTGCTATAACCTATAACTGGCACTGCAGTGCTCCCCAGTCTCCCCCACAATTATAAGCTGTGTGAGCTGAGCAGTCAGACAGATATATAATATATATAGATGATGCAGCACACTGGGCTGAGCCTGAGCAGTGCACACAGATATGGTATGTGACTGAGTCACTGTGTGTATCGCTTTTTTCAGGCAGAGAACGGATATATTAAATAAACTGCACTGTCTGGTGGTCACTCACTATATAATATTATGTACTCCTGGCTCCTGCTATAACCTATAACTGGCACTGCAGTGCTCCCCAGTCTCCCCCACAATTATAAGCTGTGTGAGCTGAGCAGTCAGACAGATATATAATATATATAGATGATGCAGCACACTGGGCTGAGCCTGAGCAGTGCACACAGATATGGTATGTGACTGAGTCACTGTGTGTATCGCTTTTTTCAGGCAGAGAACGGATATATTAAATAAACTGCACTGTCTGGTGGTCACTCACTAGTAAACTCTCTGCACTCTCTACACTTCTACAGTACTCCTCCTAGTCCTAAGCTCCAGTAAATCTCTCTCTCTTATAATCTAAATGGAGAGGACGCCAGCCACGTCCTCTCCCTATCAATCTCAATGCACGTGTGAAAATGGCGGCGACGCGCGGCTCCTTATATAGAATCCGAGTCTCGCGAGAATCCGACAGCGTCATGATGACGTTCGGGCGCGCTCGGGTTAACCGAGCAAGGCGGGAGGATCCGAGTCTGCTCGGACCCGTGAAAAAAACCATGAAGTTCGGGCGGGTTCGGATTCAGAGAAACCGAACCCGCTCATCTCTACCGCATTTGAGCCCTCAGAGACA
The DNA here is from genome assembly GCF_028390025.1 of Pseudophryne corroboree. NCBI lineage: Eukaryota > Metazoa > Chordata > Amphibia > Anura > Myobatrachidae > Pseudophryne > Pseudophryne corroboree. The sequence continues at coordinate 323,883,897 of NC_086450.1, read as the reverse complement.
AACACCCAAATACGAATGAATAGTGAATTCCCGTATTCTATGAAATAACAGCCGCGTTTGATCGATGGTCTATTCATTCGTATTTCGGGACGTTGTCATTCAAACCATTACGAATAGACCAGACACTGCCGAGATTGGTGCTTAGTGAATTCCCGGATTGGGACTTAGAAAAAAAAACACAAATCGACCAAACTCGGATTTTTAGTAAATACTGGCCCCAGTCGTGAATCCCAAACCTGCGTCCCTCTAGTAGGTGAGAACTGTGTAGCCACCACAGGAGCGAAATCCTGGCTTTGGGGGACAGGATTATTTTCCGGTGCATGTGTAGGTGGGATCCGGACCACTTGTCCAACAGGTCCCACTGGAATACTCTGGCATGAAATCGGCCAAACTGTATGGCCTCGTAGGCTGCTACCATTTTCCCCAACAACCGAATGCATTGATGGATCGACACGCTTGTTGGTTTCAATATTTGTTTGACCATTTTCTGGATTTCCAGAGCCTTTTCCACTACAAGAAATACTCTCCGTACGTCTGTGTCCAGAATCATCCCTAAAAAGGACAATCTTGTCGTCGGTTCCAACTGCGACTTTGGAAAATTCATGATCCAACCGTGTTGTTGGAGTATTGACAGGGAGAGTGCGATGTTCTGCACAAACTGTTCCCTGGATCTCGCTTCTATCCTGAGATTGTCCAGATAAGGAATTATATTGACTCCTATTTGACGAAGAAGGGCCATCATCTCCGCCATCACCTTGGTGAATACCCTTGGTTCCGTGGAGAGTCTGAACGGCAACGTCTGGAACTGGTAATGGCAATCCTGTACTGCGAATCTCAGATAAGCTTGGTGAGGCGGATAAATGGGAACATGCAAGTAAGCATACTTTATGTCTACTGACATCATGAAGTCCCCCTCCGCCAGACTGGAAATCACTACCCTAAGGGATTCCACCTTGAACTGGAACCTTTTCAGGTAGAGATTCAGATTTTTCAGGTTTAAAATCGGTCTGACCGAGCCGTCCGGCTTCGGAACTATGAAGAGGCTTGAATAAAAACCTTCTCCTTGCTGTGACAAGAGTACCAGGACAATGACCTGATCCTGACATAATTTTTGAATTGCCGTTGTTAATGCTTCTCTTTCTGGAAGAAAAGCTGGCAAGGTCGATTTGAAAAATCGGCATGGGGGGACGTCTTGAAATCTAGTTTGTACCCATGGGACACTATTTGTGAGACCCATGGGTCCAGGCCAGATTGAATCCAGATTTGGCTGATAAATTTCAGACGTGCTCCCACCTGAGCGGACTCCCGAAGGGAGCCCCAGCGTCATGCTGCAGATTTGGCAGGGGTTGACTTCTGCTCCTGGGATCCTGAAACATTGCGGACATCTTTCCTTTTCCCCTTCCCCTACCTGCAAAGAAGGGGGAACCTTTGGCCTTTTTATGTATTTGCTGGGCCGAAAGGACTGCATGTGAGAGTGATGTGTCTTTTTTTTCTGGTGCAGGAGCAGAAGGCAAGAATGTCGACTTACCTGCGGTAGCCGCCGAGACTAACGCATCCAGCCCATCTCCAAACAAGGCCTCACCTTCATATGGGAGAGCCTCCATATTTCTTTTGGAATCTGCATCAGCATTCCACTGGCAAATCCACAACGCCCTCCGAGCCGATACTGCCATGGTAGCGTTTCTTGATCCGAAGAGACCAATATATTTCATGGTTTCTAGTACGTACGCTGCAGCGTCTTTGATATGACCTAACGTTAGGAGTATCTCGTCTCCAACTATTGTGTCAATGTCTAATGACAAGTTTTCTGACCACTTTTCAATAGCACTACTCACCCACGCACAGACAATGGTAGGACTGAGTAGTGTCCCATTGGCCACATCAATAGATCACCTCGCTCACTTGCGGTCTGTCGACTCCTTAAGTGAAGCATTTTCAGGCGCAGGGAGAAACACCTTTTCTCTTTTATGACAGGGCCCTGTCTAAAATGCGGGGTGACTCCCACCTTTTGGAAAAAGGTAAGCTGCCTGAATTCCTTTTGGGAATTGAAATTTCTTTTCAGGTTAAATCAGACTCCCTCCAAGAGACTATTCAACTCCTGAGGTGGAGGGAAAATTACATTACTTCTTTACTAAAGTAAACCCTCTCCTTGTGGTAAAAGAGGGAACTTCGTAACTTCTAACACCTCCTTTATAGCTAAAACATGTTTTGAATGCTTTTTGCTAACTTAGGACCTATTCCCCTGGAATCACTAGTGTCGACACAGGAATCAGAGTCCGTGTCAGTATCAGTTTGTACTACTTGTGCAAATTTGTATGTGACCCAGAGGGGTCCCTGTGGATGAAAGGCAGATCTATTAAAAATCACATATTCAACAGATTATATTCAGTTTTATGTATGAGATTCAGTAGTGATTCACACTATCATGTAACCTTTCACCCAGTCAGGCTCTTGGTGTCATATTACACCTTTATGTTTCTAACATGTCTTCCACAGAGGAAGAGATTCCATGCCACAGACATGTCACACACGTGCACAACCACACCACAGACACTCCGGGACTTATAGGGGACAGACCCACAGTAAAATCTGTCAGAGGGACACAGATAGGATTTGCCAGTTCACAACCCAGTGCCAGTAACACAATGTCTGTGAACACAAAATGCCCACTGATATGCAGCGCTTTCATAATGCTAATCACACAATTATATAGCACCAAATTCACAGTGGCCTCCCCCTGTTTTACACCCTGATACTTGTTCAGTAGTGGAGGAGGACCAGCGTTGTCTCTGCAGCCTGAGGAGAGAGAGAAAATGGCGCTGAGCAGTGTGCTGGCTGACTGAGGAGGAAGCTCCACTCTTCAATGGCGTGTTTCTCCTCAGCTTTTATGAGATAATTTTTCTGTGAGGGGGGTGACGGCGTGCTGTGGGAGTGAGCATCTAGGCACGGCTAGCATTCAGTTCCCTTCAGGAGCTAATGGTGTCCTGTCAGCCAGAAGCAGAGCCATGAAACTCTTTAGGAAGTTGGTTCCTACTTCTGCCCCCTCAGTCCCACGAAGCAGGGAGACTGTTACCAGCAGTTCTCCCTGAAAATAAAAAACCTAACGTAAGTCTTTTCAGAGAAACTCAGTAGAGCTCCTCAGAGTGCATCCAGTCTGCCTGGGCACATTTCTAAAACTGAGGTCTGAGGAGGGGCATAGAGGGAGGAGCCAGTTCACACCCTTGAAAAGTCTTAAAGTGCCCATGGCTCCTACGGAACTGTCTATACCCCATGGTCATGAAATGGACCCCAGCATCCTTTAGGACATATGAGAAATGAGCAATATAATTTACTATATCGCTAAGTGTGTATGCATCTAATGCATTGCCCAGTCCTGTTCTGATCTTACTTATCAATTTTCTAATTTTCCTTCAGTACTAATTTACCAGGATCTTCCTCCTCACTGTTTCCGGCACTTCTGGCACATGTCAGAAGGGTTGATGGGCAAGTGGGCAGGGCGCGCAGCCTCCGGCTCTCTGGTTTAGAAGCCGCCGATGGCGTGTCATGAGTCCATGCCCCCCAGACTCGCAGCGTCCCCCTGCCCCCAGCAAGTGTTGCCATAAAACTGGGGGTGTGCCACGAGTCCATGCCCCTTTGACTCACGTCCACGCCACCGTGTAAACCTCACCCCCTGCGCGTTCACAAATGCCTGGGCCGAAAAGGAGGCCCAGTCGTTTGCTGTGTATATATATATATATATATATATATATATATATAGCTTGTGAAGAAGGTACGGCACTCCAATGATTTGAACACAGGATAACTGTGAGATACAACGTTTCAATGCCTTTTAATGTTGTGGCATTTTCGTCAGGTAAACAAAGAAGCAAGCATCTTACCTTAAAAAGAGGTATCACCCTGTGAAGCACCAAAACGCAGCGGCGGGACTGCACGCCCGGTGGCGGGCGCACTCAAAATAGCGTCATAGTGCACTGAAGGAGGCGCCAGACCACAAGTGTAGAGACCATCACCATAGTAACAGTCAAGCCTAATAACAATGCAGCACAGAATAGCACAGATAACATAATTCAATGCACAGAGCAGATCAAACACATAAACAAAGCCACATATAATGTAAATGGCCACCAGGATCATAAAATAGCCCTCACATCAAAAGTTGCATGAACAGAGCAAATAAATGATGATAGGTCTATAAAGTTAATAACAAGACGAGATATTATGAAACAAATATGTATATACATAGATCTAATCAAGCAGGTATCTAACTCAATACAAAACAGCGTATATAAATAAAAATATTCCAGACTCAAAATAGAAGTTTACTAATAATAGTAAACTTAAGATTATGTAGTATAAATATTTATCCACTATATTTATACCTGAATATATATTATACAAATGTACCCAAAGACTGCGCTTAATGGGGGCTGCACCTCTAGAATAACCCTTTTGCCAGCACAGGGTTCAAGAAACACATAGACAACGAAATTCAGAGTGCGCACAAGAATACTAAAATTTAAAAGATTTGGAATTAAAACAATATCCTATTGTCATTAGGAATCAACCAACAACCATTGTAACTAAATACAATAATTTAATAAAAACAAATATAAATAGGGTGAATATGACCCCTATAATACTGTTTCTGGGGCTTGTTGTCCTTTAAGAAGAGAGTTCTGATCCTGACACGTTTCGTCCTTAAAATGACTTCATCAGGGGAAATCAATAGAGAACATAATTCACAATGAACTCATTTGGTTAGTCTACTTCCAATAGGTGAGGCAATCTTTATCTTTAGATGGTGAAATAAAACCACAATATAATTTGGAAAAATGGTGCTACTCCAAAAAAAGAAGATGGTCATAGAAATGACCACTCTCTAACTGATAGAGGATTTTGTGATGAACAGTGAACAGTGATAATAAATAATAAAGTGTCCTTAATGTTGGCTACCACAAATGATGGTCCAAGAGTGTAGCTTCCATAAGATGTGTATCTGTCTCATCCAAATTGATAATATGTACATATATACAGTATATATATATATATATATATATATATATATACACTACTTCACTTATAATGCTCACCTCTATGCGTATGCCACCCAAATTTACCTATGCTCTCCAGATCTCTCATTATCTGTGTTGGCCTATATTACTGAATGCCTCCCATCTGTGATGTGCTGTCTCCACCTCAAGCTCAATCTTTCTAAAATGGAACTAATACACATTCCAACAGAAAGTGTGGTACCACGGAAAAAGTGTGTATGCCTCTTTAACATAAATGGCAGTGATTGTACCTGGCGTTTCATTTGGCTGCCACAGCATGGGTTAGGGGATAGACTAGAGTTGGGTCACATGTCCTGTTGATGAAGTGGCATGATCTGATTGGATGGCAAAGCAGAGAGCAAGCGGAGCCTTGTGGGAAGAAAAAGCCGGAACACATGAAATTGGAGAGAAACCATTTTGAGGAGCAGACATGCTTTGAGGATTGGAGCAAAGCAGCCGTGTGATGAGAGCCAGGTGGTTATGCAGGGCGGTGGAGAGCAACGCTACAGAGTCAAGGCAACAGGGTGCTTCCCACAAGCTAGCGAGAGCCAGGAGAGCGGGCATGAGACGCCGTAGACAGGGAATAGACACCGACAGGCTTGTGCAGAGACGTGGACCCCTCTGCCATTTTTGAAGTGCTAAATCCTGCTGAAAAGAACAAGAGTGGGTGCAGAGCAACCTGAGTGTAACAGAGACTGTTGTGGACTGCAGGAGGGTGAGGCGCATTACTGAGAACCATGCAGAGCAACCCCTGTGTGAACACAGTGCTGAGCAGTGTAAAGACACTTATTGTTTGACCCATATGACAAAGACACTGATTCGTTTGGATGATCCATGTAGAGACATTCATTCATTTTTGCTAGTAAAGACAGAGACATTTGTTCCTTGGGATAAATACTACAGAAACATTTGATTGCTAGGAATTTCAAGACCTGTTTGCTATCCACATCCGTGTACAAAATCAGAGTACAGTAACACTTTTCTGTTCTGAAAATAGAGTCAGGTGTTTGAATCCAGGATCACTATTTCTTCCAGGAAGTGCATAACCCCTTATGCAACAAGTACAGTTTACACCACAGCCCCATTGTAATACTGTGGTAATATAGGATCCTAGAGCTCCACCATAAATTGCCAGTGAAGATTGGGACAATTTATTTAAGGACACTTAGAGAAATAGTGATTGTTTTTCATGGCAATTATATTCTTAATCATCTTCCTCATTGTCTTCTTTGCAGCAGTATCTTTCAGAATATGCATCTGTCTGTGATTAGACTAATTGATATTTCAATTATTGAGTTGCTAAGTGTATTGTGAGCTGTAGTTAAACCTTTTTTCTCTTATGTCCTAGGGATGCTGGGAATCTATTTAGTACCATGGGGTATAGATGGGTCCACTAGGAGCCATGAGCACTATAGAAGTTTGATTAGTTGTGCTTGCTTCTCCCTCTATGCCCCTCCTACCAGATTCAGTTTAGAAAATGTGCCCAGAGGAGCCGGTCACATCTCTGGAGGCTCCTGAAGAGTTTTCTGAATTTATTTTCTGAGTTTGTTATTTTCAGGCAGGACTGGATGGCACCAGCCTACCTGCTTCGTGGGACTTAGGGGAAAGGAAGAACGGCCCAACCTCTCTCATTGTTAATGGTCCCATTCCCCACTGACAGGACACTAGCTTCTGAGGGAACTAATCGCAAGCCCCACCATGGCGAGCGTACATTCCCGCAGCACGCCGCCACCCCTAACAGAGCCAGAAGAATGAAGAGTGGTGAGTACTAAGACGGCGTCCCGGTTAGCGGGGCGCCGGACATTATGGCAGCATGAGGGTACGGAGATGCATGGCTTCTAAATGGGGCGGACTGCATTTCCAGACTGTGTTCAGACACAGACGCTGAACAGCGGACACAGTACCCAGACTGGCAACAAAGCCATAAAAGGAGACTGTCTCCATTTTATGTACTTAGACACATGCAGCCAGTATAATAAAGAGCGGGAAGACTATGTGCCATTGAAGGGGTGGGGCTTCATGATGAGCGGATCCAGCAGCTTACAAGTGCCATTTTCCCTACTGCAGCTGACACAGAAACTGACTGACAAGGACACTGTCGAAGTCAAAAATATTACACACACACTCCACGTGCAAACACCACACAAAGTGGCCTCTGTGCGTGCGCTTTTTCGCCATAAGTATGCATTAACGCACGCTACATACACTGGTTCACGAGCCCTGCGTATTGGCGCGTGGTATGAGTATATACGGTAGCATACGCATACGCTCAGAAAAGCTACAAAGACATATTTAATATTCAATTCATATAGTGCACAATTTACACATAGTCTCCACATACATTGCCAGCAAGTTACATTTACTCAAAGGGCAGAACAATAAAGATATTCAGCTTTACAGGATGTGAGGGGACAGAACCAGGTTAGGACTTAGTGTTTGGTATCCAGATGTGCAGTCGAGACCTATGTACCAGTTGTTATATGCAGTTAATCGCTTGTTTCTGTGCATAGATATGCGCAGAATTGTAATATTCATAAATACTGTAAATACTGTACTCATGATATTCGGCGGGAACCCGTGGTGGAAGCCTGCAAGCACACCTGGACCAAGCATCGCTCACTTATTCAAACCAACCTTTGACCCCTCATGGACTGTAAATGACCTGCCCCTTGACCTACGGAAGAAGAGCTTACATTTCCTTTTGTATTGTACTTTGGACTTATTGTATAAAAGAAAGGCCTCCTGGCCGGGCTCAGGCTATTCTCTGGAGGTCATCTTGCTAAGACTGACTGAGGCCCGGATCCGGGAGTGCTGGCGAACAAATGTATGTACTATTGGTTGTAGCTCTTCCCTATATTACTGTTGTATCTTTTACTTGTATCTTTTTGAGTAAATATTGTTGATGCGTTGGACCACAACATAACATATAACTACAGGTGTCACATTCCATTCTTGGTTGGGGATAAGGTGTATTCAGCCACAAGTGTCGCTGTATTGTGCGCAAAGCATTTCGGCGTGTATACGCAACGTGCATACACAACGTAGAGGTTTATTGTTTACGAGTAGCGGCCGCAGCGGCCCGAGCCACAGTGTGATTAGGTATTGCATTTTCATTGTAAGTAATTTGATCTTAACAACACGTAGCGGGTAAGTCCACATACCGACCTTCTGCAGCTCCCCCAGCAAGCAAGGCCTATTCAGGGTCCAACTTACAGTCCTTTCGGATGGCTAATTTTAGGGTCAAAGCCAGAGGTTTCTCTGCCGCCACCAGAGGTGCTAGAGGTAAACCACGGAAACCAGCTACTGCCGGTTCACAGGAACAGAGTTCAGGCTTTGCTTCCTCAAAACTTTCCGCATGACGGTGGACCGCGATTCCTGGAAGACTGTTGAGTGGGAGCCTGACTAAAATTCTTCAGTCACATCTGGACAAGATTTTGCCAGGATCCCTGTGTCATAGACCTTATATCCCAGAGCTTCAGACCGGAGTTTACAGGAGCTCCCACCTCACAGATTCTTCAAATCAGGCTTACCAGTTTCACAAAAGGCAGGAATAACCTTACAGGACGTCATTCAAAAACTGTTACAGACACAGGTCATTGTTCCAGCTCCACCTCATCTACAAAACAAGGGTTACTATTCCAGCTTGTTTGCAGTACCAAAGCCTGCCAGTTCGGTTAGACCAATTCTAAATCTCAACTCATTAAACCTGTACTTACGAGTGTTCAATTTCAAGATGGAGTCTCTGAGAGCGGTGATCTCAGGTCTGGAGGAGGGGGAATTCCTAGTGTCTCTGGGTAGCAAGGATGCGTACCTTCATATTCCAATCTGGCCGCCTCATCAGGCTTATCAATGGTTTGCACTGCAGGACTGTCACTACCAGTTCCAGGCCATGCCAGTTGGTCTCTCCACGGCAACGAGGGTGTTCACCAAAGTAATGGCAGAGATGATGTTGTTATTACTCCGCAAACAAGGAGTGAACATAATTCCGTCCCTGTACGATCTTCTGATAAAGGCACCGCCCAGGGAGCGGTTGTTGGACAACACTGCTCTCTCAACCAGACTACTCCTGGATCATGGGTGGATTCTGAACCTACCAAAATCCCACCTAGACCCAACACATAGGCTTCCTTTCTTGAGAATGACACTGGACACAGAGTCTCAGAAACTATTCCTTTCCTTGGAAAAGGCAATGGTAATCCAGTCGATGGTTCGGGTTGTCCTGAAGCCAACCTGGATCTTGGTGTATCTCTGCATATGCCTTATGGGGAAAATGGTGTCCTCTTATGAGGCGATTCAGTATGGAAGGTTTCATGCGAGGCCCTTCCAACTGGATCTGTTGGACAAATGGTCTGGATCGCATCTTCACATGCACCAGAGGATTTGTCTGTCTCCAAAAGCCAGGATCTCCCTCCTGTGGTGGTTAAAAACTTCTCACCTAGTCAAGAGTCGGAAATTTAGGATTCAGAATTGGATTCTGCTAACTACAGATGCGAGCCTCAGAGGTTGGAGTGCAGTCACCCAGGGGGTGCAGTTTCAGGGAAGATGGTCAAGTCAGGAAGTCGTCCTTCCAGTAAACATCCTGGCTCTCAGGGCTATCTATAACACCCTTCGGCAGGCCGCATTTCTTCTTTAGAATCAGGCTATTCAGGTCCAGTCGGACAATGTGACAGCAGTGACGTACATAAACCGACAGGGCAGAACTAAAAGCAGAGTCGCATTGTCATAGGTGTCAAGAATTCTCCTCTGGGCGGAAAAACACGCCGTGGCATTGTCGGCAGTTTCATTCTGGGAATAGACAACTGGCAAGCAGACTTCCTAAGCAGACATGACCTGCACCCGGGGGAGTGGGGCATTCACCCGGAGGTGTTCCGGTGGTTGACACATCAGTGGGGATATCCACAAATCGACATGATGGCTTCTCGACTCAACAAGAAGCTGAAGCAGTATTGTTTCAGGTCGAGATACCCACAACCAGTGGCGGTAGACGCTCTGACAACTCCGTGGGTCTACCAGCTGGTGTACGTGTTTCCTCCACTTCTTCTGATCCCTAGAATTCCTAAAAGAATAAAAAGGGGAAAGGTTCAAGCAATACTCATTGCTCCGGACTGGCCACAAAGGGTCTGGTATGCAGATCTTCTGGAAATACTGCTCGAAGACCCGTGGCCTCTACCTCTTCGCGAGGATCTTCTGCAACAGGGTCCGTTCGAATATCAAGACCTACCGTGGCTACGTTTAACGGCATGGAAGTTGAACGGCTGATTCTAGCCAGGAGAGGGATTTCATACAAGGTCATCCCGACTATGATCCTAGCCAGGAAGGGGGTAACATCTAAACATTACCACTATATTAGGAAGAAATAAGACTTGATGTGAGAGCAGACAATATTCTGCAGTGTAATTTCATCTGGGATGTTTCCTGATTTTTCTGCAGTTGGGAGTGGATGTGGGCTTACGTCTAGACTCCATAAAAGTCCAGATTTCGGCCTTGTCCGTTTTCTTTCAGAAACAATTGGCTTCTCTCCCTGAAGCCCAGACGTTCTTGGAAGGTGTTCTGCAAATCCAACCTCCCTTTGTGCCTCCCACAGCACCTTGGGATCTCAATTTGGTGCTGCAATTCCTCCAATCAGACTGGCTTGAACCATTACAGGAGGCAGACGTAAAGTACCTTATGTGGAAGACAGTCACACTGTTGGCCTTGGCTTCAGCAAGACGTGTGTCGGAGTTTGGGGCTTTGTATTACAAGAGCCCCTACCTGATTTTTCATGAGGACAGATCTGAACTCATGACTCGTCAGCAATTTCTTCCTAAGGTGGTGTCCGCGTTTCACATAAACCAACCTATTGTGGTCCCGGTTGTTTCAGACACCTCTGCAACTTCAAAGTATTTGGATGTTGTGATGGCTTTGAAGGTGTATGTAAAGAGAACAGCTCATAACAGGAAATTGGACTCGCTGTTCGTCCTATATGATCCCAATAAGATTGGGTGCCCTGCTTGAAAGCAGTCAATTGCATGCTGGATCAAGCTAACTATCCAGCATGCTTATTCCACGTCAGGCTTGCCGGTTCCAAAATCTGTATAGGCCCACTCTACTAGGCCGGTGGGTTCTTCTTGGGCAGCTGCCCGGGGCGTCTCGGCTTACAGCTCTGCCGAGTAGCTACTTGGCCAGGTTTGAACATGTTTGCTAAGTTTTACAAGTTCGATACTTTGACCAAACTGAAGGTCCTCAGAGGCCAATCAGTTCTGGAGGAATCTCAGCACTCTCCCACCCAGTTTGGGAGCTTTGGTACTTCTCCATGGTACTAAATGAATTCCCAGTATTCCGCAGGACGTAAGAGATAATAGGATTTTAATTACCTACCGGTAAATCCTTTTCTCGTAGTCCATAGGGGATACTGGGCGCCCGCCCGGGGCGTCGTTCTTCCTGCATGGTTAATTGTTTAACTACTGTTGTTTGGTTCAGCTGTTGCTGTTCCTGTTTACAAGTTTTGGTTAGCATGGCTTTCCTCTTGTTATGGTTGTGCTGGTTGGCAATCTCACCACTTTTCTTTTCTATATCCATCTCTCAAATTATGTCCGTCTCCTTGGGCACAGTTTCCTAGACTGAGTCTAGTAGGAGGGGCATAGAGGGAGGAGCAAGCACACCTAATTAAACTTCTATAATACCCATGGCTCCTAGTGGACTCATCTATACCCCATGGTACTAAATGGATTCCCAGTATCCCCTATGGACTACGAGAAAAGTATTTACCGGTAGGTAATTAAAATCCAAAGCTATAACTGCTTCAACTCTACTTGGAAGGCTATCCACAAGATTTTGGAGTGTTTCTCTTGGAATGTGTGCCCATTCATTCTATAAAGCATTTATGAGTACAGGCACTGATGTTAGACGAGTAGGCCTGGCTCACAATCTCGATTCCAGTTCATCCCAAAGGTGCTCGATGGGGTTGAGGTCAGGGCACTGTCCAGGCCAGTCAAGTTCTTTTACACAGAACTCATTAAACCATGTCTTTATAGTCCTAGCTTTGTGAACTGGGGCACAGTCAAGTTGGAATAGAAAAGGGCCATCCCCAAACTGTTGCCAGAAAGTTGGAAACAAAGCAAAATGTCTTGGTATGCTGCAGAATTAACATTGCCCAGTCCCATACCATTACCCCCCCTCCACCAAACTTCACAGTTGGCACAATGCAGTCAGGCAAGTAACGTTCTCCCTGCTTTTGCCAAATCCAGAATCGCCCATATGACTGCCAAACAGAGAAGCATGATTCATCACTCCACACATTTCCACTGCTCCACAGTCCAGTGTCAGTGTGCTTTACACAACTCCATCCAAAGCTTGGCATTGGACTTGGTGATGTGAGGGTCGCATACAGCTGCTCGGCCATGGAAACCCATTCCATTAAGCTCCCGCTGCACAGTTTTTGTGCTTACAGTAATGCCAGTGGAAGTTCGGAACTCTTCAGCTATGGAATTAGCAAAGCGTTTGCAACTTTTACGCACCGTGCTCCTTAGTAGTCATTAACCCTGCTCTGTGATTTTACCTGCTCTTGTGCTTTGTGGCTGAGCTCCTATTGTTCCTAAACGCTTCAACTTTCTAATAATAACACTTGTAGTTCAGAATCAGAATCAGCTTTATTGGCCAGGTATACTTGCATATACTAGGAATTTGTCTTCGGTTTGCTATACAACAGCCAAGTAGGTAACAGATAAGCAGGCGTGTGTGGGTGGGGGGGGGGGGGGGCAAGTAATGTCATGCAGATAGGAATACCGTAGGGACACAAGTGAGTTACTTGTACGTCTAGTCAGCCAATGTTCCGGAGTTCAGCAGGCGGACCGCTTGGGGAAAGAAACTTTTGATGCTTCTGGTGGACCTGGCGGGGATGGTCCTGTAATGCCTGCCTGAAAGCAGGCGTTAAACATGCTGTGGCATGGGTGTAGCTGGCCCTTTACTATCTTAATTGCCCGCTTCTTAGCTCTGGACAGGTACTGGTCCTGGACTGAGGGAGGTCGGCCATGATGATCTTTTCTGCGGTTCTGACCACCTTTTGGAGCCTGCATCTGTCCCTTGTGCTGGTGGAGCTGTACCATACCAGTATCGAGGAGCACAGTACCGACTCCACAATTGCAGAGTAGAAGAGGATCAGAAGCTTCTGTGGGATGTTGAACTTATTTAGTTGCCTGAGGGAGAACAACCTTTGCTGCACTTTCCCGACAGTGGCGTCAGCATTGGACCCCCATTTAAGGTCCCGGGAGATTGTGGTCCCTAGAAACTTGAAGGAGTCCACTAGCGATACCACACTGACAGCAATCGTTAATGGAGGTGGACTAGCTGACTTCTTTCTGAAGTCCACTATTATTTCGACAGTTTTGAGGGGGTTGAGCTCAAGAAAAACCATGGAATATCCAGCAGGGATGAAATTTCACGAACCGTCTTATTGCAAAGGTGGCATTCTATCACAGTACCACACTTGAAGAAACTGTGCTCTTCAGAATGACCCATTTTGTATCACAAATGTTTGCAAATGGAGACTGTATGGCTAGGTGCTTGATTTTAGACACCTGTGGCAACAGGTCTGATTGAAACACCTGAATTCAATAATGCTGCATTCAGACTGCAAATGCCGGATCCTACCCGGTAAGACAAACGTGTACTTACCGGGTGGGATCCGGCATTTGCACTCTGCTGCTGGCTTTCCGACCCGGCAATATACCGGGTCGGTTGCCATAACAACGGAGCGCGCAGCAGCAGCAGGGGCGGGGGTGGAGGCGGTGTCGGGAGATGAGCTCATCTCCAGCGCCGCCTCTCCCTATCTTGTGAATGGGAACCGTGTCGCATCGACACGGCTCCCATTCACACCGCACCTGACCCGGTAATCAACCCGGGTAAAACCCTTCTTTTTTACCGGGTTGATTTACCGGGTCAGACGACCCGCTAAATCGGCCAGTGTGCTTTCACATCGCACACTGACCCGGTTCGACACGGCAATATGCCGTGTCGGTACCGGGTTATTTGTGCGATGTGAAAGGGGTTTAATTAACAGGTGTGGCCAAATACTTTTGCCTGTATAGTGTATCTAAAGGTGTGTATACACGGTGAAATCCTTGCTATGCCCGATTTTGACTATGCAATTTCCCTTGAACTCCCTCAGAGCCCAGATAGCACAGATTTTGACTATCTGTGCTTTAAATTTTGTCTTTGTATGATCTTGACTAAGTGCCAATTTTGACTATACTTTATACTAGATAGTACACTAGATAGTCAAGATTGACTTGCCTGCACAATCTATCTAGCCTTACGATACCGACCCCATGGGAGCATCTGGATCAAATCGGTCTCGCAAGCTGCCTAACACCTTCAGATATGCACTAACTTTCCTTAAGATTTTGACTATATAGTCAAAATCTTACAGATTTAACTCACTGTGTGTAAACACCTTAAGACAAGACACTATAAAAACTACTAATTCATTGCCTCATAATCTCCTATATTGACTATTGAAATTCCCTTTTTAGTCTTCTTCCCCTAGCAAGACTTTCACCCCTACAATCTATTTTGGATGGAGGTGGTAGACTTATTTTCCTCACAAAATGTTATTTTACTATTTGTTTCCATTCCCAGTGAAGCTCTTTAGGCACCATTCCTCTACATAACCTTCCAAGGCTATTCTATCATATTGCCAACTCGCTACACACTTCATTCAAAACTTACATCTATTTATATATTCTCCTTCCATTCTCAATAAACCCTCTTACCCCAAACCTACATTCCTGAATAAATGAGTCATTTAACCTCACTTATCACTTCTCCCATTAATATCTGGCCAGACCAATATGCAATCTAGGACAAAACATCATGTAGCAAACTGCTAACTTCCTATGGCTTGTAAGCTTGCTAGTAGGGCCCTTTCACCACCTTGTCAGTTTGTTACAATCTATTTTTTTATTGTTACTTTGTATGATACCAATTGCAAAACACAGCAGCTAATGTTGCCTCTATATAAATATATGCTTACAGACAGGGGCGTTTCTAGAGAGGAGAAGGCCTGTGTGCATGTTCCGGATGGGCCCCCGCCTCTCTAGCCGGCAGCGCTGTGTAAATTCTGGGCACAAGCGCTGTCCCAGAGTCTACAGCGCATGTGCAGATCTCCGGTAAAAATGGTGCGGCGGCCATTTTACCAGTGATTTTCCTACTGCACATGCGCAAATCACCAGGAAAATGGCGCTGCACCATTTTCCCAGTTATTTTGTTGTGGGACTCCGGAGGGTAAGTATTTCAATTAATGGGTGCAGGGTGTGCAGTGTGGAGCCCCCTGGACATCCAGGGGCCCGTGTGCACCGCACACTCTGCACCCATTATAAATATGCCAGTGCTTACAGGTGACAATCTGAGATTCTCTTAACTATTGACGTGCAGACTTATGTTTTTCAGGTTGCCACTGGAACAGCACTTTTTTGTAAGAATAATGCTGACCAGATACAAAGCAATTTCAGCAAATTGGCCCATTATATACACATTTTGGCCCCAATATGATTGGCATCTGATGTTTTAGCAGTGCACAAAATTCCATTTGGCAGATGATTACTATTAGTCTGCTTCTCGCTGCAAGTTGCAAAGTACTGGCATATATGTGAAAGTTCCTAGTAACTGACTTTAACCAATGAATAGGCAGCACTGTGGACCTGATTCAGGTTTGTAAGCAAAGCAAAAAGAGCAAGCAACTGTGTAAAATCTTGTTGCACTGCCAGTGGGGCAGATGTATCATGTGCAGAGAGATTTAGATTTGGTTGAGTTATATTATTTCTGTGCAGGCTAAATACTGGCTGCTTTTGCATGTAGAACCAAAAGAAGTGAGAACACGTGGCGCTACCATAACCACAAAAGCACCATAAATAGCAATAAAATATTCACACGAACTGGGAAAGAATACAATGATCCTTCACTTACATAAATGTAAAAGGTGCTAAAACAAAGAAGATAAAAATACAATAGTGCAATAAGAGATGATAATGAGCCAAAATATCCTTTTTTTTTTGTTCCACTCACATGAGGATGATATGCACAGACTAATCCTAGCTATGTGAGTGGAACCAATAAAAGGATATTTTGGCTCATTATCATCTCTTATTGCACTGTTGTATTTTTATCTTCTTTGTTTTAGAACCTTTTACATTTATGTAAGTGAAGGATCATTGTATTCTTTCCAAGTTCATGTGAATATTTTATTGCTATTTATGGTGCTTTTGTGGTTACGGTAGCGCCACGTGTTCTCACTTCTTTTGGTTCTATGGTGTAAATATAAAGTCTTGGTGAAGGCTTTTTCGTGGGACACAGGCTGTCATCGTAATTTGTAAGCGCGATTTTGGAATAATTCTCCATTTTATAACGTACCTTTTTCACCATTTCCAAAACTGCGGCTACAATGTTGTCGCTCAGAGAGAAAAGAAGGGATCTCTTTGATAATCTTTTTTCTGACAGTCCCAATGAAACAAATGTTAGAGATGAGGACTTATCCTCAGTGCTGCACAAATTGGATACTGCAGTACTGAGGGAAAACAGAATGTGGTGGGAAATTAATACCCTTGAACGGTATCAGGCCGATAATTTAATACCTAAAGGCTTAAGAGTAGAAAAAATCCCTTCCTTCCATTCCCCAAATGAGGATTTCAGGAAAGAATGGGATCTGATCCTAAATCAGTGCTCACACCATTTAATTGATCTCATTAAGAAAGAAAGAAAGAAAGAAAGAAAGAAAGAAAGAAAGAAAGAAAGAAAGAAAGAAAGAAAGAAAGAAAAGTCAGCAACAATTAAATGAGGAAATTACCAATCTTCAAACTATGGTAGAGCCTTTTAAAGACCTGGATGATTTTAGGGAAGCAGAGATAGAAATAGTAAGAAAATTAAACAAAGAGACTAGAGATCTAAGAGAAAAGAAAAGGAAGACATATCAGAGAGATCTAGAAGAATCAACTACCAAAAGATCGGCAGTAAAAAGTGATAAACTCAAATCCACCAATACAAATGAGGACTATACCCCTAGAACTACTAATAAAAATGATAGGACACAGGGATTCGATAGTGCCAATTATAGGCCAATTAATGAAGGTCGACAGACAAATTTTAGGAGATATAATGGAGAAAGGAAGGATCCGCAGAAATATCAACCACGTAATAAACCACGTTGGAATTGGAGGAATGATAGTTATAATAGGAGAAGGGATTTCTCCAGAAGGAGAACCTATCTAAATGATGACTTCCCTCCTGAAATTAATGAATATGATAATGATTGGACAATCAATCGTAAATGATAGGTCCCCTTTTTTAGGGTGGAAACAACGAGGGAGGATGAGATTCCATTAAAAAAATTAAAAAGGGGAAACAATAGGAGATGCAAAAGAGGATTAACTTCTAAGAAAGTGACTGTAGGTACTGAAAAGTTGGTTGAAGAACCAAGTAGGGATTCTAAAGTCTTGAATGCTAATGTAAAAATATTTAATTTAAGCAAAAGGGTTTTAACCATGGATGAAGAAAGAGTCCTTAGGAGAGGACTAAAATTTGCTCCAACTAGCCAAGTGGATTCTTTCGATTTTTACATAGAAATGCAGAAATATATAAGAAAACTTACTGTGAAATTTTTTTTTCATGAATTAGGATGCTACTACGATTGAGGATACTAGAGTTCCCTCAGGTCCTCAGTTTAAGTCTAAGTCATCCTTTTATCCAACCTATATGAGAGGAAGTTTTTTGGACTGTTTTAATAAATTAGTAATGGATGATGTTGAAAAAATATTAAGAAGTAAATGTAATTTTTTTTATTTAACTAGGAAAGAATGGCAGGCATTGAAAAGCCTGAAGGAAGATGATCAGATAATCATCAAACCTGCAGATAAGGGTGGAGAAGTGGTCCTTGTGGACAGGGTGGACTATATTGCTGAAATTGATCGTCAACTAACTGATGGTAATACATATGGGAAACTGAAGAGTGACCCTAATGCTCGGATTGTGAAATCCTTTTTAGCACTGACAGATGATGCTCTATAGAAAAATGTGATTACAAAATCTCAATATGAGTATATTAATATAAACTATCCCTCAGTACCCATGATTTATACTCTACCAAAAGTCTACAAGGACCCTGTCCACCCACCAGGCAGACCTATTATATCAGGCAGTAATAGTGTTATATCCAATATTTCATCCATAGTAGATTATTACTTACAGCCACTTGTCAAGCAGACTAAATCCTATCTCAAAGACACAGGGGATGTGTTGAAACTGCTGGACAACACACACTGGAATGAAAATGATATTCTAGTAAGTGCCGAAGTTTCAAGTCTATGCACTATAATTCAGGAAGAAAAGGGAATAGAAGCAGTCAGTTATTTTTTGGAACAGTCAGATTATTCCAGTGATCTGAAGAATTTTTTAATTGAGAGTATCAGATTTATTCTGAATAATAATATTTTTTTATTCAACGGTACATATTATCTACAGCGCATTGGAACTGCGATGGGCACCAGGTTCGCCCCCAGTTACGCCAATCATTTTATGGCCTACTGGGAAGACCAAACAGTGTGGCATGATGGTGTCCTGGGGGCGGGCCTGGTGCTCTGGCGCAGATATATCGATGACCTATTATTTATATGGGATGGGTGCATGGAGTAGCTTCAGTCTTTTCTAAATTCATTGAATATGAATAGTTTCAATATCAATCTTACAGTTACTATGAGTTCAATGGAAATTGCATTTTTAGATTTGTGCATTTATATAAAGGATAATAAGTTATAGATCAAACTATATCGTAAATTAACTGATTCCAATAATTTCATTGAAAAAGGTAGCCAACATCATGATAATTGGCTAGACAGTAATCCGTATAGTCAATATATGAGAGTAAAACGTATTTGTACTGAAGTAGAAGTATATGAGAGTCAATCAGCAGAGATGACTGATCGTTTTTTAGAGAAAGGCTATGAAACTGAACATTTAAAAAAAGCCTATCAGAAGGTTAACACATTTGACAGGAAGGGGATGATTTATAATACTAAAGCTAAGATTGAGAATGAAGATACACAACGGTCTTTTATATCAGATTTTAATTCACAGCACAAACAAATTGAAGGTGTTTTTAGAAAACACTGGAAAGTTCTCAAAAAAGACGCCATTATTTTGCCAGACAGGCCTCAATTCATATATAGGAAGTCACGATTCCTAAAAGACAGACTTGTACACAGTTCAATAGAGGCACCTATAAGAAGCAGTGTTAGAACACAGGGCTTCCATAGGTGCGCTATGTGTAATATGTGTTGGGTCACAAAGGGCAATAGTAAAATAAAAGAATTCACAGTAAAAGGAAGTCAGTACGGAATTAAAGAATTCATAACTTGTAATTCGAAAAATGTGATATACACAATTGAATGTAGTTGCGGTTTACTATATATAGGAAAAACTACTAGATGCCTGAAAACTAGATTTTCTGAGCATCTATATAATATTAAAAAGGGACTTGAGACACATTTTAAACAGGTTCATGGCTGTAGTCCAAATGGGATTAGGTCTTTTTGGGGAATCCAGCTTGTGGGTCCAACTTGGCGCAATAAAGATACTGAGATAAGGTTGGCTAAATCTGAGATGCGCTGGATCTACAAGCTAGGAACCTTGTCACCATAAGGTCTCAATGGTGACTTTGAATTAAAATGGTTCCTACAGTCCTAAATACCTATCCCTTCTATTCTTGTCTGTTGTGGTAGGTTTAGTACTCCTTCATTATTGAATATTTTTTGTATTTATATTTAAGTGTTTTTATGTATTTTTTATTTTTTTGCATGTTTAATGAAATATTTATGGACTTCTGCCTCCTATGAATCCCATCGTTTGGTGCTATCAATTGAGAAAATTATATATTATGGATCCGCCTCAAAGTGACCATTAACAACTATGCTGATAAGATGATGGAAAGCATCTAGGAAGTAAAGACCCCATTTGTGGAATGAATGGACATGAACTCCATTTGGATCTCGGCGCGGCTATTTCCCAGCACGGTGGAACGCAAACAGGAAGTCACGGAGGGTCTGTGAAACACGGCAACGTCACTTCCGGTGATATAGTTCCTGTCTGGGAGCGGTTTTGTTTTGAATTAGTACAGGTGGTTTGAATTAATTTGTTTAGGTGAGTATTTAAGGGAGCTTTGTCACTCTCTAGCCCTATGCTTCTGAGGAAGGTCTAAGGACCGAAAACGCATTTAAGCAATAGGACCTATTTATTTATTTTTATTTATTAACAGTTTCTTATATAGCGCAGCAAATTCCGTTGCGCTTTACAATTTGAAATAACAATTACAAACTGGGTGATAACAGTCATAGAGGTAGGAAGGCCCTGCTCGCAAGCTTACAATCTATAGGCATATGTACATAAGGAAAGGTGCTATCTATTGCATAGAATGAGAAGACATGTGAGGATATGTGTGGACTGTACAGAGTGGATGTAATTTGATAGCAAGGTTTATGAAAGTTATGTGGGCGGTTCAGGAATTTGATACGCTTGCCTAAAGAGGTGAGTTTTGAGGGAACGCTTGAAGGTTTGGAGACTAGAGGAGAGTCTTATTGTGTGTGGTAGGGCATTCCACAGAGTGGGTGCAGCCCGATGAAAGTCCTGCAGTCGTGAGTGGGAGCGAGTAATGAGTGTGGATGAGAGACGCAGGTCTTGTGAAGAGCGCAGAGGTCGGGTTGGGAGATATTTTGTGATAAGCGAAGTGATGTACGTTGGTGTAGTTTGGTTAATGGCCTTGTGTGTGAGTAAAAGTATTTTATATTGAATGCGGTAGAATACAGGTAACCAATGGAGGGACTGACAGAGTGGATCTGCAGACGATGAACGTCTAGCGAGGAAGATAAGCCTCGCCGCTGCATTCAGAATGGATTGTAGTGGTGAGAGTCTCGTTTTGGGAAGACCAGTTAGGAGACTATTGCAATAATCAATGCGGGAGATAATGAGAGCGTGGATTAGAGTTTTAGCAGTGTCTTGTGTAAGGTATGGTCGTATTTTGGATATGTTTTTTAGATGCATGTAACATGATCTTGAGACAGATTGAATGTGGGGAACAAAGGACAGATCATAGTCAAGGATGACACCTAGGCAGCGAGCTTGTGGGGTAGGGTAGATAGTCGAGTTTTCAACAGTGATAGAGATATCAGGTTGGTACCTACTATTGGCCGGTGGAAATATAATTAACTCTGTCTTTGAAATATTAAGTTTGAGGTGGCGAGATGTCATCCAGGATGAGATAGCAGAAAGGCATTCAGTGACACGGTCCAGTACAGATAGGGACAAGTCAGGGGAGGATAGGTAGATTTGAGTATCATCTGCGTACAGATGATACTGAAAACCAAAAGAGCTGATTAGTTTACCAAGAGATGAGGTATAGATAGAGAAAAGCAGAGGACCCAAGACTGAACCTTGCGGTACTCCAACTGAAAGAGGTAGCGAAGAGGAGGTAGATTCAGAGAAGCGAACACTGAAGGAGCGATTAGATAGGTACGAGAGGAACCAAGAAAGGGCTGTGTCTTTAAGACCTAGGGATTGTAGTGTCTGTATGAGAAGAGAGTGGTCTACAGTGTCAAATGCAGCAGATAGATCTAGAAGAATAAGTAGTGAGTAGTGGCCTTTAGACTTCGTAGTGACCAAATCATTAACCACTTTAGTCAGTGCCGTCTCTGTGGAATGTTGGGAACGGAAGCCTGACTGAAGTGGGTCCAACAGAGTGTATGAGTTAAGAAAGTGTGTGAGTCGAGTGTAGGCAAGTCTCTCAAGTAGCTTAGAGAGACAAGGGAGCTGAGAGATAGGGCGGTAGTTTGAGAGAGCATTAGGGTCAGAATTTTGTTTTTTTTAAATGGGAGTAATAACTGCATGCTTGAAGAGTGAAGGAAAAATACCAGTAGAGAGAGAGAGAGATTACAGATGTTAGTTAAGGTAGGGATGAGCACCAGAGACAGAGCTTTACTTATTTGTGAGGGTAAAGGATCAAGAGGAGAGGTAGTAGAGAAGCAGGATGAGAAGAGTGATGATACTTCATCTTCATTTGTGGGATCAAATGAAGAAAGAGTGCCAGAGGGTTCAGGTAAAGAACGGAGCAGGTCACTGGCTGCCGAAGAGCATACCATTTCATCTCGGATCTTATCAATCTTCTCCTTGAAGTAGGAAGCAAGATCCTGTGCCTTGATAGTGGCTGGTGGGGTAGGTGCGGGAGGATTCAGAAGTGATTTAAATGTATTAAAGAGTCGTTTGGGGTTAGAGGCTTGAGCAGAGATAAGAGTTTGGAAATATGTTTGTTTAGCAATGTCCAGGGCATTTTTATAAGAATGGTAGACTGTCTTATATGTGAGGAAGTCACTTGAAATACGAGATTTACGCCACTGACGTTCAAGTTTTCGTGTGAGTTTTTGTAGTTGTCTTGTTAATTTGGAGTGCCATGGTTGACATCTAGGCCTACGTGGAGTGTGATGGGTAGCTGGAGCCACTTCATCAAGGGCTAGTTCTAGAGTCTTATTAAGGTGTGATACAGCCATCTCAGGAGAGGTGAATGCAGAAATAGGTGAAAGCAGTTGTTGGAGTGAAGTGGAAAGTTCTTGAAGATTAATTGTGTTAATATTTCTGCGAGTTTGAGGAAGATTGGAGAACTTCCGCAACACAGGGTTTGAATTAACAGAGGAAAGCATGCAGGTGATAAGGTTGTGATCTGATAGGGGGAAAGGAGTGTTAGTGAGTTCAGAGATGGAGCATAGTCTGGTGAATACTAGATCAAGGCAGTGGCCCGCCTGATGAGTAGAGGAGTCAGTCCATTGGGAGAGGCCAAGAGAGGAGGTTAGAGAGAGTAGTTTGGAGGCATGCGCAGCAGATTTTGGACAATCAATAGCAATATTGAAATCACCCATGATAATGGTGGAGATGTCAGAGGATAGAAAGTGAGGGAGCCAGGCAGAAAAATCTTCCAAAAATTGTTTTGGATGCCCAGGTGGGCGGTAGATAGCTGCAACACGCAGAGAGAAAGGAGAGTAAACCCTAATGGAATGTACTTCAAATGATGTAAATGTGAGTGATGGAACCTGTGGTAGAACAGTATATGCAAAAGATTGTGAAAGTAAAAGTCCAACTCCTCCTCCTTTATGGTTATCGGGTCTGGAGGTGTGTGTAAAGTGGAGACCACCATGTGCCAGTGCTGCAGGGAAGGCTGTGTCAGATTGTGTGAGCCAGGTTTCTGTTATAGCCAGCAGATTGATGTTGTTAGATATGAAGAGGTCATGGATAGATGTTAATTTGTTACAAACAGAGCGTGCATTCCATAAGGCACATTTTAGTGATCTGGAGGGTGATGGAAGACATGTGATGTTTATGAGGTTAGCTGGATTTCTATGTTGCTGTGAATCAGGTGAATGCGAGTGATGCAAGTGGCAGGGTCCTGGATTTGGTGAAATGTCACCAGCTATCAGAAGCAGAAGAGAGAGATAAATGTGGGTGTCAGAGGTTTGTGAAAGTTTTTTATGGTGAGAGGTTGTAGAGGTTATTGTCAATGAGTATAGGGAAGTAAAAAGCTCATGAGTGCTAATAAGAGGGGAGTGTAGAATTGAGGGGGCAATATGTACAGAGGGCTGAGTTGCTGGGAGACTGAATGATGCAATGGCCTTTATGAATACTCCATGAAGAGCAATGCAGAAAATCAATTTGTGGAACATAGTTAGTTTGAGATGAAACCAGTGTTTTCTAGGCTGAGAGTGTAGGGTTTTACCTGTTCAAGTTAAAAGTGCAGGTGCCTATTTACTGGTGGTGTTCTGCTGTATGTTAACTGTGCATTATAGAGCAAAGTGACAAACAGGTATGTACAATCACATGTAAATCACAATGTATATAGTTGTCTACCAAATTGGTTGCATTTTGTTCTTAGAGGTCATGAGGTTTTTAGTTGATAAAATTTTACATACGCTGAAATACACAGATGATTGGGAATGAAAGGATAGGATGATGTTTTCTGTTTTGTCGGTGGGTTGTTTCCGTCTGTTTTCGTCCTGGTAAGTCCTGGGTAAGTCTATATTGTAATATTTTCATAACCCTTTTAAAAAAAGCCCTTATAATAAAGCCCTGTTCAGCCGGCTGTTGTTCAGCCAGGCATCTTTCCTTACCTACTTTTCTTTGGGATCCCAACCGGTACTGCATTAGGTGTCTCTGACACCCGGCACGTGGACTATACATCTTGTCACTTTCCATCTGGATGCAGAGGGATTCTGGGCCTTTACATTGGCAGGATACCAAGTTGGTTACACCATTTGTGTGGTGATATAAGCTTTTCATGTTTTTTATCATGTGAGTGCATTTTTATATTAAATGTGGTTTTTATAAGGCTATATTGCACTATATTTGTCTTCTTCAAGTTTCCAGTGTCCTGCTGACTATTTTTGGAACTCTTGGATTATACCATATATGAGGATGATATGCACAGACTAATCCTAGCTATGTGAGTGGAACCAATAAAAGGATATTTTGGCTCATTATCATCTCTTATTGCACTATTGTATTTTTATCTTCTTTGTTTTAGAACCTTTTACATTTATTAGTGATGAGCACCGGAAATTTTTCGGGTTTTGTGTTTTGGTTTTGGGTTCGGTTCCGCGGCCGTGTTTTGGGTTCGAACGCGTTTTGGCAAAACCTCACCGAATTTTTTTTGTCGGATTCGGGTGTGTTTTGGATTCGGGTGTTTTTTTCAAAAAACCCTAAAAAAACAGCTTAAATCATAGAATTTGGGGGTCATTTTGATCCCAAAGTATTATTAACCTCAATAACCATAATTTCCACTCATTTTCAGTCTATTCTGAACACCTCACACCTCACAATATTATTTTTAGTCCTAAAATTTGCACCGAGGTCGCTGGATGGCTACGCTAAGCGACCCAAGTGGCCGACACAAACACCTGGCCCATCTAGGAGTGGCACTGCAGTGTCACGCAGGATGGCCCTTCCAAAAAACACTCCCCAAACAGCACATGACGCAAAGAAAAAAAGAGGCGCAATGAGGTAGCTGTGTGAGTAAGCTAAGCGACCCTAGTGGCCGACACAAACACCTGGCCGATCTAGGAGTGGCACTGCAGTGTCACGCAGGATGGCCCTTCCAAAAAACACTCCCCAAACAGCACATGACGCAAAGAAAAAAAGAGGCGCAATGAGGTAGCTGTGTGAGTAAGCTAAGCGACCCTAGTGGCCGACACAAACACCTGGCCCATCTAGGAGTGGCACTGCAGTGTCACGCAGGATGGCCCTTCCAAAAAACACCCCCCAAACAGCACATGACGCAAAGAAAAATGAAAGAAAAAAGAGGTGCAAGATGGAATTGTCCTTGGGCCCTCCCACCCACCCTTATGTTGTATAAACAGGACATGCACACTTTAACCAACCCATCATTTCAGTGACAGGGTCTGCCACACGACTGTGACTGAAATGACGGGTTGGTTTGGACCACCACCAAAAAAGAAGTAATTAATCTCTCACAAACTGGCTCTACAGAGGCAAGATGTCCACCTCATCATCATCCTCCGATATATCACCGTGTACATCCCCCTCCTCACAGATTATCAATTCGTCCCCACTGGAATCCACCATCTCAGCTCCCTGTGTACTTTGTGGAGGCAATTGCTGCTGGTCAATGTCTCCACGGAGGAATTGATTATAATTAATTTTAATGAACATAATCTTCTCCACATTTTCTGGATGTAACCTCGTACGCCGATTGCTGACAAGGTGAGCGGCGGCACTAAACACTCTTTCGGAGTACACACTTGTGGGAGGGCAACTTAGGTAAAATAAAGCCAGTTTGTGCAAGGGCCTCCAAATTGCCTCTTTTTCCTGCCAGTATAAGTACGGACTGTCTGACGTGCCTACTTGGATGCGGTCACTCATATAATCCTCCACCATTCTTTCAATGGGGAGAGAATCATATGCAGTGACAGTAGACGACATGTCCGTAATCGTTGTCAGGTCCTTCAGTCCGGACCAGATGTCAGCATCAGCAGTCGCTCCAGACGGCCCTGCATCACCGCCAGCGGGTGGGCTCGGAATTCTGAGCCTTTTCCTCGCACCCCCAGTTGCGGGAGAATGTGAAGGAGGAGATGTTGACAGGACGCGTTCCGCTTGACTTGACAATTTTGTCACCAGCAGTTCTTTGAACCCCAGCAGACTTGTGTCTACCGGAAAGAGAGATCCAAGGTAGGTTTTAAATCTAGGATCGAGCACGGTGGCCAAAATGTAGTGCTCTGATTTCAACAGATTGACCACCCGTGAATCCTTGTTAAGCGAATTAAGGGCTCCATCCACAAGTCCCACATGCCTAGCGGAATCGCTCTGTGTTAGCTCCTCCTTCAATGTCTCCAGCTTCTTCTGCAAAAGCCTGATGAGGGGAATGACCTGACTCAGGCTGGCAGTGTCTGAACTGACTTCACGTGTGGCAAGTTCAAAAGGTTGCAGAACCTTGCACAACGTTGAAATCATTCTCCACTGCGCTTGAGACAGGTGCATTCCACCTCCTATATCGTGCTCAGTTGTATAGGCTTGAATGGCCTTTTGCTGCTCCTCCAACCTCTGAAGCATATAGAGGGTTGAATTCCACCTCGTTACCACTTCTTGCTTCAGATGATGGCAGGGCAGGTTCAGGCGTTTTTGGTGGTGCTCCAGTCTTCTGTACGTGGTGCCTGTACGCCGAAAGTGTCCCGCAATTCTTCTGGCCACCGACAGCATCTCTTGCACGCCCCTCTCGTTTTTTAAATAATTCTGCACCACCAAATTCAAGGTATGTGCAAAACATGGGACGTGCTGGAATTTGCCCAGATTTAATGCACACACAATATTGCTGGCGTTGTCCGATGCCACAAATCCACAGGAGAGTCCAATTGGGGTAAGCCATTCTGCGATGATCTTCCTCAGTTGCCGTAAGAGGTTTTTAGCTGTGTGCGTATTCTGGAAAGCGGTGATACAAAGCGTAGCCTGCCTAGGAAAGAGTTGGCATTTGCGAGATGCTGCTACTGGTGCCGCCGCTGCTGTTCTTGCCGCGGGAGTCCATACATCTACCCAGTGGGCTGTCACAGTCATATAGTCCTGAGCCTGCCCTGCTCCACTTGTCCACATGTCCGTGGTTAAGTGGACATTGGGTACAACTGCATTTTTTAGGACACTGGTGAGTCTTTTTCTGAGGTCTGTGTACATTTTCGGTATCGCCTGCCTAGAGAAATGGAACCTAGATGGTATTTGGTACCGGGGACACAGTACCTCCAACAAGTCTCTAGTTGCCTCTGCAGTAATGATGGATACCGGAACCACGTTTCTCACCGCCCAGGATGCCAAGGCCTCATTTATCCGCTTTGCAGCAGGATGACTGCTGTGATATTTCATCTTCCTCGCAAAGGACTGTTGGACAGTCAAATGCTTGGTGGAAATAGTAAAAGTGGTCTTACGAGTACGACTTCCCCTCTGGGATGACCATCGACTCCCAGCAGCAACAACAGCAGCGCCAGCAGCAGTAGGCGTTACACGCAAGGATGCATCGGAGGAATCCCAGGCAGGAGAGGACTCGTCAGAATTGCCAGTGACATGGCCTGCAGGACTATTGGCATTCCTGGGGAAGGAGGAAATTGACACTGAGGGAGTTGGTGGGGTGGTTTGCGTGAGCTTGGTTACAAGAGGAAGGGATATACTGGTCAGTGGACTGCTTCCGCTGTCGCCCAAAGTTTTTGAACTTGTCACTGACTTATGATGAATGCGCTGCAGGTGACGTATAAGGGAGGATGTTCCGAGGTGGTTAACGTCCTTACCCCTACTTATTACAGCTTGACAAAGGCAACACACGGCTTGACAAATGTTGTCCGCATTTCTGTTGAAATACTTCCACACCGAAGAGCTGATTTTTTTGGTATTTTCACCAGGCATGTCAATGGCCCTATTCCTCCCACGGACAACAGGTGTCTCCCCGGGTGCCTGACTTAAACAAACCACCTCACCATCAGAATCCTCCTGGTCAATTTCCTCCCCAGCGCCAGCAACACCCATATCCTCCTCATCCTGGTGTACTTCAACACTGACATCTTCAATCTGACTATCAGGAACTGGACTGCGGGTGCTCCTTCCAGCACTTGCAGGGGGCGTGCAAATGGTGGAAGGCGCATGCTCTTCACGTCCAGTGTTGGGAAGGTCAGGCATCGCAAACGACACAATTGGACTCTCCTTGTGGATTTGTGATTTCGAAGAACGCACAGTTCTTTGCTGTGCTTTTGCCAGCTCGAGTCTTTTCATTTTTCTAGCGAGAGGCTGAGTGCTTCCATCCTCATGTGAAGCTGAACCACTAGCCATGAACATAGGCCAGGGCCTCAGCCGTTCCTTGCCACTCCGTGTGGTAAATGGCATATTGGCAAGTATACGCTTCTCCTCCGACAATTTTATTTTAGATTTTTGAGTCCTTTTTTTACTGATATTTGGTGTTTTGGATTTTACATGCTCTGTACTATGACATTGGGCATCGGCCTTGGCAGACGACGTTGCTGGCATTTCATCGTCTCGGCCATGAATAGTGGCAGCAGCTTCAGCACGAGGTGGAAGTCGATCTTGATCTTTCCCTATTTTTGGAACCTCAACATTTTTGTTCTCCATATTTTAATAGGCACAACTAAAAGGCACCTCAGGTAAACAATGGAGATGGATGGATACTAGTATACTTATGGATGGACGAGCGACTGCCGACACAGAGGTAGCTACAGCCGTGGACTACCGTACTGCGTCTGCTGCTAATATAGACTGGATGATAATGATATAAAATATATATATATATATCACTACTGCAGCCGGACAGGTATATATTATATAATGACGGACCTGCTGGACACTGTCAGCTCAGCACTGCAGACTCCTAAAGTAAGCTACTAGTATCCAGAAGATAGAAAAAAAAAAACACCACGGGTAGGTGGTATACAATTATGGATGGATGAGCGACTGCCGACACAGAGGTAGCTACAGCCGTGGACTACCGTACTGCGTCTGCTGCTAATATATACTGGATGATAATGAGATATAATATATATATATATATATATATCACTACTGCAGCCGGACAGGTATATATTATATAATGACGGACCTGCTGGACACTGTCAGCTCAGCTCTGCAGACTCCTAAAGTAAGCTACTAGTAGTATCAAGAAGATAGAAAAAAAAACACCACAGGTAGGTGGTATACAATTATGGATGGACTAGCGACTGCCGACACAGAGGTAGCTACAGCCGTGGACTACCGTACTGCGTCTGCTGCTAATATAGACTGGATGATAATGAGATATAAAATATATATATATCACTACTGCAGCCGGACAGGTATATATTATATAATGACGGACCTGCTGGACACTGTCAGCTCAGCACTGCAGACTCCTAAAGTAAGCTACTATAGTAGTATCAAGAAGATAGAAAAAAAAAAAAACACCACAGGTAGGTGGTATACAATTATGGATGGACAAGCGACTGCCGACACAGAGGTAGCTACAGCCGTGGACTACCGTACTGCGTCTGCTGCTAATATAGACTGGATGATAATGAGATATAAAATATATATATATCACTACTGCAGCCGGACAGGTATATATTATATAATGACGGACCTGCTGGACACTGTCAGCTCAGCACTGCAGACTCCTAAAGTAAGCTACTAGTATCAAGAAGATAGAAAAAAAAAAAACACCACAGGTAGGTGGTATACAATTATGGATGGACGAGCGACTGCCGACACAGAGGTAGCTACAGCCGTGGACTACCGTACTGCGTCTGCTGCTAATATAGACTGGATGATAATGATATAAAAAATATATATATCACTACTGCAGCCGGACAGGTATATATTATATAATGACGGACCTGCTGGACACTGTCAGCTCAGCACTGCAGACTCCTAAAGTAAGCTACTAGTAGTATCAAGAAGATAGAAAAAAAAAAAAACACCACAGGTAGGTGGTATACAATTATGGATGGACTAGCGACTGCCGACACAGAGGTAGCTACAGCCGTGGACTACCGTACTGCGTCTGCTGCTAATATAGACTGGATGATAATGATATAAAAAATATATATATATATCACTACTGCAGCCGGACAGGTATATATTATATAATGACGGACCTGCTGGACACTGTCAGCTCAGCACTGCAGACTCCTAAAGTAAGCTACTAGTAGTATCAAGAAGATAGAAAGAAAAAAAAACACCACAGGTAGGTGGTATACAATTATGGATGGACTAGCGACTGCCGACACAGAGGTAGCTACAGCCGTGGACTACCGTACTGCGTCTGCTGCTAATATAGACTGGATGATAATGAGATATAAAGTATATATATATCACTACTGCAGCCGGACAGGTATATATTATATAATGACGGACCTGCTGGACACTGTCAGCTCAGCACTGCAGACTCCTAAAGTAAGCTACTAGTAGTATCAAGAAGATTGAAAAAAAAAAAAAACACCACAGGTAGGTGGTATACAATTATGGATGGACTAGCGACTGCCGACACAGAGGTAGCTACAGCCGTGGACTACCGTACTGCGTCTGCTGCTAATATAGACTGGATGATAATGATATAAAATATATATATATATATCACTACTGCAGCCAGACAGGTATATATTATATAATGACGGACCTGCTGGACACTGTCAGCTCAGCACTGCAGACTCCTAAAGTAAGCTACTAGTATCAAGAAGATAGAAAAAAAAAAAAAACACCACGGGTAGGTGGTATACAATTATGGATGGACGAGCGACTGCCGACACAGAGGTAGCTACAGCCGTGGACTACCGTACTGCGTCTGCTGCAGTGCTAATATAGACTGGATGATAATGATATAAAAAATATATATATATCACTACTGCAGCCGGACAGGTATATATTATATAATGACGGACCTGCTGGACACTGTCAGCAGAATGCGTTTATAGAATAAAAACACCACACGACGAGTGTTTAACTTTTTCAGGCAGACAATCACAATATACTGGTGGTCAGTGGTCACTGGTCAGTCACACTGGCACTGGCAGTGGCACTCTGGCAGCAAAAGTGTGCACTGTTAAAATATGTACTCCTGCTATAACTGCTCCCCAGTCTCCCCCACAATTAAGCTGTGTGAGCAGTGAGCACTCAGCACAGTCAGATATACAGTATTACATAGATGATGCAGCACACTGAGGGCACACTGAGGCTGAGCACAGATATGGTATGTGACTGTGTCACACTGTGTATCGTTTTTTTTCAGGCAGAGAACGGATTAATTAAACTGGTGGTCACTGGTCACACTATCAGCAAGTAGTACTCCGTCCTAATATGCTCCCCAAAATTAGTAAATCAAGTGTCTCTACTCTCTATTACTCTCTAGTCTACTCTAAACGGAGAGGACGCCAGCCACGTCCTCTCCCTATCAATCTCAATGCACGTGTGAAAATGGCGGCGACGCGCGGCTCCTTATATAGAATCCGAGTCTCGCGATAGAATACGAGCCTCGCGTGAATCCGACAGCGGGATGATGACGTTCGGGCGCACTCGGGTTAGCCGAGCAAGGCGGGAAGATCCGAGTCTGCCTCGGACCCGTGTAAAAAGCGTGAAGTTCGGGGGGGTTCGGTTTCCGAGAAACCGAACCCGCTCATCACTAACATTTATGTAAGTGAAGGATCATTGTATTGTTTCCCAGTTCATGTGAATATTTTATTGCTATTTATGTTGCTTTTGTGGTCACGGTAGCGCCACGTGTACTCACTTCTTTTGGTTCTATGGTATAAATATAAAGTCTTGGTGAAGGCTTTTTCGTGGGACACAGGCTGTCAATGTAATTTGTAAGCGCGGTTTTGGAATAATTTTCCATTTTATAATGTGCTTTTGCATGTAGCCCACAAATGTTAGACAGCTTTATTTTAATTTAAACACGTCTACCTAAACCTAAATTTAAAGAGCATTTTGAAATACAGTATGCTCAAATATAAATGCTCCCCTGCACTGACAGAGCTGAAATTTGATTATAAGGAAGGTCATTTACGGAGCTCACTAGATGTACAGCACAAACACCGTAAACTGGCCTCCATGTGCCATGTGTAACTGGAATCCAAAATAGCACTCTGTGCTATTGGGACTGCATATATTCTGTATTGTGCAAAAAATATCCTCACTCACCCTTATTTATTGCAATCAACTGGTTCTAACATTTGCTCCTCATGCAAAAAACACCAAATTACACCCTAAGTGTATGCAGTTTAGTTTGGTGGGAATCTAGGTGTATGTGCAATCCAAGCAGGGACGTGCAGTCAGGGGAGGCAGGGGAGGCAGTGCCTCCCCTGTCATTAATGATTTTAATATTATAAAGAAGATACTTATGACACATATTCTGTGTCATGAGTATCTGCTTTATATTATCCTAATCGTACCTCCTGTCTAAAATGTGTTTGGGAGGCACCGATCGTGGTGCCTCCCTGTCAGATAGGGAAAGGTATGGAGAGCGGGGGCGGGCACGGGCGGGGCCTAGCAATGGGCATTAAAAGCCCATTGAAATAATATGGGAAAGCGGCACCATTAGAGGTGCCGCTTTCACACAGGGACGTGCTTTCAACCTATGAAAGCACGTCCCCTGTCAGTCAGGCCACAATGATTGGCCAGCGGATCCGTCACTGGATCCGCTGTCAATCACTGTTGTGGGTGCGGCGGAGGTGCGGGTGTCGGCGGAGGTGCTGGCGGCGGATGTGCGGGTGTCGGCGGAGGCGCTGGCGGCAGAGGTGCGTGTGTCGGCAGAGGTGCTGGCGGCGATAGGCAGCGGAGGTGCGGGCGACGGAGGTGCAGGCGGCCGGGTGCGGGCGGCGGTGCAGAGTTTGGGCAGCGGAGCGATACCAATTTTAAAAATGGCGACATAGCGTCATTTTTTAAATTCAAGATGGCCGCCGCGAGCCAATCATGGCTCGCAGCGTCATCGCCCCGCCCCTTCCAGCTGAGGGAGCGGCTGTCAGTCCGACGGCGGAGGAGGAGCGGAGAAGAGCTCCTGAAGGCAGAAGACGTCGGAAGTCCTGGATGGGCGGCGGATATGCAAAAGAGCTTAGCAGCCGCCGCCCACCAGGTGAAGATGCTGGAAGCCCTGGGGAAGGCGGCAGCCATGCAAAAGAGCTTAAAGGCCGCCGCCTCCCAGGTGAAGACGCCGGAGGAATACGCTGGAAGCCCTGGGTAGGTGGCGCCCCCCCAGGTGAAGACGCCGGAAGCCCTGGGGAGGCGGCGGCCATGAAAAAGAGCTTAAAGGCCGCCGCCCCCAGGTGAAGACCCTGTCAAATAAACTATTTTTTTTTAAAGAGACTGGTGTTTTTATTTTAATATTTTATTTACAGCAGGCCATTTATGTCCGGGCATGCTGGCACTTGTGGTTCTCCAAGTGCCAGCATGCTGTGGCAGGCTTGATGGGACCTGTAGGGCACCTGTCAAGAACAATATTACTGTTCTTTACAGGTGGACCACAGGTGCCAGCGGGCCATTTATGTCCGGGCATGCTGGCACTTGTGGTTCTCCAAGTGCCAGCATGCTGGGGCAGGCTTGATGGGACCTGTAGGGCACCTGTCAAGAACAATATTAACAATGAACCCCGCACCCACCGTCACCAGGGGTGCGGGGCCCAGTGCTGGTTGTTGCTCGGGAGAGGGACCCCATTTTCATTTTTTGGGGTCCCCACTTCCGAGGAATTCCAGCCCTGGGCTGACTGGTTTTGGGGGGGGGGAATTAATGTTATGGCAGGGGGACCCCATACCGAGTGTCTCCCCTGCTATGGCATTACCCCCCCTGGCTGGATCTGCCCGGTGCTGGTTTCACGAATGTGGGGGTCGGGCTACCCCACTCTATGGGGGAGGAGGGTTGTTGGCTGCTTGTGCCTCCCCAGCCACCGACCTCACTGCACACCACTGAATCCAAGCTCTGTGGCACTACAAGAGATGATTGTTTTGTGCTTCAGTCATTTTACAAAATCATTCTATGTGGCATTATACATTTCTTTTTGTGAAGATAACAGTATCTCTGCACCTATTTTGAAATAGGAAGCTAAAGTCTAAAGTCATGTGTAGGGTTTGTCCCTTTAGCAAGTTCTTGCCATTTAAACACTAACTGGCTTGGCCTCCACTAGCAATCTTCAGATGTGAGGCAAGTAACCCTAAGTTCCCCTCTGACATGGGACCCACGGGACCATAGGAAACATTCTTGCTAGTTTAAACCCAAGGCCACGCTGTCATCATTGAGGCTGCCACTGCTGTGCTGAGATGCCCATCTCACACTTCCACTACTTGATACCCTCCTGATGGAGACTATGCCCTTCTGCTCTGTGAAGCTCCACCCCTTTCTCTCTTCTACCCTATGTATGTGCTTCTCCTCCACTAGTCTCCACCCCTTCCTCTCCTTAAACTGTCTGTCCCTCTGTCCACAGTATGCAGTGCTGAAACCAGGCAGCCTACTTCCTGCTCAGGTATGGGGAGGTGTAGAGGGAAATGCATATTATTGCATTCAGGAGGTTATCTATGTTAATGTTAATGGGATGTAGGAGTATTAATATTATGGGGGGTATATTGCTGCTTTCTGGGTGGTGTGGTGGGGGTGTAGTAATGCCGAGCCTGATAATAAGGATCTGCAGTAGCAGCTGTGACAAAGTCACAGCCACTACCTCCTTATTATGCTAATACAACGGGATGTTCTATTGAAATGCTTACTGACTGCAATGCAAATCCATCAATGTGCACATCAAGATACACCATCAATTAAACATTGGTTGCACTATCGGACATTAGAGCAACCCTATGGTTGCTCAGAATGTCCGTTGGATCAAAGCTGATGGTAAAAGTAGAACTAACAATGTTACGCCCACCACCATTAGTTACCTCCCAAGTCACCACCCAGGAACGCCAATTGAAATTGCAAGGATCTCCATGCAATTCCGATCTGCATCCCCGGGAAGTAACCAACAGGATGCAAGAGTAGTGAGTCTCTGACAGATGTGCAGAAGTAAAGCATTGGTTGCTTGCACCCAGTGGCGATTCTAGGGGCGGGCAAGCAGGGTTGTTGCCCAGGGTGTTGTGGTGCCCTACTGGCGCCATCTAATTTGATGGTGTCCACCCGCTCTAACCTGCCACCTACATCCGCTGCCACCTAAGGCAGTTACTACATCTGCACGCCAGGCAGAAGTGACGTATTGGGAACCGCCATGGCCAGAAGTATCAGCTCCTTCCATGTGAGAGACATTTGGGAGCAATGGACACACTGCTTCTACCACGCCTGAAGTGTTTGGCACACCATGCACCTACCCATACCGCAGGAAAACGGACAGAGTGGAACGCCTTCATCACAGTAGGGAGAACATAAGAAAAAGTAGGGTCAGTTATGGATAGGTCCATCACTCAGCAATCTGGGTGTGTCAGTGTGCCCTGGTCCCTGTGCAATCTGTGTGTGTCAGTGTGCCCTGGTCCCTGTGAAATCTGTGTGTGTCAGTGTGCCCTGGTCCATGTGCAATCTGTATGTGTATAAGTGACTCTACTGTGGTGTAACATGTATAAGCAGCTCTACTGTGGTATAATGTGTATAAGAGGCTCTACTGTGTGGTAACATGTATAAAGAGCTCTACTGTGGTGTTATGTATGTAAGTGGATCTACTGTGGTGTAACATGTATAAGTGGTTCTACTGTAGTGTAACGTGTATAAGCAGCTCTTCTGTGGTGTAACGTATTGTATATAAGAGGCTCTACCGTGGTGTAACATTTATAAAGGACTCTTTGGCATCATTTGTAAAAGGGGCTTTACTGTAGTGTGTTATGTATAAGGATGTCAGGACCAACTGATTTTGTGAATCCGTTAACCTTGGACCAACCGAAGGTGTAGGTGCTGGAGTATGGTGAAAACAGGGAGGACGAAGATAGTTCCATTTCATATATTTATTAATAGGCAACAATTCCAACAAGGAGTTAAATGACAATCATTAGTCACCATATATAAACTGACGTAGTGCAATGAATGGTAAAAAGATAAACAGGATCAGTATTAAAGATGCATTGAAGAAATGTTCATATGAATAAGATAAAACGTGCCTGTAGATTAATGAAGAATAATCCAATATCAAGAAATGAATTTTGCCAAACTGTAAGAAGTTTAACTGGATATTGTAGACATAGATGAATCACTGTAAAGACTTGTTACTGAAGCTTAAAAGGCTGAACTGAAGAACTGTGCAAAATGGTCTTTGAATAATGCAAAATGTTGATACAAATGCAGAAAGGAGTACTTGCAGGTTGTGAAGATTATACTTGAAACACTACAGAGCTGCAGCAGACAACAACAGTGAATAATGGGTTAAGCTGAGTAATGAGAGAACGAGGACGAGGATTAAGTAGAAACTTCCACAGGCTGTGTGATGGTTACCTCTCATGGGCCTCCGGGAATCTACTTGTTGCCACTTGGAGAGCGATTGACTGACAGCACAGCAGGGAGCTGGTGGATCACTTGCGGTGACGGCTGCAGGCTGACCTCTGGGAGCGGAGGCGATATCAGGACCACTGGAATCACACAGAAGTCACAGGGACAGCACAGAGCTAGGGTACAGAGTAGCTACAACAAAGCACTAGCCAAGAGTGAAATAATCCCAGCCTACTTATAGGTAGCACAAGCATAGGATTAGCTAACACTTACCCACAGGTGCTCACAGTTGCTCAGAGGTGCTGCATTTGGTCTCCAACATGGCCACCTCCTATACTGCAGACACACAGAGGTGCTTCTGGCCATTCGGTCCCCGCACTCCCCACATCACCTCTGCTGCCGAACACGCCGCATCCCCAGATGGCCATACAGCATCGCGAGCAACCGTGCCGGCAATGGACAGACCCCAGGACCCGCGATGGTGAATGATCGGTTCATGACAGTACTCCCACCTGTAAGGGTGGACTCCGGACACCTTTGAACTTTGTCAGGATTCTTGGAGTAGAAGTTTTGAACCAGTCTTGGAGCATGAACATCTTTGAAAAAACCCAGGACCTCTCTTCCGGACCATATCCTTTCCAATCAACAAGAAACTGCAGACGTCCGTAACAATGACGCGAGTCCACAATCTGCTTAACCTCAAATTCCTCATCCTGCAAAGAGTGAATTTTAGGAGGTTTGGGCAGGGCAGCACGGAATTTATTGAGGATTAAAGGTTTCAGCAGAGATGTATGAAAGGCATTTTAAAAGAAGGAGGCAACTTGACTTTGTATGCTACAGGATTAAGTACCTTTTCTAAGGGAAGTGGACCAACAAACTTATGAGCAAACTTGTTAGAAGGAACTGTGAATTTGAGTTTGCGAGTAGAAATCCAAACTTGGTCTCCTACCTTGCAGCCTTAAGTTTTCTATCTGAAGATTTATAACGAGCAGAAGATTTAATCAACGATTTGTGCACACAACTCCAGATAAACGTTGAAGCACTTGCTCTGCCACTGGGACCTCCTGAGCTGGCAAAGGATGGAACTCTGGCACACGAGGATGATAACCAAAGTTAGTATAAAACGGTGTAGACTCTGAAGATGAATGAAAAAGATTATTATGAGCAAATTCTGCCAATGGAAGGTAGTCTATCCAATCATCCTGTGAGGAGGATATGTATAACCGGAGGAAAGTTTCAATATCTTGATTTACTCTTTCAGTTTGTCCATGTGCCTGGGGTTGATATGCAGAAGAGAAATTCAACTTAATGGTTAATGAAGAACAAAATGACCTCCAAAACTTGGCTACGAACTGTGTTTCATGATTAGAAACGATCTCTTGAGGAAGGCCATGCAACTTAAAGATTTCAGAAATGAATAATCTGGCTAGTGAAGGAGTTGATAGTAATCCTGTTAACGGACTAAAATATGGCATTTTCAAAAATCGATCAACTACCACCCAATCGGTATTCCGCCCTTTCGATGGAGGTAACTCGGTCACGAAATCCATTGAGATATGAGTACAAGGTCATTTGGGTATAGATAATGGATGTAATAAACCTGGAGGAGAACCCTTTGGATTCTTATGTTGAGCGCATTTAGGGCAAACTGATATAAACTCCTGAACGTCGGCTTTAAGACGTGGCTACCAGTATGACTGTTGAATACATTTAAGAGTCTTTAGGACCCCAGGATGACCCATGAAAGACGAAGAGTGAGCCCAAGTAAGTAGTCATTTTCAAAGATTTGAGGCGACAAAAGTTTTGCCAGGCGGAGGGACCGGGACCGGAGAAGTTCGAGTCGTTAAAAAGGACGTAGGACTCACAATGGCTTGAAGCGTGGTAGCATCATTTGATTCAGAACAATTGAAGGACCAAGAAAGGGCATCCGCTTTTTTGTTTTGAGACCCTGGACGATAGGTGAGCTTAAAATTAAAATTGGGTGAAGAAAAGAGCCCATTGAGCTTGTCGTGGATTCAAACACTGAGCCGACTGCAGATAAAGAAGATTCTTATGATCAGTATATACTGTGATGGGATGTTGTGCTCCCTCTAGAAGGTATCTCCACAATTCAAACGCCAATTTGATAGCAAGTAATTCCTGCTTCCCAATAGCATAATTACGTTCAGCCGGTAGAAACTTATGGGAGAAATATCTGCAGGGATGGACTTTTTTATCTTCAAAGATTAGTGACAACACAGCTCCCACTGCTTCTGTAGATGCGTCTGTCTCTACTAAAAAGGGACGGTTCAAATCTGTCTGTCGAAGAATGGGAGCTGACACAAAAGCTTGCTTCAAATCAGAGAAGGCTTTGATTGCTTCAGAAGACCAGTTCATAGGATTTGCTTCCTTGCGTGTCAGGGCTGTGATGGGAGCGACCAATGTAGAGTAATTCTTAATGAATTTTCTATAAAAATTGGCAAAGCCAAGGAATCGCTGAATCCCCTTGAGAGTCGGAGGAGTGGACCAGTCTCGGATAGCTTGTACCTTAACAGGATCCATACATAGCTCTGATCCAGAAATGATATAACCAAGAAACGGTATAGAAGATACTCCAAATGTACACTTCTCCAACTTAGAATATAGTCGATTTTTCCTCAGACGGGTCAGTACCCCTTTAACTTGGAGACGGTGATACTTCAGATCCTTGGAGAATATTAAGATATCATCCAAGTACACTAATAAACACTTGTAGAGAAGATTCGAAAAAGTTTGTTCACATAGCTTTGAAAAACTGCAGGAGCATTACAAAGACCAAAAGGCATTACAAGGTATTCGCAATGCCCATCCCGGGTATTAAAGGCTAAAGTCTTCCATTCATCCCCTGTATGGTTACAAATTAAATTGTAGGCTCCACGAAGATCTAGTTTTGTAAAAACTGTAGCTCCCTTTACCCGGTCAAATATTTCTGGAATTAACGGCAGTGGGTAACTGTTCTTCACAGTGATCTCATTAAGTCTGCGATAATCTATGCATGGTCACAAGCCACCGTCTTTCTTCTTAACGAAGAAGAATCTGGCTCCTGCAGGTGAAGAAGATGGTCTAATAAATCCTTTGGATAAATTCTCTTGTATATAATCAGATATAGCTTGAGTCTCCGCAATGGACAGTGGATATATTCGCCCCCCTAGGAGGTGCTTTGGCCAGCATCAAATCGATTGGGCAGTCCCATTCGCGATGAGGGGATAAGGAGTCAGCCGCTTGTTTACTGAAGACATCCACAATAGATTGATAGACTGAATGTAACTCGGGAAGACCGACTGACTAGAGAGGTTTAACTGAAGCTAAACAATCCTTGGTACAAGATTCACCCCCCAAAAGAATTTCCATGGTTTGCCAGTTGAATTGTGGATTATGTTTCTGCAGCCAAGGTAATCCAAGTATCACATCATGAGAGGCTTTGGGAATCACGAGGAAGGAAATATATTTGGAATGGAGCACACCAACTTTCATCTTGAGACATTCGGTTCGATGAGTAATTATGCCTTCTGGAATTCGACTTCCATCCACTGCTGTAACAGAAACTGCTACTTCCAGAGGCACGGTTTGAATTTTAGATCATATGACAAAGGCTGAAGTGATGCTGCACCAGAATCTAGGAGAGCTGAAACTTTAACTGTAGAACTTGGAACTTCTAAACCAATAGGCAATGTTGTCTCCTTCCCAGAAAGTGATTCCAAGGTAACTCCTAGCTTAACCTCTCTTGAATAAGCTAGGAGTGAGAGTTTTCCAGCCGAAGTTTGCAGAACTTAACAAAATGTTCAGAGGAGCCGCAGTACATGCAGAGGCTACCCTGTCGATGACTAATTCGTTCCTCTTCCGTAAGACGAGAGCGTCCGATCTGCATAGGCTCTTCTGTTGTCACAAGAGACTGAGACAAAGAAGGATCTTGTCGAGGTCTGGGTCAA
The DNA here is from genome assembly GCF_028390025.1 of Pseudophryne corroboree. NCBI lineage: Eukaryota > Metazoa > Chordata > Amphibia > Anura > Myobatrachidae > Pseudophryne > Pseudophryne corroboree. The sequence goes on along the minus strand of NC_086450.1, from coordinate 323,843,432 downwards.
AAACACGAGTTAAATCGCTCATCCTTGGATTTCTCTAAGCAATGCTCTCTGTAACGGAGATCAAGTTTATTGCAGATGGAAATTAATTCGTCCAGCTTAGTTGGCACATCACGAATGGTTAAATCATCCTTGATTCTATCTGAGAGTCCATTCCAGAATGCTGCGACCAGGGCTTCTTCGTTCCAGTTTAATTCTGAAGACGTAGACGGAGAATCTCCAAAGACGCTGAGGTGGTTCTTCCCGGTTCATCGAAGATTTTCCAGAAGGATGATACAAATTCATTATAATTAGAAGGAATAGGGTCTCCCTTCTCCCACAGTGGTGACGCCCACTCCAAAGCCTGACCGGACAGGAGGGCAATGATATATGCGATCTTAGAATGGGCTGATGGAAAACTAGCAGACAACAGTTCAAACTGAATCTCGCATTGATTCAGAAATCCTCTGCAAAGCTTTAGAGTCCTGTCAAACTTGCTTGGCGAAGGTAACTGCAGACGAGACATAGGCACCATCACTGGAGGAACCGCCTAGAAAGCAGGGACCACTGGAGTTGTAACTTGGACTTGTGGTGTCATTATAGCTTTATGAAGAGCATCCAGACGATCCGTCATAGTTTGCATGAACTGATCTATTTGTGTCTGTATGGACTCCTGATTATCCAGACGGGAAAGAATATTTGCCGTAGCACCGCTGTGGTTTGGTCATCCGATGGATCCATGGGGCCAGTGCTTCCTGTCAGGACTGACTGATTTTGTGAATCCGTTAACCTTGGACTAACCGAAGGTCTAGATGCTGCAGTATGGTGAAAACAGGGATGACGTTTCATATATTTATTAATAGGCAACAATTTCAATCAGGAGTTAAATGACAATCATTAGTCACCATATATAAACTGACGTATTGCAATGAATGGCATAAAGATAAGCAGGATCAGAATTAAAGATGCATTGAAGAAATGTTCATATGAATAAAATAAAACGTGCCTGAAGATTAATGAAGAATAGTCCAATATCAAGAAATTATTGTTGCCAAACTGTAAGAAGTGTTAGCTGGATATTGTAAACATAGATGAATCACTGTAAAGACTTGTTACTGAAGCTTAAAAGGCTGAACTGAAGAACTGTGAAGAATTGTCTTTGAATAATGCAAAATGTAGATACAAATGCGGAAAGGAGTACTTGCAGGTTGTGAAGATTATACTTGAAACACTGTGCAGAGCTGTAGCAGACGACAACGGTGAAGAATGGGTTAAGCTTAGTGATGAGAGAACGAGGACCAGGATTAAGTAGAAACTTTCACAGGCTGTGTGATTATAGCAGGCAGTCACTGAACAAACAGGGTAACCTCTCACGGCCTCCAGGAATCCACCTGTTGCCACTTGGAGAGCGATTGACTGACAACACAGCTGGGATCTGGTGGATCACTTGCGGTGAAGGCTGCAGGCAGACCTCTGGGAGCGGAGGCGATATCAGGATCACTGGAATCACACAAAATTCACAGGGAAAGCACAGAGCTAGGGTACAGAGTAGCTACAACAAAGCACTGGCCAAGAGTGAAATAATCCCAGCCTACCTATAGGCAGCACAAGCACAGGATTGGCTAACACTTACTCACATGTGCTCACAGTTGCTGCATTTGGTCTCCAACATGGCCACCTCCTATACTGCAGACACACAGAGGCGCCTCTGGCCATTCAGTCCCCGCACTCCCGGCTCCAAGAACCTGCATCACCTCTGCCGCCGATCACGCAATGTCCCTACATGGCCACACAGCACCACGAGCAACCGCGCCAGCAATGGACGGACCCCAGAACCCACAGCGGTGAGTGATCGGTTCATGATAAAGGAGCTCTACTGTATGACATAACGTGTATAAGGGGTTCTACTGCAGTGCCACTCCTGAGCCTGCTCCTGCTCAGTGACAAAAGTTGGGTGCTGCACTGTAATATTATGTGCAGCACTAGGCTTCTGTCAGCCTACACTGTCACCGAGGGCAGACTGCACCTCCTGGAGACCAGGCATGACAAATATGGGGGTCGGGCTGTGAAGCCACACACCCTATCAAAGAGACCATGCCTCCTGTTTACGGCACGCTTACTAGCTCCTACTGTCGCACTTGGTGTCATAGAGTCTGCTCTACTGTGTGGTGTAATTTGTATAAGGGGCACATATTTGCATATTGTGCATATTGTGTGGCATATTGGGCCTATTTCAGACCTGATCGTACCAGCAAATTTGTTAGCAGATGGGCAAAACCATGTGCACTGCAGGTGGGGCAGATATTACATGTGCAGAGAGAGTTAGATTTGGGTGGGGTATGTTCGAACTGAAATCTAACTTGCAGTGTAAAAATAAAGCAGCCAGTATTTACCCTGTGCAAAAACAATATAACCCACCCAAATCTAAATCTCACTGTACATGTTATACCTGACCCACCGTGCAAGGGGAAAAAGTTTTGCCCATCTGCTAACAAATTTGCTGCTACAATCAGGTCTGAATTAGGCCCTTTGTGTATAAGGGCTACTGCTGTGTGGTGTCATGTGTATAAAGGGCACTAATGTGTGGCATATTGTGTATAAGGGCTACGGCTGTGTGGTGTCATGTGAATAACAGACACTAATGTGCAGTGTAATGTGAATTGGTACTAATCTGTGACAGTGCCCCTACCCCATGAAGCCATGCCTCTATTTTTTTAGCACGAGCCTTCGGCGTGCACTGTACCTATTTTTAATATTTGGAGGGCTGGGGGTGTATGGTGGTGGTGGTAGGGGAAAGGCACCAAAGGAAACGTTTGCTGTGAGCTCTACAAGGTCTAGAACCAGCCCTGATTGCCCCAAATGTTATACTAGCGTCCACCTCTGAATCAGGCCCACTATGTGAAGTGAAGGGTATAGTAATAGTATCTAGGAGCAGAAAAGGTAGAGTATTGATGTTGTAAGTATGAATGATAGACAGACACACACACACACACACACACACACACACACATATATTGTCTAATCTTACAGGTCTTTCTGCAGGCAGGGATGTATACAGCAGCTACCCTGAGGGTCTTAGCAGAGTGCCTGGCAGGCTCATGAGCAGCAACTTGCTTCAGACTATGGCAGACAGCATAATAAATCCAAAATCTTTGAACCTGTCCAAAACTTGGGACCCGGTGATAGGTTGACAGTTAAATGTCGACAAGCAGTAGATTGACAAATGGTCGACATGCATATGGTCGACATGGCAAATTGATTGACGTGGCAATGGTCAACATTTGAAAATGTGGACATGATTTTTTTAAATTTTACTTTTCTTTTTTAGCACTTTTTCATACTTTACCATCCACTAATTGGGAACAGTAAGGAAAGGTAGCCATGCAAGGGGACACGATGCACTAACTGGGGGTCCACGTGCTGAAAGGGAAATTTAACCATTTAACAACATGTCAACATATCTATGGAGTAGCTAGCACCTGTAAATAAAATGGGTTGTTTGTGTAGGAATCTGACTGCAAAGTTGTGAAATTGTGGCCAAAGGATGTAATGAAATGTGACTGACGAACAAACCACCAGGACATTTGGGGGAAATATTCTCAACTATATAAGCTTTTTATATAGTATAGTGTACAATATAAGGTTATCTTCCATGAGCTTACAGTAATCAGACTGTGGTGAACAATGTAGCATAATTGTCATGTAACAGTAATTACTAAAAGCATCAAATAACTTCATCTTTTCAACTTAACACTGGAATAATGTTATTGGCCAACCTACTGTTCTTTAACAAATACCCTTAGAAAATATAACAAATGTAAACTATGAATAATGAAAAATTGCAAAAACTTTATTACCAATAATGTATGATGTGAAGAACTGGGGATTGTTATTGCATTGTTATTCCATTCTTCTTCATTGTTATTTACAGGCAAACAAAGATAATTTTACTGGCCTAGATCTCAAAGTAAACACTGTCTATAGAGAGATGCTTGTTTTGTGGAGAATGATATAAATGATTAAGCTTTCATTATTAGGAAATGGAATGTATTCTGTAGTTATCACTGGTGAGTTGATTCATTGTAAATAAATATGGAAAGCTCTCAAGAGGATGGAAGGTACAGTTAATTTTAAGTATTGAGAAACATATATTAACTTGCAGTGCTGCATGGTTTTCAATGGCATTAAAAAGGCAATATTTCCATAAATATGAGTATGGACGTGAACAACTTAACTCTAGATATGCTCATAAAACCATTCAAGCTCTTGGCAAGTGGCAACCTTGGCTAACTACATCTATTGTTGTTGAACAATTGCTTGAATATTCCTGCATTTATATTGTAGAGGTCTACATTTCATATAATATGTGAAACAATGATTTTCCATCAAGAACTTGATAGATTTCTATGACTTACAGGTTATTTAATGTCTTGGGATGTAGTCAGCTTCCTGAGAGTCAGGATGCCAAGTCATAATACTGTCATCGCAGCGGCATCCTGACTGGCAGAATCGCAACACGTTCCACTGGTGATTATTAGGGTTAGGCTGTGGGAGGGGATTAGGCTGCAGGAGGGCGTGGTTAGGTTTAGGTTGCTGGAGGGGAGGTTTAGGTAGGCTGCGAGAGGGGTGGGTTAGGTGGGGTGCAGGAAGGGTGTGTTAGGGTTAGGGTAAGTCTTGCAGTACTTACCAAAATTTGTCGGGAATATGACAGTTCAGATCCCGCTGACGGTATTTTGACTGTCGGCATCATGATTTTTGAAATCTCGCATCCAACCCAATGCCTTGAAGCAGATGTTCAAACTCATATGTGATACTGGTGTCAGGAAGACTCCTCACGATCAGTGAGGTGCGGTGAGGTGAATGGCTAGGGAGGCACATATGGGGATGGGTTTATCCTGGGAGCCTGTTTCACCCCCTACTCACTGTAACTCTCCCATCACTACACTAAGCCACAGTGTCCACTGAGTCTCCTACCGGCATCCCTGTGTATTCTCTTGCTGTTGCTGAATGAGCTCCCCCACACTCAGAGGCATGCCTCTATTAGTTCCCTTTCTGTGCAGGTTACTGCCCATGGTGTGGCCCTGCTCCCAGCTCTGCAAAGCAGTGTCTGACTGTAGATATGAGGCAGAGCTGTTGCTTTCATCTCCCTGCAGCTCCAGATACAGTATCTCCACAAACCTGGTGAGTGTCAACTATAAAAAGTATTACAATAAACAAAGATACCCCACGTAGCATAATGAGGTATTATAATGTGTCACTGCTGCACTGGCGTATCTATAATGGGTGCAGTGAGTGTGGTGCACATAGGGTCCAGAGGGGTCGACACCGCACTCCCTGCACCCATTTTTTAAATAATTGCACTCTGGAGTCTTGCGGTGACAGCAGCAGTAGCGTTGCAGAAAACACTAGGAAAATGGCGTAGTGGATATTTTCCCGCCATTTTGTGCATGCACAGTAAGAAAATCACTGGGAAAATGGTGCCATTTTCCTGGGGAACTGCGCATGCGCACTATTACCTCGCCAGCTATAGAGGATGGGACCCGGACGGATATTGCACATGAGCCTCCTCCTCTCTTAATGTGCCCATAGGTTGCAGGTAGTATAATTTGTGGCTGTTGGCAGTATAATGGGGGTCATTCAGAGTTGATCGCAGCAGCACATTTGTTAGCAGTTGGGCAAAACCAAGTGCACTGCAGGTATGACAGATATAACATTTGCAGAGAGAGTTAGATTTGGGTGGGTTATTTTGTTTCTGTGCAGGGTAAATACTGGCTGCTTTATTTTTACACTGCAATTTAAATTTCAGTTTTAACACACCCCACTCAAATCTAACTCTCTCTGCACATGTTATATCTGCCCCTCCTGCATAGCACATAGGCCCTCATTCCGAGTTGTTTGCTCTCTAGCTGCTTTTAGCAGCATTGCACACGCTAGGCCGCCGCCCTCTGGGAGTGTATCTTAGATTAACAGAATTGCGAACGAAAGATTAGCAGAACTGCTAATAAATAATTCTTTGCAGTTTCTGAGTAGCTCCAGACCTACTCACAGATTGCGATCAGCTCAGTCCGTTTAGTTCCTGGTTTGACGTCACAAACACGCCCTGCGTTTGACCAGCCACTCCCCCGTTTCTCCAGACACTCCCGCGTTTTTCCCTGGCACGCCTGCATTTTTTAGAACACTCCCGGAAAACGCTCACTTACCACCCAGAAACGCCCCTTTCCTGTCAATCACTCACCGATCAGCAGAACGACTGAAAAGCGCCGCAGAATCCACAGCAAATCTACTAAGTTTTTAGTTAAATAACTAAGCGCATGCGCCCTGCGTGCTTTGCGCATGTGCATTTTGCAACAAATCGCAGCATAGCGAAAATCAGCAACGAGCGAACAACTCGGAATGACCCCCATGGTTTTTCCCAACTGCTAACAAATTTGCTGCAGCGATCAACTCTGAATTACAGGTAGGCCCAATGGGGGTCATTCCGAGTTGATCGCTCGCTATCAGTTTTTAGCAGCCGTGCAAACGCTATGCCGCCGCCCACTGGGGAGTGTATTTTTGCTTTGCAGAAGTGCGAACGCTTGTGCAGCAGAGCGCCTGCAAAATCTTTTTGTGCAAAACAAGACCAGCCCTGTAGTTACTCTTCGTATGCGTTGATTCTAATGACGGAGGGACGGCTTTTGACGTCACACACCCGCCCAACGTTCGCCCAGCCACGCCTGCGTTTTTCCAGACACGCCTGCGTTTTTCTAAGCACTCCCTGAAAACGGACAGTTGCCACTCATAAACGCCCACTTTATGTCAATCTTCCTGCGGTCGTCCGTTCGACTGGAATCTTCGATGAACTCTGTGCAAACCGACGATGCTCATTGTACCCGGACGACGTGCCTGCGCATTGCGGTGCATACGCATGCACAGAAATGCCGGTTTTTAGCCTGATCGCTGCGCTGCGAACAACGGCAGCTAGCGATCAACTCGGAATGACCCCCAATGTGTGGTAACAGAATGTGCAGTTATTAGTAGTATCATATGTGGCTCTTAATAGCATAATAGGCCTGATTTCGAAGTGAGAGTCAAGCGAAAAAGAGCAAGATACTTTGCACCTAGAGAAACCGTGTTGCAATGCAACAAGGGGTGAAAATATTTGGGGGGTTTTCTTTGCATCAAGGTCAAATACTGGCTTCTTTTGCAGGTACTGTAGCGTACCATGTACTGTAGCCCACAAATGCTGGTCAGCTTTATTTTTACACTGCAATTTAGATTTGAGTTTGGTAACTCCCCTCCGAAAGCTACATTTCTCTGCACGTTACATCTGCCCTACCTGCTGTGTAACATGGCTTTGACAAGGTACACAATTACTTGCTCTTTTTGCCTTTACTCCAACTGAGAATCAGGCCCGAGGGGCCTAATTCAGATGGGATTGGAGTTGCTATCACTGCTACTTCCTTGGGCGCAGCAGTGATAGCACTGTATGGTGATGCAGCAGGAGGCGTCTATTACATGTAAACACCTCCTGCTGCAGCAGTGATCCAACTTGCGTCCTAGGACACAGCATCAGATCACTCAGTCTCCATCCAGTGACTTACGGCACCAAAGGTGTCTACTGAGCTTTTATGCTTATATACTCTCCTACTCTCTTATACTATATCCAGGGCTGTTTCTAGAGAATTTGGCTCCAAGCACGAGCACTAAAAAATGTGCTGCCCCGTATGCATTATTAAAAGAAATATTTGCACACACTCCCAAAAAGGGGTGTGGCCTCACTGTAGGTGTGTGTTTTCCATGCAATCGGCATGACCTTGCAGGAAAAGACACAATAATGCCCCTTGCACCATAATATGCCCCACACAGTAATGCCCCTTGCACCATATTATGCCCCACACAGTAATGCCCATTGCACCATATTATTTATGCCCCACAGAGTAATGCCCCTTGCACCAAATTATGCCCCAGACAGTAATGCCCCCTGCACCATATTTTTTATGCCCCACACAATTATGCCCCTGACACCATATTATATGCCTCACGCCAGGCAGAGCCCCTTACACACATTACACCAGGCAGGGCCCCTTATACACATTATATCAGGCAGAACCCCTATACACATTATACCAAGCAGAGCCCCTTACACACATTATGCCAGGTGGAGCACATTATAAACATCATTACACTATGCAAAGTCCCCTATCCGCATAACGCCAGGCAGAGCCCCTTATATGCATTATGCCAGGTAGAGGCCCTTATACACATTATGCCAGGGAGAGCACATTATACACATTACACCAGGTAGAGTCTCTTACACACATTATGCCAGGTAGAGCTCTTTACACACATTATGCTAGGGAGAGCCACTTATACACATTACACCAGGTAGAGACCCTCACACACATTACGGCAGGTAGAGCATGTTATACACATTATGCCAGGTAGAGCCCCTCACACACATTATGCCAGGTAGAGCATGTTATACACAATATGCCAGATAGAGTCCCTCACACACATTACGTCAGGTAGAGCATGTTATACACATTATGCCAGGTAGAGCCTCTCATACACATTATGCCAGGTAGAGCCCCTTATACATATTATGCCAAATAGAGCATATTATACACATTACAACAAGTAGATCACCTTTATACACATTACGCTAGGTAGAGCTCCTTAAACACATTAAACCAGGTAGAGCACATTATACTCATTATGCCAGGTAAAGCCCCTTATGTAGATTACACCACATAAAGCACATTATACACATTATGTCAGGTAGAGCCCCTTATATACACATTATGCCAGAGAGAATGTTATACACATTACACCAGGTAGAGCCCCTTATACACATTACAGAAGGTAGAGCCCCTTACACACATTATGCCAGGTAGAGCCCCTTATACACAGATGCCAGGTAGAGCACGTTATAAACATTACACCAGGTAAAGCCCTTTATACACATTACACCAGGTAGAGCACGTTATACACATTACGCTAGGTAGAGCCCCTTATAGACATTATGGCAGGCAGAGCCCCTTACACACATTACGCCAGGTAGAGCCCCTACCAGCTAGATTAATCCTCTATGAAACTCACAAAATACTTGTGTCCAGCAGGGGTATGATTTCTTTGGTGCACGGACATCCTTTTGAAACGACTGTAATGGAGACTAGCTATGCGCTAACTTTAGAAGCCCTTTTGCAGATTTTGATACAATACAGCAGATGCATTTGTGTATTTCATACACTACAATACACTACAATATTGGTAAATCAAAAGTCAAATTTTGTTCAGCAGTTCACTTATTTCACCCCACATTAATGTATTCCAGAATATTAAATGTACTGATGGTGCGATTTACGTGCTTCATTGTCTCATTCATTTAGTTCATTTAGATCTTCTGATCCCTCAACTAAGATATCTGGATATCTGGATCATGCTGAATTCTGCAAAATACTGTAGCATACTTCATTGATTAAGCAATTCTCAAATAGTTTGTTCCCCAATAAATCCAGAACATACTATACATCTTTCCCAGGAATCTAGCATTTTTTTCTGTATTTAATCTCACCATTTAAGAGGTTTATTTCTGCCTCCCTATGTCTTGTAGTTAAAACGTTAGTAACGTCCACTATTGAAAAAAAAAGACCATAGATTGAATTGTAAACAGACTTTCTGAATACAGTATGTGACTTCCTTGATGCATTTCAGTGGAGATGTGGCGCCTTCCTCAGAAGACTAAATGGGTTCCAACTTCGAAATATATGTCAATTAAATTCCAATGTTAATTATGCACCAACTGTGTGTAGTATACAAATTTAAACCATATTTAACCAAAGCTTGGTACACGCCAGACAATTTTTTAAACAAAATGCATATAACGACCAGTTGTTGCGATAATTCCATAATATGGTTCAGTGTATACGCACTCTATCCTAGTGATGCAAGCTTCCGTGGGTTGATAACAACCGTCCCTGTTGTTAGTACATGCAAAACAATTTTGACAATGTTGCTAACGACTCGTAGCAAATTGTGAGGTGTGTATGCTACCAATGACGAACGACATGGAGTTCATCATATCCACTCCCTGGAATCTCCCAAACTCCATTTTCTGGCTGAAGATGCTGATAGCAGGCTGTACTGAGCTGATCACGGGCTGTACTGAAGAAGGAGAGTCCTATCCTTCTGCAAATTTGGTAAGTAAACAGTGCTGCCAACCAAACACCAAATATATTCCCCACAACACCTCTGCCCACCAATGTTATATTCTGCATGCCACCCAGTATATGCTACCCAACACCACAGCCCACCAATGTTTTATTCTGCATGCCACCCAGTATATGTCACCCAACACCACTGCCCACCAATGTTATATTCCGCATGCCACTCAGTATATGCCACTCAACACCACTGCCCACCAAAGTTTTATTCTTCATGCCACCCAATATATTCCCCACAACACCACTTCCCACCAGTGTTATATTCTGCATGCCACCCAATATATTCCCCACAACACCACTTCCCACCAGTGTTATATTCTGCATGTCACCCAATATATTCCCCACAACACCACTGCCCACCAGTGTTATATTCTGCATGCCACCCAGTATATGTCACCCAACACTACTGCCCACCAAGGTTATATTCTGCATGCCACTCAGTATATGACACTCAACACCACTGACCACCAAAGTTTTATTCTGCATGCCACCCAATATATTCCCCCCAACACCACTGCCCGCCAATGTTTTACTATGCATGCCACCCAGAATATACCACCCAACACCACTGCCCACCAGTGTTTAAATCTGCAATCTTAACAATCTTTAGAATAAATAAATAATTCAATTATCTATTCTAAAAGGCCCCCAATGGTTGGGGGCTGTACCATATGTGTAACATGGTCACCACCTCACCGGGGGTAGCCATATTAATTCAATCTCTGAGACAGTACAGGCATGATAGCTCCTGCACCATCAATGTCTCCATCAGTTCCAGCACTATGGACCACACACAACACCTCCATTCATGCATTTGGTATACGATGCAATGGTGTGTGGCCTATATAGTTATAGTAAATATAGTTCATATTTTTAAAATCTTTTCACATATATGGCTATAGAGAAGAACAGGGAGTTCTGGACTGGCTTCATCGAACTATATCTGTCCAAGGAGTGCCTCTGGAGAGTGAAGGCCAAAGATTATTCAAATAAAGTTAAATGAATCTGGCACTTCAAGACCTAGCAAACTACAGCAAAAGCCTTGACAGTGATGCAGATGTGACTTGGGTAAGGAAGAAGATTCAGAAACTACGGATCGTCTTCCTCTAGGAACATAACAAATTTAAGGAGTCACACCGATTTGTAGCGGGGTGCAGATGAGGTCCATAAATCATCCTTGTGGTACTATGATCTTCTTATGTTCACCATGGAGCAGGAGCCAAAACACCCATAACGGTGCACATTGGACACATATTGTGGCGAGGAGTTGGAATAGGAGGAAACGGAAAGTCTAGATTTGGGAAGTGAAGTCACAGTGCAAACACACCATGTAAAATGTCAAGTAGTATTTTTATAATAGTTCTATGTTTGATATATACTTTATACTTTGGGGTGCACTGCCCCAATCCATTAAAATAAATGGTATTCCTCCCTGACCTGTTTTGCGCATCCAGAGGCTGCTTGTAGAACCCCTGCACCAGCCACAGAAGTCCACCGATCAATATCCTCAGTGTGGTGTGTGTCATGTGGCACAGCTGTACTTGTTGCCGTTTGTTGGATGTTCTTCTGCCTTAGAAAATTATGCAGGGCACAGAATGCCAAGACAACCCACTTTATCTTGTCCATATGCAAGTTGATGGATGTGTGGAATATCCTAAAGTGATTGCTGAGGATGCCAAATGGGTTCTCCACTATACGACGTGCCCTAGAAAGCCGATAGTTGAAGATGCGCTTCTCCTTGTTCAACACCCTTTTATGCATACGACTTCGTGATGTGCTCATGCAAAGCAAAGGCCTCATTGGGAACTAACACAAAATTTAGGACATATTTGCTTTCCTCAGCAGTCAGTAAATTTTGAGTTTTAGATATGAGCCTCTCATAGAAAACTGCCAGCTTGAAAGAACCACCATCCAAAGCATGGCCATTCTTGCCAACGACCACAAATATAAATTCGTAGTTAGCATTGACAATGGGCATCATGACAATGCTGTAGAATCCCTTAAAATTGTAATAGAATGATCCACTCTTGGATGGTGTGGTTATCACATGTTTACCATCAATGGCTTCTCCGAAGTTAGGGAAGTTCCATCATGATTTGAACTTCTCAGCAATGCTTTTCCATTTATCCACAGTTTTGGGAAACTAGAATAAAAGTTACATGGACTTTATCTGTAACTTAATTATTTTACACTCATCAACACCTGACCTGAATCTAGCCCCTGCCACCAATGACCAACAGAAGTGTAGTAAACTGAGATGGAAACAAGTACACCCTAGCCATCCGCCAAGAGTAAACAAAGGATGCTTAAAAAAAATCCAGCACTACAACGACATCCATTGAACAATTTTTAAAGCATGAAGAGGAGGTTCTGCAAAAACCACCTGACAAATTTCACATCATATGTTTCGAGTCAAATGAGAGAAATGGTCCAAACACAACACCTCCACTTCCAACGTCTAGTATACGATGCAAATTGACAGAGCATTGTGTCATAGTGTTGCAAGAACCTAGACCGCACCACACTACACCAAACTATCCCTCCAGCACAGTTCCAAACCCTCAGCACCCACTCACATATCCCGCCACCACAAGTATGAGTGCTCCAGCACCAACAATATGTCAGCCCCCATATTCCACCAGCACTTCTAGTGGAATTTACTCAGCAATGTTGAGTGAAGAGTCTACACTAGATGGAGACACCAGTTTTTATAATTTATAGTATATTCAATTTTATTCGTTTTGTTTCCTGTTACAAAAAAGAAAAATGTAAAATTAACTTTTATGGAATTTTTTTTTTTACAGTTGGTAAATTTTGTTTATGTATGTTTTAATAACAAAAAAAATATTTAACAAGAAAACAAGTGTTATGTTTTTCATTGCACAGTTGGTACCACCATATTTAGGTGGGCTGCAGTGTTGGATGGCACACATTGGTATATACCATTGGTGGGCAGCAATGACAGTTGGGTGGCATAACTTCGTGGGCAGCAGCATATACCATTGGTGGGCAGCAATAATTATTGGGTGGCATACATTGGTGGGCAGCAGCATATATCATTGATGGGCAGAAATAACAATTGGGTGGCATACATTGGTGTGCAGCAGCACATACCATTGGTGGTACCTTAAATACCTTAAATAATTGCTGCTTCAGGACAGTAAAGATAGCTAAGCAAGTCTCTGGGATGATGAGGCCGAAAGCTTGAGGAGAGATAAGGGAGCCAAACTTTAGGTCAGCCAGGTACTTGGCAGTCATCAGAAAGTGCAGGGTAGAGATCAGCCTCTCCTCAGCAGGTATGGCCCACCACAGCTTAGTATTCTACCTCTGGATGTAGAGAGTCACCAACTCTTGGAAGGTGGCATCATCCATGCACAGGAAGTTGTGGTAGTCATCAGGATTGTTCTCCCAAATCTTCACAAGCAGTGGCATGTGAGAGAATCTCCATGCAGCAGCCACTCCTTCGTCCAGCATGATCTCACATGTCTCCTATTTTGGGCCCTCTCCATATCAGCTAACACCACCGCCTTAGCATATGATGCCATGACTCAATAGCAAAAAGGCTACATCACAAGAGAAAGAAGTAGACACACTTAAGGCAAGCCAAAAATAAAGCAGAGCAATCTAGCACTGTAACAGCTTTCAGCAGGTATAAACCAAGCCACACTAGCTACAGATCATGAAATGCAAGGAGGAAAAATGACCACCAGCTATTTATCCCCTCCTAAAATTCCTGCCCACTCCTCCCGAAACTCCTGCCCAGTCATTGGCGTTTCTATAATGGGTGCAGTGTGTGCGGAGCACACGGGCCCCTGAGTCCAGGAAGGGCCCACACCGCACACACTGCACCCATTTCTCCTATACTTACCTTTCCAGAGTCCATCGCTGACCGTGTGAGGGCCCCCTCCTCTCCCGTAGCTGTCGCGCCGCTCCTAGCGCACTGACCACTAGAGACTCTGGCATAGTGCCAGAGTCTACAGTGCATGCAATTTTAGAGTATTGTACAACTCCCGTTTATCTTTTGGTCATTTGTAAAATTGCTCAGTGCTTACGCACAATGGGTGTAATTCTGAGTTGATCGCAGCAGCAAGTTTGTTAGCAATTAGGCAAAACCATGGCCCTCATTCCGAGTTGTTCGCTCGGTATTTTTCATCGCATCGCAGTGAAAATCCGCTTAGTACGCATGCGCAATGTTCGCACTGCGACTGCGCCAAGTAACTTTACTATGAAGAAAGTATTTTTACTCACGGCTTTTTCTTCGCTCCGGCGATCGTAATGTGATTGACAGGAAATGGGTGTTACTGGGCGGAAACACGGCGTTTCAGGGGCGTGTGGCTGAAAACGCTACCGTTTCCGGAAAAAACGCAGGAGTGGCCGGAGAAACGGTGGGAGTGCCTGGGCGAACGCTGGGTGTGTTTGTGACGTCAACCAGGAACGACAAGCACTGAACTGATCGCACAGGCAGAGTAAGTCTGGAGCTACTCTGAAACTGCTAAGTAGTTAGTAATCGCAAAATTGCGAATACATCGGTCGCAATTTTAAGAAGCTAAGATTCACTCCCAGTAGGCGGCGGCTTAGCGTGTGTAACTCTGCTAAATTCGCCTTGCGACCGATCAGCTCGGAATGAGGGCCCATGTGCACTGCAGGGGAGGCAGATATAACATTTGCAGAGAGAGTTAGATTAGGGTAGGTTATATTGTTTCTGTGCAGAGTAAATACTGGCTGCTTTATTTTTACACTGCGATTTAGACTTCAGTTTGAATACACCCCACCCAAATCCCTCTATCTTTGAACATGTTATATCTGTCCCCCCTGCAGTGAACATGGTTTTGCCCAACTGCTAACAAAGTTGCTGCTGCGATCAACTCAGAATTAGGCCCAATGTCATTTGTCCAGACTCCATGAGAGTTCAAGGGAAATAGTAAGCTGATATCATTCCTAGAGCATGTTGTCTAGTGTGTACCCAGTTTAAGAGTTTGAAAATGTTTCTTTTGCATCTTTCACCAAAGTTAACTCAGCTTGTGCTGTAGTGGCATGGACCTGTAGGTCAGTGGCGTTACTAGGGCCCCGCAGCCACTGCGATCGCTTGGAGGTGCAGGGCTGCGGGGGCGCCGCCACTGATTGCTGCTATTTTGGGAAGGACACGGAGGGCACAGTGCGCAACTCTCCTGTGTGTCCCTCCTGGGTCTCTGACGGCAGTGGCATGTCTGTTAAATGAAGTGCCGGTTCGTGAGCTCTGATTGGCAAGCATTACCCCTTAGCAACGAGCATGACACCCAGTGCATGAAACCCCTAGCAACGAATATTACCCCCTGGCAACAAGCTTGAAACCCAGCACATGATACCTCTGGCAACAAGCATAACACCTACCGCATGAAACCCCTGGCAACGAGTATGACACCCTGAGCATAAATACCTCTGGCACCGTGCATGGAACCAAGAGCATGAAACCCCTGGCAACGAGCAGGTAATTTAAAAGTAATTAGAAGCCTTACTGTAGGACTTAATGTGTAATGGGCATTGCGTTGTGTGGCATAATGTATCATGGATATTGCGGTGTGTGTCATAATGTGTCACAGGCATTACGGTGTGTGGTATACTATATCACGGGATTTGTGGTATGTGGTATAATGTCTCAGGGGCATTGCAGTGTATGGCATAATGTATAACGGGCATTGCAGTGTGTGGCATAGGGTATAGCGAGCATTGCGGTATGTGTCACAGGCATTTACGGTGTGTGGTATACTATATCACGGGCATTGTGGTATGTGGTATAATGTCTCAGGGTCATTGCAGTGTGTGGCATAATGTATGACGGACATTGCAGTGTGTGGCATAATGTATCACGGACATTGCGGTGTGTGTCATAATGTGTCACAGGCATTGTATGTGCTATAATGTATCAG
This sequence comes from Pseudophryne corroboree, assembly GCF_028390025.1. NCBI lineage: Eukaryota > Metazoa > Chordata > Amphibia > Anura > Myobatrachidae > Pseudophryne > Pseudophryne corroboree. Next base: position 323,827,348 of record NC_086450.1, on the reverse strand, counting down.
GGGCATTGCAGTGTGTAACATAATGTATAACGGGCATTGCGATGCGTGTCATAATGTGTCACAGGCAGGGCCGTAACTACGTGTGTGCCAAGTGGGCCTGGCACATAGCGCAGTTGCCCTGAGGGCGCACGGCCAGCGGCATGTAATGAGTCAAATTGACTCATTACATGCCGCCTCTGCTGTGTGCCGTGCGCCGCCGCGCTGTGGAGGAGAGCTGCAGCGCCGGGCAGCGGAGAAGGAGGAGGAGGGAGGGGGACTGGAGCCGTAGCAGCGCTATTTTATTGGTAGTAAGCACCAGTGCAGCAGCCTATCTCTCCTTCCGTATTGGCTGCCCGGCGCTGCTGTGGATGCTGGGATGCCGCAATGTGTAAAAAGAGGGCCTGGCTGCCGCAATGTGTAAAAAGGGGGCCTGGCTGCCGCAATGTGTAAAAAGGGGGACTGGCTACCGTAATGTGTAAAAAGGGGGCCTGGCTGCCGCAATGTGTAAAAAGGGGGACTGGCTGCCGTAATGTGTAAAAAGAGGGCCTGGCTGCCGCAATGTGTAAAAAGGGGGACTGGCTGCCGTAATGTGTAAAAAGGGGGACAGGCTGCCGTAATGTGTAAAAAGGGGGACTGGCTGCCGCAACATGTAAAAAGGGGGACACCGTCTGCCGTAATATGTAAAAAGGGGGCCTGGCTGCCGAAATGTGTAAAAAGGGGGACTGGCTGTCGCAATGTGTAAAAAGGGGGACGCTGGCTGCTGCAATGTGTATAAAGGGGGACACCGTCTGCCGTAATGTATAAAAACGGGGACGCTGTCTGCTATAATGTGTAATAAGGGGGACGCTGTCTGCTGTAATGTTAAAAGGGGCTTCACCTGGTGTAGTGGCGCTACTGTGCAGCGTAATTTGAATAATGGAGACTACTGTGCACCGTAGTATGAATTGGTAGTAAGCGCCGCTGCAGCAACCCCCTCTCCTTCCGTATTGGCTGCCCGGCGCTGCTGTGGATGCTGGGATGCCGCAATGTGTAAAAAGAGGGCCTGGCTGCCGCAATGTGTAAAAAGGGGGCCTGGCTGCCGCAATGTGTAAAAAGGGGGACTGGCTGCCGTAATGTGTAAAAAGGGGGCCTGGCTGCCGCAATGTGTAAAAAGGGGGCCTGGCTGCCGTAATGTGTAAAAAGGGGGACTGGCTACCGTAATGTGTAAAAAGGGGGACACCGTCTGCCGTAATATGTAAAAAGGGGGCCTGGCTGCCGCAATGTGTAAAAAGGGGGCGTGGCTGCCGCAATGTGTAAAAAGGGGGACTGGCTGCCGCAATGTGTAAAAAGGGGGACGCTGGCTGCTGCAATGTGTATAAAGGGGGACACCATCTGCTGTAATGTGTAAAAACAGGGACGCTGTCTGCTATAATGTGTAATAAGGGGGACGCTGTCTGCTGTAATGTATAAAAGGGGCTCCACCTAGTGTAGTGGCGCTACTGTGCAGCGTAATTTGAATAATGGAGACTACTGTGCACCGTGGTATGAATTGCTATTATTTTGTGGCCACGCCCCTTCCCCATGAAGCCACACCCCTATATATTTTTTGCGTTCCTACGCCGCGCACTGACCCTATCTTACATGGGGGGGCGCCAATGTCGTTTCTTGCACACAGTGCTAAGATGCCTAGTTACGGCACTGCTCACAGGCATTATGGTGTGTGGCATAATGTGTCAGGAGCATTATGGTGTGTGGCATATTGTGTCATGGGCACTATTGTATGTGGCATAATGTATAATGGGCATTACTTTAAGGAGGAAAAATGACAAATAAAATATAAGGGGCATGAATCAGGATTAATTTTTTTTTAGGTGGTGGCCAACATCTGGGCGTGCAGGTTGCAAAACAGGGGTATGGGGTAGTCCTTTTCTGCAATACCACGCCCCTTTATGCAAAGCCATGCCCATTTCAGCAAGGTCACGTCCCTTTTTTTGGCGGCACGCGCAGATTCAACGCTTTGCTAGTGGCAATTATGGAGGGGGATGGGGGGGGGGGGAAGGGGCGCCAGAGAATGTTTTGGCTTGGGGGAGAAAAATTTCTAGCTACGCTACTGCTGTAGGTGTATAATTGGAGAAGCTCTTCCATTCATAGCCTGCTATTAGGGGAAGATGGAATGAAACAATAATAATTACTATACTTTCATACAGTATTTCATACAGTATTATATAAGCTCTCCTGGTATGTCTGAAGAGACATCTTTTTACATTGATGATTTACATGAAATAGACAACAGAATGCATTACCAGTATTTCCATTTTAGATTAATCAATTTTTACAGCATGAACCTCTATGTACAGTATACACTTAAAAAAATAAATTCACTCATAAATAATTTATAACCAGTAGCTAAAAGCTTTTGCTGTTACAGTTTCTATAGGAACTAAGGGCCTAATTCTGAGTTGATCGCAGCAGCAAATTTGTTAGCAGTTGGGCAAAACCATGGCCCTCATTCCGAGTCGTTCGCTCGGTATATTTCATCGCATCGCAGTAAAATTCCGCTTAGTACGCATGCGCAATATTCGCACTGCGACTGCGCCAAGTAATTTAACAATGAAGATAGTATTTTTACTCACGGCTTTTTCTTCGCTCCGGCGATCGTAATGTGATTGACAGGAAATGGGTGTTACTGGGCGGAAACACGGCGTTTCAGGGGCGTGTGGCTGAAAACGCTACCGTTTCCGGGAAAAACGCAGGAGTGGCCGGAGAAACGGTGGGAGTGCCTGGGCGAACGCTGGGTGTGTTTGTGACGTCAACCAGGAACGACAAGCACTGAAATGATCGCACAGGCAGAGTAAGTCTGGAGCTACTCTGAAACTGCTAAGTAGTTAGTAATCGCATTATTGCGAATACATCGGTCGCAATTTTAAGAAGCTAAGATTCACTCCCAGTAGGCGGCGGCTTAGCGTGTGTAACTCTGCTAAAATCGCCTTGCGAGCGATCAACTCGGAATGAGGGCCCATGTGCACTGCAGGGGGGACAGATATAACATGTGCAGAGAGAGTAAGATTTGGGTGGGGTGTGTTCAAACTGAAATCTAAATTGTAGTGTAAAATAAAGCAGCCAGTATTTACATAGTAACATAGTAACATAGTATTTGAGGTTGAATAGAGGCAAATTACCCATCGTGTTCAACCTGTTTTAAGTTGTGATGATTCTACATACTTGCTAAATAATGTTTTATGACTAGTTAGCTACTATAACTCATGTTACCCCCGGATTAACCACGTTGATATTTTAAGTATTATAACCTTGGATAGCTTTTTCATTCAGAAATGTATCCATTCCTTTTTTAAATCCAATTACAGAGTCCGCCATTACCACCTTCCCTGGCAGGGAATTCCACATCCTGATTGCACTAACAGTGAAGAACCCTTTCCTCTTTTGATTTTGGAACTTTCTCTCCTCCAGTCGCAGCGAGTGTCCACTAGTGATGTGCACCGGAAATTTTTCGGGTTTTGTGTTTTGGTTTTGGGTTCGGTTCCGCGGCCGTGTTTTGGGTTCGACCGCGTTTTGGCAAAACCTCACCTAATTTTTTTTGTCGGATTCGGGTGTGTTTTGGATTCTGGTGTTTTTTTCAAAAAACCCTAAAAAACAGCTTAAATCATAGAATTTGGGGGTCATTTTGATCCCAAAGTATTATTAACCTCAAAAACCATAATTTACACTCATTTTCAGTCTATTCTGAATACCTCACACCTCACAATATTATTTTTAGTCCTAAAATGTGCACCTAGGTCGCTGGATGACTAAGCTAAGCGACCCTAGTGGCCGACACAAACACCGGGCCCATCTAGGTGTGGCACTGCAGTGTCACGCAGGATGTCCCTTCCAAAAAACCCTCCCCAAACAGCACATGACGCAAAGAAAAAAAGAGGCGCAATGAGGTAGCTGTGTGAGTAAGATAAGCGACCCTAGTGGCCGACACAAACACCGGGCCCATCTAGGAGTGGCACTGCAGTGTCACGCAGGATGTCCCTTCCAAAAAACCCTCCCCAAACAGCACATGACGCAAAGAAAAAAAGAGGCGCAATGAGGTAGCTGTGTGAGTAAGATAAGCGACCCTAGTGGCCGACACAAACACCGGGCCCATCTAGGAGTGGCACTGCAGTGTCACGCAGGATGTCCCTTCCAAAAAACCCTCCCCAAACAGCACATGACGCAAAGAAAAAAAGAGGCGCAATGAGGTAGCTGTGTGAGTAAGATAAGCGACCCTAGTGGCCGACACAAACACCGGGCCCATCTAGGAGTGGCACTGCAGTGTCACGCAGGATGTCCCTTCCAAAAAACCCTCCCCAAACAGCACATGACGCAAAGAAAAAAAGAGGCGCAATGAGGTAGCTGTGTGAGTAAGATAAGCGACCCTAGTGGCCGACACAAACACCGGGCCCATCTAGGAGTGGCACTGCAGTGTCACGCAGGATGTCCCTTCCAAAAAACCCTCCCCAAACAGCACATGACGCAAAGAAAAAAAGAGGCGCAATGAGGTAGCTGTGTGAGTAAGATAAGCGACCCTAGTGGCCGACACAAACACCGGGCCCATCTAGGAGTGGCACTGCAGTGTCACGCAGGATGGCCCTTCCAAAAAACATTCCACAAACAGCACATGACGCAAAGAAAAATTAAAGAAAAAAGAGGTGCAAGATGGAATTGTCCTTGGGCCCTCCCACCCACCCTTATGTTGTATAAACAGGACATGCACACTTTAACCAACCCATCATTTCAGTGACAGGGTCAGCCACACGACTGTGAGTGAAATGACGGGTTGGTTTGGACCCCCACCAAAAAAGAAGCAATTAATCTCTCCTTGCACAAACTGGCTCTACAGAGGCAAGATGTCCACCTCATCATCATCCTCCGATATATCACCGTGTACATCCCCCTCCTCACAGATTATCAATTCGTCCCCACTGGAATCCACCATCTCAGCTCCCTGTGTACTTTGTGGAGGCAATTGCTGCTGGTCAATGTCTCCACGGAGGAATTGATTATAATTCATTTTAATGAACATCATCTTCTTCACATTTTCTGGATGTAACCTCGTACACTGATTGCTGACAAGGTGAGCGGCGGCACTAAACACTCTTTCGGAGTACACACTTGTGGGAGGGCAACTTAGGTAGAATAAAGCCAGTTTGTGCAAGGGCCTCCAAATTGCCTCTTTTTCCTGCCAGTATAAGTACGGACTGTGTGACGTGCCTACTTGGATGCGGTCACTCATATAATCCTCCACCATTCTTTCAATGGTGAGAGAATCATATGCAGTGACAGTAGACGACATGTCCGTAATCGTTGTCAGGTCCTTCAGTCCGGACCAGATGTCAGCATCAGCAGTCGCTCCAGACTGCCCTGCATCACCGCCAGCGGGTGGGCTCGGAATTCTGAGCCTTTTCCTCGCACCCCCAGTTGCGGGAGAATGTGAAGGAGGAGATGTTGACAGGTCGCGTTCCGCTTGACTTGACAATTTTCTCACCAGCAGGTCTTTCAACCCCAGCAGACTTGTGTCTGCCGGAAAGAGAGATCCAAGGTAGGCTTTAAATCTAGGATCGAGCACGGTGGCCAAAATGTAGTGCTCTGATTTCAACAGATTGACCACCCGTGAATCCTTGTTAAGCGAATTAAGGGCTCCATCCACAAGTCCCACATGCCTAGCGGAATCGCTCCGTGTTAGCTCCTCCTTCAATGTCTCCAGCTTCTTCTGCAAAAGCCTGATGAGGGGAATGACCTGACTCAGGCTGGCAGTGTCTGAACTGACTTCACGTGTGGCAAGTTCAAAGGGCATCAGAACCTTGCACAACGTTGAAATCATTCTCCACTGCACTTGAGACAGGTGCATTCCACCTCCTATATCGTGCTCAATTGTATAGGCTTGAATGGCCTTTTGCTGCTCCTCCAACCTCTGAAGCATATAGAGGGTTGAATTCCACCTCGTTACCACTTCTTGCTTCAGATGATGGCAGGGCAGGTTCAGTAGTTTTTGGTGGTGCTCCAGTCTTCTGTACGTGGTGCCTGTACGCCGAAAGTGTCCCGCAATTCTTCTGGCCACCGACAGCATCTCTTGCACGCCCCTGTCGTTTTTTAAAAAATTCTGCACCACCAAATTCAAGGTATGTGCAAAACATGGGACGTGCTGGAATTTGCCCATATTTAATGCACACACAATATTGCTGGCGTTGTCCGATGCCACAAATCCACAGGAGAGTCCAATTGGGGTAAGCCATTCCGCGATGATCTTCCTCAGTTGCCGTAAGAGGTTTTCAGCTGTGTGCGTATTCTGGAAAGCGGTGATACAAAGCGTAGCCTGCCTAGGAAAGAGTTGGCGTTTGCGAGATGCTGCTACTGGTGCCGCCGCTGCTGTTCTTGCGGCGGGAGTCCATACATCTACCCAGTGGGCTGTCACAGTCATATAGTCCTGACCCTGCCCTGCTCCACTTGTCCACATGTCCGTGGTTAAGTGGACATTGGGTACAGCTGCATTTTTTAGGACACTGGTGAGTCTTTTTCTGAGGTCTGTGTACATTTTCGGTATCGCCTGCCTAGAGAAGTGGAACCTAGATGGTATTTGGTAACGGGGGCACACTACCTCAAGAAATTGTCTAGTTCCCTGTGAACTAACGGCGGATACCGGACGCACGTCTAACACCAACATAGTTGTCAAGGCCTCAGTTATCCGCTTTGCAGCAGGATGACTGCTGTGATATTTCATCTTCCTCGCAAAGGACTGTTGGACAGTCAATTGCTTACTGGAAGTAGTACAAGTGGTCTTCCGACTTCCCCTCTGGGATGACCATCGACTCCCAGCAGCAACAACAGCAGCGCCAGCAGCAGTAGGCGTTACACGCAAGGATGCATCGGAGGAATCCCAGGCAGGAGAGGACTCGTCAGAATTGCCAGTGACATGGCCTGCAGGACTATTGGCATTCCTGGGGAAGGAGGAAATTGACACTGAGGGAGTTGGTGGGGTGGTTTGCGTGAGCTTGGTTACAAGAGGAAGGGATTTACTGGTCAGTGGACTGCTTCCGCTGTCACCCAAAGTTTTTGAACTTGTCACTGACTTATTATGAATGCGCTGCAGGTGACGTATAAGGGAGGATGTTCCGAGGTGGTTAACGTCCTTACCCCTACTTATTACAGCTTGACAAAGGCAACACACGGCTTGACACCTGTTGTCCGCATTTCTGTTGAAATACCTCCACACTGAAGAGCTGATTTTTTTGGTATTTTCACCAGGCATGTCAATGGCCATATTCCTCCCACGGACAACAGGTGTCTCCCCGGGTGCCTGACTTAAACAAACCACCTCACCATCAGAATCCTCCTGGTCAATTTCCTCCCCAGCGCCAGCAACACCCATATCCTCCTCATCCTGGTGTACTTCAACACTGACATCTTCAATCTGACTATCAGGAACTGGACTGCGGGTGCTCCTTCCAGCACTTGCAGGGGGCGTGCAAATGGTGGAAGGCGCATGCTCTTCACGTCCAGTGTTGGGAAGGTCAGGCATTGCAACCGACACAATTGGACTCTCCTTGTGGATTTGGGATTTCGAAGAACGCACAGTTCTTTGCGGTGCTTTTGCTAGCTTGAGTCTTTTCAGTTTTCTAGCGAGAGGCTGAGTGCTTCCATCCTCATGTGAAGCTGAACCACTAGCCATGAACATAGGCCAGGGCCTCAGCCGTTCCTTGCCACTCCGTGTGGTAAATGGCATATTGGCAAGTTTACGCTTCTCCTCCGACAATTTTATTTTAGGTTTTGGAGTCCTTTTTTTACTGATATTTGGTGTTTTGGATTTGACATGCTCTGTACTATGACATTGGGCATCGGCCTTGGCAGACGACGTTGCTGGTATTTCATCATCTCGGCCATGACTAGTGGCAGCAGCTTCAGCACGAGGTGGAAGTGGATCTTGATCTTTCCCTAATTTTGGAACCTCAACATTTTTGTTCTCCATATTTTAATAGGCACAACTAAATTGCACCTCAGGTAAACAATGGAGATGGATGGATACTAGTATACTTATGGATGGACTGCCGAGTGCCGACACAGAGGTAGCTACAGCCGTGGACTACCGTACTGTGTCTGCTGCTAATATAGACTGGATGATAATGAGATGAAATCAATATATATATGTATGTATATATAATATCACTAGTACTGCAGCCGGACAGGTAGATAATATATTTATTAGGTAATGATGACTGATGACGGACCTGCTGGACACTGTCAGCTCAGCAGCACCGCAGACTGCTACAGTAAGCTACTATACTATAGTAGTATGTACAAAGAAGAAAGAAAAAAAAAAACCACGGGTAGGTGGTATATAATTATGGATGGACTGCCGAGTGCCGACACAGAGGTAGCTACAGCCGTGGACTACCGTACTGTGTCTGCTGCTAATATAGACTGGATGATAATGAGATGAAATCAATATATATATGTATGTATATATAATATCACTAGTACTGCAGCCGGACAGGTAGATAATATATTTATTAGGTAATGATGACTGATGACGGACCTGCTGGACACTGTCAGCTCAGCAGCACCGCAGACTGCTACAGTAAGCTACTATACTATAGTAGTATGTACAAAGAAGAAAGAAAAAAAAAAACCACGGGTAGGTGGTATACAATTATGGATGGACTGCCGAGTGCCGACACAGAGGTAGCTACAGCCGTGGACTAACGTACTGTGTCTGCTGCTAATATAGACTGGATGATTGATAATGAGATGAAATCAATATATATATGTATGTATATATAATATCACTAGTACTGCAGCCGGACAGGTAGATAATATATTTATTAGGTAATGATGACTGATGACGGACCTGCTGGACACTGTCAGCTCAGCAGCACCGCAGACTGCTACAGTAAGCTACTATACTATAGTAGTATGTACAAAGAAGAAAGAAAAAAAAAAACACGGGTAGGTGGTATACAATTATGGATGGACTGCCGAGTGCCGACACAGAGGTAGCTACAGCCGTGGACTAACGTACTGTGTCTGCTGCTAATATAGACTGGATGATTGATAATGAGATGAAATCAATATATATATGTATGTATATATAATATCACTAGTACTGCAGCCGGACAGGTAGATAATATATTTATTAGGTAATGATGACTGATGACGGACCTGCTGGACACTGTCAGCTCAGCAGCACCGCAGACTGCTACAGTAAGCTACTATACTATAGTAGTATGTACAAAGAAGAAAAAAAAAAAAACCACGGGTAGGTGGTATACAATTATGGATGGACTGCCGAGTGCCGACACAGAGGTAGCTACAGCCGTGGACTAACGTACTGTGTCTGCTGCTAATATAGACTGGATGATTGATAATGAGATGAAATCAATATATATATGTATGTATATATAATATCACTAGTACTGCAGCCGGACAGGTAGATAATATATTTATTAGGTAATGATGACTGATGACGGACCTGCTGGACACTGTCAGCTCAGCAGCACCGCAGACTGCTACAGTAAGCTACTATACTATAGTAGTATGTACAAAGAAGAAAGAAAAAAAAAAACACGGGTAGGTGGTATACAATTATGGATGGACTGCCGAGTGCCGACACAGAGGTAGCTACAGCCGTGGACTAACGTACTGTGTCTGCTGCTAATATAGACTGGATGATTGATAATGAGATGAAATCAATATATATATGTATGTATATATAATATCACTAGTACTGCAGCCGGATAGGTAGATAATATATTTATTAGGTAATGATGACTGATGACGGACTTTGCTGGACACTGTCAGCTCAGCAGCACCGCAGACTGCTACAGTAAGCTACTATACTATAGTAGTATGTACAAAGAAGAAAGAAAAAAAAAAACCACGGGTAGGTGGTATACAATTATGGATGGACTGCCGAGTGCCGACACAGAGGTAGCTACAGCCGTGGGCTAACGTACTGTGTCTGCTGTTAATATAGAGTCTAGACTGGATGATAAATTATTGATAATGAGATGAAATCAATATAATATCACTAGTACTGCAGCCGGACAGGTACTATATATATTTATTATGTAATGACTGATGACGGACCTGCTGGACACTGTCAGGTCAGCAGCACCGCAGACTGCTACAGTAAGCTACTATAGTAGTATGTATAAAGGAGAATGAAAAAAAAAAAACCACGGGTAGGTGGTATACAATATTATATATATATATATATATATATTATATACAATTATATATATATATATATATATATATATATATATATATATTAAACTGGTGGTGATTGATTATTAAACTGGTGGTCAGGTCACGTTGCAACTTGCAACTAGTACTCCGAGTCCTAAGCAGACAATCACAAAATATATTATTATACTGGTGGTCAGTGTGGTCACAACAATGGCAGTGTGGCACTGACTCTGGCAGCAAAAGTGTGCACTGTACGTTATATGTACTCCTGAGTCCTGCTCTCAGACTCTAACTGCTCCCCACTGTCAGTGTCTCCCCCACAAGTCAGATAATTAATACAATACACAGTCACACTATCTAATCTATATCACTTCAGCAAGTAGTATAGTAGTATAGTAGTACTCCTCCTAATAGTAATAATGCTCCCCAAAATACTGTGTCTCTCTCGTCTCTACTGTGTCTCTCTCTTCTCTAAACGGAGAGGACGCCAGCCACGTCCTCTCCCTATGACTCTCAATGCACGTGTGAAAATGGCGGCGACGCGCGGCTCCTTATATAGAATCCGAGTCTCGCGAGAATCCGACAGCGGGATGATGACGTTCGGGCGCGCTCGGGTTAACCGAGCAAGGCGGGAAGATCCGAGTCGCTCGGACCCGTGAAGAAAAAACTGAAGTTCGGGCGGGTTCGGATTCAGAGGAACCGAACCCGCTCATCACTAGTGTCCACATGTCCTAAACTGTGTTCTGTTAATAAATAATTCCTCTGATAACTCTTTGTGATGTCCCTTTACATATTTGAAGATATTAATACTATCTCCTCTTATGCGCCTCTTTTCTAGTGTATACATATTCAGCCTAGTAAGTCTTTCCTTATAGTCCAGTCCTTCTAGGCCTTTAATCAATTTAGTAGCTCGCCTTTGAACACTTTCGAGTTCACTGATGTCTTTTTTATACAATGGTGCCCAAAACTGAACACAATATTCCAGGTGCAGACGTATCAATGCCTTATACAGCGGCATGATTACATCCGAGTCCCTTGTCTCAATTCCCCTTTTTATGCACGCCAGCACCTTACTTGCCTTCTTTACTGCGTTTTGACATTGTGTACAGTTATTAAGCCTATTATCAATGAATACCCCCAAATCTTTTTCCAACTCTGTTTCCCCTAGGCGTTCCCCATTTAATATGTAGGATGCAAGTTTGTTTTTAGTCCCAAAATGCATAACCTTGCATTTGTCTGTATTGAACCTCATTTTCCATTTAGACGCCCAGAGTTCAAGTTTAGATAGATCATTCTGCAAGGACTCCACATCCAATTCTGAATTAATTACCTTACACAGTTTAGTATCATCTGCAAAGATTGACACTGTGCTTTCCAGGCCTATTTCTAGGTCATTGATAAATATGTTGAACAGTAGTGGTCCGAGTACGGACCCTTGTGGTATTCCGCTGACTACTGGGGACCAGGTTGAGGACTTCCCGTTGACCACTACTCGCTGTACCCTGCTATCCAACCAGCTGCTTATCCATGTGCAAATAGTTTTTCCTAGGCCAATATCCTTTAATTTGATCATCAGTCTCCTGTGAGGAACTGTATCGAGGGCTTTTGCAAAATCTAGGAAGACCACATCCACTGCTTTTCCTTGATCAAGATTATTGCTCACTTCCTCGTAGAAGCTAATTAAGTTAGTCTGACATGATCTGTCCCTCACAAACCCATGCTGGTTCTTGCTAATAATCCTAGCGGACTTTAGATACTCCTGTATGATGTCCCTTAGAATTCCTTCCAATATTTTCCCTACTATAGATGTTAAACTAACTGGTCTGTAGTTTCCCAGAAGATTTTTGGATCCCTTTTCAAATAATGGCACTACATCAGCTATACGCCAGTCCTTCGGTACCATGCCTGATCTAATTGAACTATTGAAAATCAAGTATAGGGGTCGTGCTAGTTGTGAACTAAGCTCCATAAGAACCCTCGGGTGAAGTCCATCAGGACCAGGTGATTTATTCATCTTAATTTTGCTTAGTCTCTCCCAGAATACTTCTTTGCTTAAACAAGTATCTAACCATGAATCATTACTGTCACAATTGTTATGCTCTACTCCCACCATCAGTTCTTCACTGGTGAATACTGATGAAAAGAATTTGTTCAGTATTTCCGCTTTTATTTCGTCATCATTTATCAATTCACCTAATTCATCTTTTAATGGACCTATATTCTCCTTTTTTAACCTTTTACCGTGTATGTATTTAAAAACTTTTTAGCATTGGTTTTACTCTCTATAGCGATTTGCTTTTCATTTTCCATTTTAGCTGCTCTTATTGTTTTTTTGTATTTATTATTACACTCCTTGTAATACTTGAAAGACTCCTCCTTTCCATTAGTTTTAAATGCTTTGAAAGCCCGCTTTTTTTAATCCATTTCTGCCTTAACCTTCTTGTTAAGCCACATCGGTTTGAGTTTAATACTCCTGCGTTTACTGCCCATGGGAATAAAGTTATGAATATTGCTATCCAGCAACCCTTTTAAAACATCCCACATTTCCGAAGTGTTCTTGTTATTAAACAGAACCTCCCACTCTATGTCGTTAAGTGCACATCTAAGCATACTGAAATTAGCCTTCCTAAAGTTAAAAGTTTTGGTGGAACCCCTGTAGCTATGTTTCCTGAAACTGATGTCGAATGTGATCATATAGTGATCACTGTTACCCAAAGTCTCCCCAACTTTAGTGTTTGATATAATGTCCACATTATTAGTAATTACTAGATCCAGGGTAGTTTTACCCCTAGTTGGGTCCTCTGATAATTGAGACAAGTAGTGATCCCTAAACATATTTAAGAACCTGCTGCCCCTCGCTTTAGCATATGAATCGTTACTCCAGTTTATATCCGGGTAATTAAAATCCCCAATGACAAGGATGTCCCCAATCCCGCAGCCATTTTGATTTGCTGCAATAGTTGTTCTTCCTCATGTATGCTAATATCCGGCTGTTTGTAGCACGTGCCTATGACTAGTTTTTTTGCATCAATTCCCCCACTTGAGATTTCTACCCATAGTGACTCCACATTATCGCCAGTCTCCTCATAGATAACCTCCTTTAGGTATGGCTTAAGTGATGGTTTAACATAAAAACATACACCTCCTCCTCTTGTGTTGTTAGCCCTGTCCCTCCTAAAAAGAGAATACCCCTCCAAGTTTGCAACCCAGTCGTGAGAGTCGTCCCACCATGTTTCCGTAATGCCTATAATGTCATACTCAGCCTTTGATGCTAACAATTCCAATTCCCCCATTTTACCTGCTAGACTTCTTGCGTTTGCAAGCATACATTTTAGTTTATCGGTTCCTTTATTTGTTTGTTTTCCTAAAGATTTCCCATCCTGGTTAACTAGTGCATCCGTAGAGTTACTGATACAGACTGTCCTTCTAGCTCCCTCTCCAACCCCATCGTACTTAGTATTGCCCGCCTTACTTTTCTCTTTGGTCAACCCAATGTTCCCATCTAAAATCACCGCCCTGACATAAGTGTTTTCCCTTAAGTCCAGTACAACATTTTCTATAGTCTGTAATGATGACACATAATTGTTATTATTTAATGCTTTAGCAATACCTTTCTTAACACCCTTAATAGAGCCCATGTAAATACCATTACCGGCTGCACTTTATCTCCCCCCTTCTCCACCCCCCTTTATCTCACTATCACCATCCCTACTATACTCGCTGCATGACCCATAGTTTCTAGCTAAACCCTCCCCCCAGGCTCCTAGTTTAAAAGCTCCTCTAACCTACTAACCATTCTACCCCCCAGCACCGCAGCCCCTTCCTCATTCAGGTGCAATCCGTCACGAGAAAAAAGATGGCGCCTGACTGAGAAGTCCGCCCAGTGTTCCAAGAACACAAACCCCTCTTTCCTACACCAGTCTCTGAGCCACACATTTACCTCCCTAATCTCCCTCTATCTCCCTGGGCTAGCACGTGGCACTGGTAATATTTCGGAGAAAATTACCTTAGATGTCCTTTTTTTTAGTTTCTGGCCTAAGTCCCTATAATCTTTCTTAAGGACATCCCACCTACCACTAACTTTGTCGTTGGTGCCAACGTGCACCAAGACCGCCGGGTCTTTCCCAGCCCCTCCCAACAATCTATCTACCCGGTCCGCGATGTGCCGTACCCGAGCACCCGGGAGACAACAGACCGTACGGCGATCACGGTCCCGGTATCAGATTGCCCTATCTGCCTTCCTAATGAGAGTCCCCTACCACCACCATCTTCCTGGGCGCCTCTCTAGCTTTCATCCCATCTTAGCCAGAGGGACCACTCCTCCGGTTGCTAGAGTGAGCAGTCTCCTCCAGCTCCGTCATTTCGTAGCTATCATCCACCGAATCTTCGTCCAATCGGGCAAATTTGTTTGGGTTTCATAAATCCGAGATGTCGTGCCTCCCCCTCTTTTTCTCCCTTCTAACAGTGACCCAACTGCCTACCTGATTTTCCTCATCTACCAGTGACCCCTGCTGCAACTCCTCCACCGTTCTATCTAAACTTCGCTCGAGATTGTAAATATCCCTCAGTTGCGTAACGGTCTGCTCTAGATCAGTTACCTGGGCTTCCAGGGCAACCGTTAACTCACATCTCGTACATATGTATTCGCCCTGGGTCGGCTGCTCCATTTGCGCATACATCTTGCACGACACGCACTGAGTGAGACTCTCAATCACGGCCCCTCCCATTGTTCGAGAACTCATCACCCTATTATCTTTCGAAAGTACAATAAAGAGAATAAAAACCAACTAACCAATACAATCAGTACACAATAAGTAAGTAATCAATACTTATCTGAGTGGGACCTCTCCTGCGGCACCGATACTCCACCTAGCAGTTGGAGTTGTTCCAGCTCACTGCACCTCCTTTTCACTCGGCTTCCGGCTCCTTTTTCTATATTCTAACTCACCTTCTGCTGATTCCAACTCACATACACTTACAAATCCAAGCAACACTTTAAAATACAAGCTCCCTTCCCTGCACAGAAACAAAATTACCCACCTAAATCTAACTCTCTCTGCAAATGTTATATCTGCCCCCCTGCAGTGCACATGGTTTTGCCCAATTGCTAACAAACTTGCTGCTGCAATCAACTCAGAATTACCCCCTAAATCAGTATAATATAGTAACACAGACCTTTGTGTAGACAATTGAACATATAATTTCAGTCATGAATATTTGTATTCTAAGCAACTACTAAAACAATGGGGGTCATTCCGAGTTGATCGCTAGCTGCCGTTGTTCGCTGTGTAGCGATCATTTAAAAAAATGGCAAAACTGCGCATGCGTATGCACCGCAATGCGCACATGCAGTGTACGGCTACAAAGAGCATCATGATTTTGCATAGGTTCTAGCGATGCTTTCAGTTGCACAGCCGATCGCAAGGAGATTGACATGAAGTGGGAGTTTCTGGGTGTCAACTGACCATTTTCTGGGAGGGTTTAGAAAAACGCAGGCGTAGCCGGGCGTTTTACTGGGCGGATATCTGACGTCATTACCGTGTCATTCCTCGCAGCAATCATCACCAGGGCCGGTTCTTGGCCTTGTGGCACCCCGGGCAAAGTATAGGGGTGTGGCTTCAAATGGGGGCGTGGTCAGTTACGCCCCCATTTATGCCCCCTGTAGCGACGCTGAAAGAAAAAATAAAATAAAAAAAAGTATACTTACCATCCCCGTTCCTGATCCAGACCGCTGCAGACCTCCTCCGCCGACACCGCTCTTCTTCTCTCCTCTCCTCGATCTATGGGAGAGACGTTATTACGTCTCTCCCATAGAACAGCATAGACACTAGAGGTCAATTATGACCCCTAGTGTCTGTGCCACTATGCTGTGCGGTGCACGATGATGTCATTGCGCACCACACAGCAAAGGTCCTCTACATGAAGGGAAACTAGACCGTAGCGTCTAGTTTCCCTTCATGGAAAGGACCTTTGCTATGCGATGCGCGATGACGTCATCGCGCACCGCACAACTAAGGTCCTCTCAATGAAGGGAAACTAGACGCTACGCGTCTGGTTCCCTTCAAAGCGGGAGGGCACAGCGGGGCACTGCGGGGGGCACAGTGGCGGATCTTGCCCTGGTGCAGCGCCCTCCGGATGGCGCCGGCGCCCCCCAGAAGGCGGCGCCCCGGGCAAAAGTACCGCTTGCCCGTGGCAAGATCCGCCACTGATCATCACACAGAATAAGTAACTACAGGGCTGGTCTTGTTTTGCACAAAATGTGTTTGCAGCCACTCGGCTGCACAGGCGTTCGCACTCCTACAAAGCAAAAATACACTCCCCCGTAGGCGGCGACAATGCGTTTGCATGGATGCTAAAAGTAGCTAGCGAGCGATCAACTCGGAATGGCCCCCAATGTGTTAACCATTATTAGTATTCTTAGCTATATATATATATATATGTACAATAGAGGTGTATAGTAAGCGCTTAAAACCTAAAACGTTTACAATAAATATATAAAAATTCGTGCATAACTTATTCACGTTAAATTCCAAACAGCACTCCCACGTGTAGGGGCTGCAGTATAGACTCTCTTATTGACTCATATTTCGTTGAGTCACAATTAAAAATGTTCAAATAGGGATAAAGTCTCTGCGCCGTCAGTGCTTGGGTGTAGACACTTCCATCTGTGTATAACCAGAAAATGACATATATATATGCGTACCGGAAATATGATCAAATAGTGCCTGTAGTGGTATCTTTAATAGGTCATCTCCCCTTGTCTTCTTACTCCATGTATAAACGCCCTCAGCGGGGTGTTAGAACACAATTTACATAGGCAGAAGGAGAAGATGTGTCAGTAAGAATGCTCTTACTATTTATAAAGTGACTTGTGCCGTATTTGTGCAAAATAATGTATTTTATATATGAAGTGCTCTGTGCCTATAGTGTTTCTATAAACCACTATATTTCTTGTGATTTCTAATATAGATAATCAAAATCACACCTCAGTGGTTAAAAAGAATAATAAAAAGAAGATAATGACTCACTCCTTTTTGTAAATGCTGCTCATATGAGGCGATCAATGACCTAATCTGGTACCTCTATAGAGAAAGTTTTTTTCTCATGAAAAAAACACAGAAGGAAAAAAAAAGGGGAAGCTAATAGTGTGATATAGTTTTTTCAAAATTTTAATCACACACATACATAAAAAATGGAATCGTACAATTTAAAAATCAATAATAGGCTTATCTGTTATACAGGTAGTTGGAGAGGTAGCGGAAGCTGGCCCAACGCGTTTCGTCCCTTTAACAGCTTTCTTGGGACTTCCTCAGGGGAAGAGGAAGTCCCAAGAAAGCTGTTAAAGGGACGAAACGCGTTGGGCCAGCTTCCGCTACCTCTCCAACTACCTGTATAACAGATAAGCCTATTATTGATTTTTAAATTGTACGATTCCATTTTTTATGTATGTGTGTGATTAAAATTTTGAAAAAACTATATCACACTATTAGCTTCCCCTTTTTTTTTCCTTCTGTGTTTTTTTCATGAGAAAAAAACTTTCTCTATAGAGGTACCAGATTAGGTCATTGATCGCCTCATATGAGCAGCATTTACAAAAAGGAGTGAGTCATTATCTTCTTTTTATTATTCTTTTTAACCACTGAGGTGTGATTTTGATTATCTATATTAGAAATCACAAGAAATATAGTGGTTTATAGAAACACTATAGGCACAGAGCACTTCATATATAAAATACATTATTTTGCACAAATACGGCACAAGTCACTTTATAAATAGTAAGAGCATTCTTACTGACACATCTTCTCCTTCTGCCTATGTAAATTGTGTTCTAACACCCCGCTGAGGGCGTTTATACATGGAGTAAGAAGACAAGGGGAGATGACCTATTAAAGATACCACTACAGGCACTATTTGATCATATTTCCGGTACGCATATATATATGTCATTTTCTGGTTATACACAGATGGAAGTGTCTACACCCAAGCACTGACGGCGCAGAGACTTTATCCCTATTTGAACATATATATATATATATATATAAAAGGCAAATACCACTGACTTATCACAAAATCTCCTGAACCATAAAAACTAGGAACTTCACATTTGGACAGTAGCTTGCTTTTGTGATGTAGGCACCCACCAAGAAGGGATTTTTTCAAAATTCCACCCACAAAGGGGTTAAAAGGGGTAAGTTGATTATTGAGAATTCCCACCTCACAGAAGAGAGTTAAGATAGCCCACCCAGCCGGGCTATAAAGAATGCATGGTGCCGGCGAATGGGGGGTCTTCAAAGCCTCGGCAACCGACCTGAACGACCTGACAGACACTGTCACATCGTACATCAGCTACTGTGAGGACATGTGTGTACCTACCAGACTTACCGCACTTACTACAACAACAAGCCCTGGTTCAACGCCCAGCTCAGGCAACTTCGTTGGGCCAAAGAGGCCTATAGCAGCAGTGACAGAGCACTATACAACCGAACTAGGAACTCTCTGAAAAAGAAATCAGGCTAGCAAAAAAGTGGCTCTCGGACAAGCTGACAAATGATCTCTCCACCAATGACCCTGTATCTCTATGGAAAGGAATGCAATCCATAACCAATCACAAGGAAACATCGAAGTCCGCCCCCATGTACCAAGACCTAGCAGACGAGCTGAATGACTTTTATTGCAGGTTCGCAAAAGAAGCCCCATGCGACCCAAACAATCACCTCTACGATGGCTCGAACACCGACGGCCAACTCCAGGCATTGCAAGTCACCCTAGAAGAGGTGGAGGCACTGTTCAAAAGGGCCAAACCCAGGAAAGCTCCTGGTCCTGACGGAGTGTCACCATCTTCCCTGAGAGCATGTGTGGGTCAGCTCGCCCCCATATTCACCAAGATCTTCAATAAATCGCTGGAGCTACAGAAAGTCCCTTCCTGCCTCAAAAGGTCCACTATTGTCCTGGTCCCCAAGAAACCCTCTATCACGAACCTGAACGACTACAGGCCAATAGCACTGACATCTGTGGTCATGAAATTGTTCGAGCGTCTGGTTTTGAATCACCTGAAAACTGTGACTGGCCCCCAACTGGACCCCCTACAGTTCGCCTATCGATCAAATCAGTGTGTCGAGGATGCAGTCAACCTGTGCCTGCACTACATTCTACGGCACCTGGACATTCCCAGTACCTACGCAAGGGTCCTGTTTGTTGATTTCAGCTCGGCCTTCAATACAAATGTCACCAGCATGCTCCACCCCAAATTACTTCACCTAGGGGTCCCAGAAGCTACCTCTTCCTGGATAGTAGACTTCCTGACAGATAGGACACAGGTGGTGAAAGCGAGGTTATTCACCTCTCAAGCGCGCTCCATTAGTACAGGGGTTCCTTAGGGCTATGTCCTCTCGCCCCTGCTCTTCTCCCTGTACACAAATGACTGCACCTCAGGGGTGCAATCAGTAAAGATCATCAAATTCATTGACGACACCACCGTCATTGGCCTCATTAAGGACGGAGATGAATCAGCCTATAGACGAGAAGTAGACCGGTTGGCACAGTGGTGCAGCCACAACAACCTTGAGCTCAACCCCCTCAAAACTGTCAAGATGATAGTGGACTTCAGGAAGAAGTCAGCTAGTGCACCTCCTCTAACGATTGCAGTCAGTGTGGTATTGCTAGTGGACTACTTCAAGTTCCTAGGGACCACAATCTCCCGGGACCTTAAATGGAGGTCCAACGCTGACACCACTGTTGGGAAAGCACAGCAGAGGTTGTTCTTCCTCAGGCAACTAAGGAAGTTCAACATCCCACAGAAGCTTCTGCTCCTCTTCTACTCTGCGATTGTGGAATCGGTACTGTGCTCCTCGATACTGATATGGTACGACTCTGCCAGCATGAGGGACAGATGCAGGCTCCAAAAGGTGGTCAGAACCACAGAGAAGATTATTGGGGCCGACCTTCCCTCAGTCCAGGACCTGTACCTGTCCAGAGCTAAACAGCGGGCAACAAAGATAGTAAAGGACCAGCTACACCCCGGCCACAGCAAGTTTAACTTGCTTTCTTCAGGCAAGCATCATAGGGCCATTCCCGCCAAGTCCACCAGAAGCCTCAAAGGTTTCTTTCCCCAAGTAGTCCGCATGCTGAACTCCTGAACATTGACTGACTAGATGTACATGTAACTCATTTGTGTCCCTATGGTATTCCTATCTGTATGACTTTACTTGCCCCCCACCCGCTTATCTGTTACCTACTTGGCTGTTGTATAGCAAACCGAAGACAAAGTCCTAGTATACGCAAGTATACCTGACCAATAAAGCTGATTCTGATGTCATGGAAGGGGGAGGACACAATGCTCTGTTAATGGACTTCCTTGCCAGTGGCAGGTGCAGAGCGGTCCATTATTCAAATAGGGGAGCCACATTAACTGCCACCACTAAACACTGTCAAACATCGCTTGGTGTGGCTCCCCTATTTAACTAATGGACTGCTCTGTAACTGCCACTGGCAAGGCAGTCCAGCCTTATGGTTCAGGAGATTTTGTGATGAGTCAGTGGTATTTGCCTTATAAATATATATATTTCAGATATACCTGTAAGTACTTAACCAACCTATTTCCAGTCAGGAGAGGAAAGTGTCTCAATTATCAGAGGTTAACCTTTCACTTGAACAAAACATTGCCAAATCTCTCACAGAGCAATAAGAGGAAAGGATAGATATTTTGACTCTTAAATGTTGTGCGAAAATATTTACTTTTTTATCTCAAAGGAGGAGCCCTAAGGAGAGCAAGAAGCTAAGAAAGGAGATCTAGGGCCCTTTGGAATAGAGTCAGCCTATCCCTGCAAACCTTACATATTTAACGTGCAGCGGGCGGAGCGTGGCCTGACATCCCAGCATTTACAGCACTGAGTAGGGCATCGGTGGTCATTCCGAGTTGTTCGCTCGCTAGCTACTTTTAGCAGAAATGCAAACACAAAGCCGCCGCCCTCTGGGAGTGTATCTTAGCATAGCAGAATTGCTTACAAAAGATTAGCAATTCTGCTATTAAGTATTTCCTTGCAGTTTCTGAGTAGCTCCAGACCTACTCCTAGATTGCGATCACCTTAGTCCGTTTAGTTCCTGGTTGGACGTCACAAACACGCCCTGTGTCCGGCCAGCCACTCCCCCGTTTCTCCAGCCACTCCTGCGTTTTCTGCTGGCACGCCTGCGTTTTTTAGCACACTCCCGGAAAACGCTCAGTGACCACCCAGAAACACCCACTTCCCGTCAATCATTCTCCTATCAACAGAGCGACTGAAAAGCTTTGTTCGCCCGTGAGTAAAATAGCATAGTTTTGTGTAAAATTGCTTAGCGCGTGCGCCCTGCGGTGCATACGCATGCGCAGAACTGCCGGATTTTAGCCTATTAGCAATTCTGCTAAAAATAGAAGCGAGCGAACAACTCAGAATGACCACCATCATCACAGGCGGGACGGGGCAGAGAAGGAGATGGATTATTCTCCTCAGCGCCAGCCTTTTGACAACATCAATCCGGGAAAAGCCCACCCCGGAGGTGTGGTATGACAAAGATTGGCAGCAGCATGTCCTGTTGTAAGTCTAATTGCTGATATTCTGTGATAAACTAACCAGTTAACTTTAGGTATATCCCGTTGTCCAGAAAATAAGACACAGAGACTACAGGTTCCTGTACAATAAAATCTTTGAGATTATACTTGAAATTCTGTAGCGAAGCACAGGTATTCATCTAGTCTTTTATAAAACTGCACTGTTTTAAAATGTTCAGTATCCTCAATATAATACATGGAAAATGATAAAAAAATAATAATAAAGTGCATAAAAAAGCTGTATTATTACATATCAAATAATCAGGCCCCCCCAAAAATTCTGGTGATTAAAAATTAAACCCTAACGGCATATGATGGTGGTAAATAATCTTAAATAGTTCAAGATAATATGTACAGGAAACATAACTAAAAAACTGTGTGTGAACAAACAAACTGTATTTTTTCATATACTTCATTTCAAGTACTGTAATTATATGTGAGAAAAGTTTACTAAGAACTGCTTTTAGTATATAAGGTATACATTTAATTTGCTGGCTGTCGGGATCCCTGCGGTCAGGATACCGACGCCTGAATCCCGACAGCTGGCAATCCCGGCTGCCGTAATACCGGCACAACAGTACTATTCCCACTTGTGGGTGTCCATAACACCCATAGAGTGGGAATAGAACCTGTGGCGAGCGCAGCGAGCCACCGAGCCCGCAAGGGGACTGTTTGCGCTCGTCACGCTGCCGGCATACGGGTGGCCGGGATGCTGTTGTCGGTGTACTGACGGCCAGCTGCCGGTAAATCATACTGAACCCGAATAAAAGCTGTGATAATTTGTTAATATTAATAACACATAAATATAAAAATGTATACTTTATGTATGATTAAGTAGCCTAATGTTTCTAATATGATCAAAAAGCCATCTCTATCATATCATGAAGGCAGCGGTTCCCAAACTTTCTTGAATCACAACACCCTACTGTGTCAGCAAAATTTTTTTTTCAGGAGACCCCTAAAAAAAAAGATGCTTAGGAATTTACCAAAAACTAAACTGGTCATCATGATTTTTTTCACAAGAAAACTAAATAGTGACTCTAGTGTGGTTTTAAATTCTGAATTTGAATATTTGATTAGATTTCAGGCTTAGTGTATTTGTGACAGTTACTTTTTTTTATATTTTAGTGTTAAAAAATGGCATGTCATACACATACAGAAAGACATACAGACAGGGGCATACAAACAATATGTCCGCCTGTAGTCCCTCCCCATTCTACCCTCTCACCTTTATGTGGAGCCTCCAGCAGCTTCCTCCTCCTCCACTCCTCCATGCAGCCTGACCTGCCGGTGTAGCCCCGACTCCCTGGTCGGGTCAGAGGAGCCTGGGCTCCTCCAATCAGGAAAAAATATTTTGGTAAAATACATTTCCATTAGAACTTTGCACTTTTTTTTGGTGTCCAAATTATGGGAAAATATATTTTTATCGCATTATGTGTCTACTGTATGTAATAGATTTATGTGTATTTATTATTTTTGCTAAATGCAATCTTACATTGTTTATACTTTGTTATATGTCTACATTACAGACATCAAATCTGCATCTATCACATGTGTTAAGTAATAATAAACACAATATTATCCATCATATTGGTATAATTAGTACTCCCACTATTTAATGTTTTCATATCACAATTATAAAACTGATATTTATTACACAGCATTGGTTAACATATTTGCACAAACTATATAGTGAAATTAAACCAAAAGCACTTGTATCATTATATACAGGGGGACAGCATGTTTATAATAATACCCCTATATTATATATGGTTATGTACCTTATATATGAAAATATCCAAATGTCATTTAAGGTTGCACTGTAGGTATTATTTTTCACAAACAACTTGATACCTTTATACCATCCTTTAGAAGCCAATGTAAGGTGACACTACCTCACTATGATTATTTTTTATGGTAGGTCTGTTTCCGGTTGGAATTTTATATTTATGGTTGTTTACCCCAGGAAGACCTTGTGAATAGTTGACGAGTCAGAAATTAATTCCTTCTAACCCGTTATAATTCTATCCTATTCTATCTGTATATTACCATTGAGTTTATGGAATTTAAACAACTCTATATTCCAATATTAGGCATATTAGAGCTTATTTGGGGATCCAATCTACCCTGAGATTGTTAATCACTGAAAGTGTTCTTTACTGACCACTACAGTATGCACCCTGACCTATATATAAATATATATATATATATATATATATATATACATACATACATACATGTTTTCCATCCTGAAAGACATTAAATTTGATAACAACTATGTGCGCTAAAGCGGTCAATGTTGCTAATAGCTTCATCTAAGGAGGATCTGCTTGTAGTAACATTATTTTTATACATTAGTACATCTTCATTAAGAATATATTTTAATCTATTTTTTCATCTTCTTGATATCCATGATTTATTATGATACATTGTATTGTTAATAGTTCCATCCAAATCAAATATGTCTGTATCTATATATATATATATATATATATATATATACTGCTCAAAAAAATAAAGGGAACATTAAAATAACACATCCTAGATCTGAATGAATGAAATATTCTTGTTAAATACTTTGTTCTTTACATAGTTGAATGTGCTGACAACAAAATCACACAAAAATGATCAATGGAAATCAAATTTATTAACCCATGGAGGTCTGGATTTGGAGTCACACTCAAAATTAAAGTGGAAGAACACACTACAGGCTGATCCAACTTTGATGTAATGTCCTTAAAACAAGTCAAAATGAGGCACAGTAGTGTGTGTGGCCTCCACGTGCCTGTATGACCTCCCTACAACGCCTAAGCATGCTCCTGATGAGGTGGCGGATGGTCTCCTGAGGGATCTTCTCCCAGACCTGGACTAAAGCATTCGCCAACTCCTGGACAGTCTGTGGTGCAACGTGGGGTTGGTGGATGGAGCGATACATGATGTCCCAGATCTGCTCAATTGGATTCAGGTCTGGGGAACGGGCGGTCTAGTCCATAGCATCAATGCCTTCGCCTTGCAGGACCTGCTGACACACTCCAGCCACATGAGGTCTAGCATTGTCTTGCATTAGGAGGAACCCAGGGCCAACCGCACCAGCATATGGTCTCACAAGGGGTCTGAGGATCTCATCTCAGTACCTAATGGCAGTCAGGCTACCTCTGGCGAGCACATGGAGGGCTGTGTGGCCCCCCAAAGAAATGCCACCCCATGCCAAACCGGTCATGCAGGAGGATATTGCAGGCAGCAGAACGTTCTCCTTGGCTTCTCCAGACTCTGTCACTTCAGTAACATGTGCTCAGTGAGAACCTGCTTTCATCTGTGAAGAGCACAGGGCACCAGTGGCGAATTTGCCAATCTTGGTGTTCTCTGGCAAATGCCAAACGTCCTGCACGGTGTTAGGCGGTAAGCACAACCCCCACCTGTGGACATCGGGCCCTCATACCACCCTCATGGAGTCTGTTTCTGATCGTTTGAGTAGACACATGCACATTTGTGGCTTGCTGAAGGTCATTTTGCAGGGCTCTGGCAGTGCTCCTCCTGTTCCTCCTTGCACAAAGGCGGAGGTAGTGGTCCTGCTGCTGGGTTGTTGCCCTCCTACGACCTCCTCCACTTATCCTGATGCACTGGCCTGTCTCCTGGTAGCGCCTCCATGCTCTGGACACTACGCTGACAGACACAGCAAACCTTCTTGCCACAGCTCGCATTGATGTGCCATCCTGGATGAGCTGCACTACCTGAGCCACTTGTGTGGGTTGTAGGGAGGTCATACAGGCACGTGGAGGCCACACACACTACTGAGCCTCATTTTGACTTGTTTTAAGGACATTACATCAAAGTTGGATCAGCCTGTAGTGTGTTTTTCCACTTTAATTTTAAGTGTGACTCCAAATCCAGACCTCCATGGGTTAATAAATTTGATTTTCATTGATAATTTTTGTGTGATTTTGTTGTCAGCACATTCAACTATGTAAAGAACAAAGTATTTAATAAGAATATTTCATTCATTCAGATCTAGGATGTGTTATTTTAATGTTCCCTTTATTTTTTTGAGCAGTGTATATATATATATATATATATATATATATATACACTGCTCAAAAAAACATAAATATACAACAATAATGTATATATATGTGTCATTTTAGTGTTCCCTTTATTTTTTTGAGCAGTGTATATATATATATATATATATATTCACTGCTCAAAAAAATAAAGGGAACACTAAAATGACACATATATATACATTATTGTTGTATATTTATGTATTGTTTCAAATGTTATGTCACTCTGTTTATTGATATGTGATTGTACACATTTCTTTCCCTTAAGAACCATACCCCTGAAGAAGTCCAGAGTGTACGTTTCGCGTAAGGTTGTTTTCGGATTGGTTACGTAACCACCAGTACTGTCAAAAGCAGATTTCATCAAATAAGCTCACACCCGCAAGGGAGAAGAGATAAGCATAACAACGCACCCTTTTGATATATGACAGGTTACAGGAGTTACTATGTGTATGGATTGATATGCATCTGTATTATGTTTTCTAAAAAAACATATTTTAATATCTCTGTTCTTTTACCAGAAATAAATGTTCAGGTATTCAATGTGAAAACTTTATAATCATTTATAGTATAATTATATTAGCACATCTGGGGTATTTATCTTTCTCTATATATATGTGTGTGTGTGTGTGTGTGTGTGTGTGTGTGTGTGTGTGTGTGTGTGTGTGTGTGTGTGTGTGTGTGTGTGTGTGTGTGTGTGTGTGTGTGTGTGTGTGTGTGCGTAATTTTTTTCATTTATTGTAGGAGACCCTTTTTGTGGATCCTGGTTCAGCTGCACCATTTGCAGTTTTCCACCATATGGTTCATGGTAAATCCGGTAATTGAAAATTTCAGTGCTGCCCCTCTTCCCGTGATGCCCTAAGCACTTGCTTATTTTGCTTAATGGTTAATCCAGCACTGGTATATTCAGATTCCTTTAACTGTTCATCAATTTTAAGCATTGCATTTGCAAGCTCCTGCATTTCCATATGCTTTTGTGGTCTTATGTTGCATAACTTACAGAGCAGATACAACTTTTCAGTGTGTGTGAAGAGTGCTACCCACATATATTGTTCCGTTGCGGGAATCAGATTAACAACTTCAACTGTTAAACTACTTACTGCATAATTTGTTGATTTCTCTTTTAATTCTGATCCTCAAGATTGCTCTCTTTGTGCTGGTAATTTTAAAGATAAAAAAAACAAAAAACAAAACAATTCTCTTAGAACATCCATAGCTTCTAATAATACTTTTCATAATTATTATGACTGATCTATTTCAATATAGTTTGGCAGTTAACTAACCAGGTGGTCAGTGTTTTTCCTGTATCTCCCAAGATTAACAGAATCAGAATATAATAATGACATGATCCTTTATAATTCCAATCTATACCCTGGTGACAAGACTCTGGTAACCTAGGTTTCTTTCCTGCTGCTTTAACCTCAAGCTGACTTGTACTCATTCTTTCTTTTGCACAGTGACCCACCCTGCTGACTATGTATATTGTTGTGTTTATGCATCCAGGGTGACCATGCTTACCATCTACAGTATTCCTATGACTCATAGCTACATTTTGTGCTAGCACATTTAAATGAAAACACCCTGTGATACAAAACCAAATAATTTGCCCCACCATTTTATTGCCCCACCCATGTCAAATGGTTATTGCAGCTGAAATGAAAACTAGTAAACATAATTTTTTGTGTGTGATTTCCTGTACAAAAAATGCCCACACATCTAATACAACACAAAATAACATAATTATTATGGTTTATATAGCATCACCAACTATTCAGTACAGTACAGCACCTCACTCACACAAGTCCCTGTTCCAATAAAGCTTACAAACAAATAAAACAAACAGCAGTTGAAGTCAATGTCTAAGAATATATAAATCTAAAATGTAACAAAAAATATAGACGAGACAGTGGTTTCCTCTTTCATCTATACATATAATAAAACTGTAATGGTTGTGTCTGTACTTAGAAATTTTTTTTTTTTTTTTTTGGGAAATAAACTTCTGGAGATGGAAAAAATAAGAATTTACTTACCGATAATTCTATTTCTCATAGTCCGTAGTGGATGCTGGGGACTCCGTAAGGACCATGGGGAATAGCGGCTCCGCAGGAGACTGGGCACATCTAAAGAAAGCTTTAGGACTATCTGGTGTGCACTGGCTTCTCCCCCTATGACCCTCCTCCAAGCCTCAGTTAGGATACTGTGCCCGGACAAGCGTACACAATAAGGAAGGATTTTGAATCCCGGGTAAGACTCATACCAGCCACACCAATCACACCGTATAACCTGTGATCTGAACCCAGTTAACAGCATGATAACAGAGGAGCCTCTGAAAGATGGCTCACAACAATAATAACCCGATTTTTGTAACAATAACTATGTACAAGTATTGCAGACAATCCGCACTTGGGATGGGCGCCCAGCATCCACTACGGACTATGGCCCTCATTCCGAGTCGTTCGCTCGGTATTTTTCATCGCATCGCAGTGAAATTCCGCTTAGTACGCATGCGCAATATTCGCACTGCGACTGCGCCAAGTAATTTTACAATGGAGATAGTATTTTTACTCACGGCTTTTTCATCGCTCCGGCGATCGTAATGTGATTGACAGGAAATGGGTGTTACTGGGCGGAAACAGGCCGTTTTATGGGCGTGCGGGAAAAAACGCTACCGTTTCCGGAAAAAACGCAGGAGTGGCCGGGGAAACGGGGGAGTGTCTGGGCGAACGCTGGGTGTGTTTGTGACGTCAAAACAGGAACGACAAGCACTGAACTGATCGCAGATGCCGAGTAAGTCTGGAGCTACTCTGAAACTGCTAAGTAGTTTGTAATCGCAATAATGCGAATACATCGGACGCAATTTTAAGAAGCTAAGATACACTCCCAGTAGGCGTAGGCTTAGCGTGAGCAACTCTGCTAAAATCGCCTTGCGACCGATCAACTCGGAATGAGGGCCTATGAGAAATAGAATTATCGGTAAGTAAATTCTTATTTTCTCTAACGTCCTAAGTGGATGCTGGGGACTCCGTAAGGACCATGGGGATTATACCAAAGCTCCCAAACGGGCGGGAGAGTGCGGATGACTCTGCAGCACCCAATGAGAGAACTCCAGGTCCTCCTCAGCCAGGATATCAATTTTGTAGAATTTTACAAACGTATTTGCTCCTGACCAAGTAGCTGCTCGGCAAAGTTGTAAAGCCGAGACCCCTCGGGCAGCCGCCCAAGATGAGCCCACCTTCCTTGTGGAGTGGGCATTTACAGATTTTTGGCTGTGGCAGGCCTGCCACAGAATGTGCAAGCTGAATTGTACTACAAATCCAACGAGCAATAGTCTGCTTAGAAGCAGGAGCACCCAGCTTGTTGGGTGCACACAGGATAAACAGCGAGTCAGATTTCCTGACTCCAGCCGTCCTGGAAACATATATTTTCAGGGCACTGACAACGTCTAGCAACTTGGAGGCCTCCAAGTCCCTAGTAGCCGCAGGCACCACCAATAGGTTGGTTCAGGTGAGACGCTGAAACCACCTTGGGGAGAAACTGAGGACGAGTCCTCAATTCCGCCCTGTCCGAATGGAAAATCAGATAAGGGCTTTTTCAGGATAAAGCCGCCAATTCTGACACGCGCCTGGCCCAGGCCAGGGCCAAGAGCATGACCACTTTCCATGTGAGATATTTTAACTCCACAGATTTAAGTGGTTCAAACCAATGTGACTTTTGGAACCCAAAACTACATTGAGATCCCAAAGTGCCACTGGAGGCACAAAAGGAGGCTGTATATGCCGTACCCCTTTTACAAACGTCTGAACTTCAGGGACAGAAGCTAGTTCTTTTTGGAAGACAATTGACAGGGCCGAAATTTGAACCTTAATGGACCCCAATTTCAGGCCCATAGACACTCCTGTTTGCAGGAAATTTAGGAATCGACCCAGTTGAATTTCCTCCGTCGGGCCTTACTGGCCTCGCACCACGCAACATATTTTCGCCAATTGCGGTGATAATGTTTTTGCGGTTACATCCTTCCTGGCTTTGATCAGGATAGGGATGACTTCATCCGGAATGCCTTTTTTCCTTCAGGATCCGGCGTTCAACCGCCATGCCGTCAAACGCAGCCGCGGTAAGTCTTGGAACAGACAGGGTCCTTGCTGGAGCAGGTCCCTTCTTAGAGGTAGAGGCCACGGATCCTCCGTGAGCATCTCTTGAAGTTCCGGTTACCAAGTCCTTCTTGGCCAATCCGGAACCATGAATATAGTGCTTACTCCTCTCCATCTTATCAATCTCAGTACCTTGGGTATGAGAGGCAGAGGAGGGAACACATACCCTGACTGGTACACCCACGGTGTTACCAGAGCATCTACAGCTTATTGCCTGAGGGTCCCTGGACCTGGCACAATACCTGTCGAGTTTTTAATCATGTGGAAGACTTCTGGGTGAAGTCCCCACTCTCCCGGGTGGAGGTCGTGCTGAGGAAGTCTGCTTCCCAGTTGTCCACTCCCGGAATGAATACTGCTGACAGTGCTATCACATGATTTTCCGCCCAGCGAAGAATCCTTGCAGCTTCTGCCAATGCCCTCCTGCTTCTTGTGCCACCCTGTCTGTTTACGTGGGTGACTGCCGTGATGTTGTCCGACTGGATCAACACCGGCTGACCTTGAAGCAGAGGTCTTGCTAAGCTTAGAGCATTGTAAATGTCCCTTAGCTTCAGGATATTTATGTGAAGTGATGTCTCCAGGCTTGACCATAAGCCCTGGATATTCCTTCCCTGTGTGACTGCTCCCCAGCCTCGCAGGCTGGCATCCGTGGTCACCAGGACCCAGTCCTGAATGCCTAATCTGCGGCCCTCTAGAAGATGAGCACTCTGCAACCACCACAGGAGGGACACCCTTGTCCTTGGTGACAGGGTTATCCGCTGATGCATCTGAAGATGCGATCCGGACCATTTGTCCAGCAGGTCCCACTGGAAAGTTCTTGCGTGGAATCTGCCGAATGGGATTGCTTCGTAGGAAGCCACCATTTTACCCAGAACCCTTGTGCATTGATGCACTGAGACTTGGCTCGGTTTTAGGAGGTTCCTGACTAGCTCGGATAACTCCCTGGCTTTCTCCTCCGGGAGAAACACCTTTTTCTGGACTGTGTCCAGGATCATCCCTAGGAACAGAAGACACGTCGTCGGAACCAGGTGCGATTTTGGAATATTGAGAATCCAATCGTGCTGCCGCAACACTACCTGAGATAGTGCTACACCGACCTCCAACTGTTCCCTGGATCTTACCCTTATCAGGGAATTGTCCAAGGAAGGGATAACTAAAATTCACTTCCTTCGAAGGAATATCATCATTTCGGCCATTACCTTGGTAAAGACCCGGGGTGCCGTGTACCATCCATACGGCAGCGTCTGAACTGATAGTGACAGTTCTGTACCATAAACCTGAGGTACCCTTGGTGAGAAGGGTAAATTTTGACATGAAGGTAAGCATCCTTGATGTCCCGAGACATCATGTAGTCCCCTTCTTCCAGGTTCGCAATCACTGCTCTGAGTGACTCAATCTTGAATTTGAACCTCTGTACGTAAGTGTTCAAAGATTTTAGATTTAGAATCGGTCTCACCGAGCCATCCGGCTTCGGTACCACAACAGTGTGGAATAATACCCCGTTCCCTGTTGCAGGAGGGGTATCTTGATTATCATCTGCTGGGAATACAGCTTGTGAATGGCTTCCAAAACTGTCTCCCTGTCAGAAGGAGACATCGGTAAAGCCGACTTTAGGAAACGGCGAGGGGGAGACGTCTCAAATTCTAATTTGTACCCCTGAGATATCACCTGAAGGATCCAGGGGTCTACTTGCGAGTGAACCCACTGCGCGCTGAAATTCATTGAGACGGGCCCCCCACCGTGCCTGATTCTGCTTGTAAAGCCCCAGCGTATACTGAGGGCTTGGCAGAGGCGGGAGAGGGTTTCTGTTCCTGGGAACTGGCTGATTTCTGCAGCCTTTTTCCTCTCCCTCTGTCACGGGGCAGAAATGAGGAACCTTTTGCCCGCTTGTCCACGAAAAGACTGCGCCTGATAATACGGCGTCTTCTCATGTTGAGAGGCGACCTGGGGTACAAACGTGGAATTCCCAGCTGTTGCCGTGGCCACCAGGTCTGAAAGACCGACCCCAAATAACTCCTCCCTTAATAAAGCAATACTTCCAAATGCCGTTTGGAATACGCATCACCTGACCACTGACGTGTCCATAACCCTCTACTGGTAGAAATGGACAACGCGCTTAGACTTGATGCCAGTCGGCAAATATTCCGCTGTGCATCACGCATATATAAAAATGCATCTTTTAAATGCTCTATAGGCAAAAATATACTGTCCCTATCTAGGGTATCAATATTTTCAGTCAGGGAATCCGACCACGCCAACCCAGCACTGCACATCCAGGCTGAGGCGATTGCTGGTCGCAGTATAACACCAGTATGTGTGTAAATACCTTTTAGGATACCCTCCTGCTTTCTATCAGCAGGATCCTTAAGGGCGGCCATCTCAGGCGAAGGTAGAGCCCTTACAAGCGTGTGAGCGCTTTATCCCCCCTAGGGGGTGTTTCCCAACGCACCCTAACCTCTGGCGGGAAAGGATATAATGCCAATAACATTTTAGAAATTATCCGTTGTTATCGGGGGAAACCCACGCATCATCACACACCTCATTTAATTTCTCAGATTCAGGAAAACTACAGGTAGTTTTTCCTCACCGAACATAATACCCCTTTTTTGGTGGTACTCGTATTATCAGAAATGTGTAAAACATTTTTCATTGCCTCAATCATGTAACGTGTGGCCCTACTGGAAGTCACATTCGTCTCTTCACCGTCGACACTGGAGTCAGTATCCGTGTCGGCGTCTATATCTGCCATCTGAGGTAACGGGCGCTTTAGAGCCCCTGACGGCCTATGAGACGTCTGGACAGGCACAAGCTGAGTAGCCGGCTGTCTCATGTCAACCACTGTCTTTTATACAGAGCTGACACTGTCACGTAATTCCTTCCAACAGGTCATCCACTCAGGTGTCGACCCCCTAGGGGGTGACATCACTATTACAGGCAATCTGCTCCGTCTCCACATCATTTTTCTCCTCATACATGTCGACACAAAAGTACCGACATACAGCACACACACAGGGAATGCTCTGATAGAGGACAGGACCCCACTAGCCCTTTGGGGAGACAGAGGGAGAGTTTGCCAGCACACACCAGAGCGCTATATATATACAGGGATAACCTTATATAAGTGTTTTTCCCCTTATAGCTGCTGTATAGTTAATACTGCGCCTAATTAGTGCCCCCCTCTCTTTTTTTAACCCTTTCTGTAGTGTAGTGACTGCAGGGGAGAGACAGGGAGCTTCCCTCCAACGGAGCTGTGAGGGAAAATGGCGCCAGTGTGCTGAGGAGATAGGCTCCGCCCCTTTTTCGCGGACTTTTCTCCTGCTTTTTTATGGATTCTGGCAGGGGTTAAATGCATCCATATAGCCCAGGAGCTATATGTGATGCATTTTTTTTGCCATCCAAGGTGTTTTTATTGCGTCTCAGGGCGCCCCCCCCAGCGCCCTGCACCCTCAGTGACCGAAGTGTGAAGTGTGCTGAGAGCAATGGCGCACAGCTGCAGTGCTGTGCGCTACCTTGTTGAAGACAGGACGTCTTCTGCCGCCGATTTTCCGGACCTCTTCTGCCTTCTGGCTCTGTAAGGGGGCCGGCGGCGCGGCTCTGGGACCCATCCAAGCTGGGCCTGTGATCGTCCCTCTGGAGCTAATGTCCAGTAGCCTAAGAAGCCCAATCCACTCTGCACGCAGGTGAGTTTGCTTCTTCTCCCCTTAGTCCCTCGATGCAGTGAGCCTGTTGCCAGCAGGTCTCACTGAAAATAAAAAACCTAATCTAAAACTTTCACTAAGAAGCTCAGGAGAGCCCCTAGTGTGCACCCTTCTCGTTCGGGCACAGAGATCTAACTGAGGCTTGGAGGAGGGTTATAGGGGGAGGAGCCAGTGCACACCAGATAGTCCTAAAGCTTTCTTTAGATGTGCCCAGTCTCCTGCGGAGCCGCTATTCCCCATGGTCCTTACGGAGTCCCCAGCATCCACTTAGGACGTTAGAGAAAAAACAAACAGAATTTTTGGCTGTCTGTTCCTCCCGACATCACGCAAAAATTACTGGATGAATTTAGCTGGTGTTTTCACTATTGTATAGCTTGGTGACCTAGAAAGAAACTGAGGTACGTATGATCTCAATGTGACATCAGAGAGAGAGGCAATAAAGGAAAGATCAGACACTTGACACTCTGGGCAAACACTCAAACCAAATAAAAGTGATTATGCAGGGAGATGTTCATTAATGCTGCTAATTAATACAAAATATTGATCTGACTGTTTCACACTTGCTGAATGTGGAGAGAGGGTGCTGGAGAGAGAGTCCGGGTAGGGGTAGGAATTTGGCATCGAAATTGACTGTATTTTCTATGCTTTTATTTGATTTCCACTTACAGTTAAAATAATCTATATGCAGCTCCCAGCAGCAGGACTTCCAGAAACCCGGCAGCTATTGTGTGAGTAG
Organism: Pseudophryne corroboree; assembly: GCF_028390025.1. Classification (NCBI taxonomy): domain Eukaryota; kingdom Metazoa; phylum Chordata; class Amphibia; order Anura; family Myobatrachidae; genus Pseudophryne; species Pseudophryne corroboree. The sequence goes on along the minus strand of NC_086450.1, from coordinate 323,792,942 downwards.
TAACCACGCCCCTATAATCCGCATAGTGCAGTGTCACCAATGTTTCAACACCACTAGGGTGTTTTTTTCAAGATGCTATGCTAGTGTCACAAGGTGAAATGAACAAAACCTTGTGAAAATAGCATAGCACCTTGAAAAAAACACACCCTAGTGGTGTTGAAACGTTGGTGACACTGCACTATTCACTTTATTTGAAAGCACTTGTTATAAAGCCTTTTTCTTGTTGAAATACACTTCTACTTACTTTGTGAAGTCCGAGGAGTGCCGCCTGGTTCTTTGTATGTACAGGAGTACCGTTCAAAAGGTACTCCAGGGAACCCATCATCTGTATTCATGCTGTGAGGAAGGCACCCCGGCTGCTGCTACAGAACAGTAAGTGCCATAAACTACATTGTGTAGTTGATTACTGGCTCACTGCTGATCACTATTTGGAAGGTATCATATCCATAGGATACCATAAGGACTCTGTATATATTTCTGCATTTTTCACCTTTATTTTGACTTCTGAGGTCTTCCATGTGTGCATGAAGTTGCTGATTCCCCTTTTTTCATACGAATGCTTCCATTTTGAGCTCTTTGTAATCTGAGTTACCAGATTCACGAGGCTTAATTCATGCTCTTATTTCACGCCTCATTGATGTTTTGAAGCCCACGTATGAACCGATTCGGCCAATGATCTAGGCTTATTACTTTCTTGGATAGACATTGCTATCTAAGACGCACCCCTTATGAAGTCTAGTTCCCAGATAAAACGCGTTGGTTTACCATATTTCTAGTTGATGCTATCTCCGAATATTTAATGAGGAAGAATAAGGATACAACAGGAAAGTTGCCTTCTTTCCTCTATATCCCATTGATGGATCTTTGTAGGAGAAATTACATCATAATTTATATGTAATAATGATGGACACACTTCATGTTTCTGTATAATTGTTTTAATAAATTTTTATGAAAGAACAGTCCGTTATATGTTTTAAAAAACTTGTATAAATATTGATTGCGAAACTTGTTAAGCAACAGTCTTTGTATAAGGGTATTTGCAAATCCCTAGGCGCCATTTTTCCTCTATTTCTATATCATATATATATATATATATATATATATATATATATATATATAGATAGATATATATATAGATATATATACTAGCCGAATACCCATGCTTGGCTACGGAATGTAAATATATTCCGTAGTATATATATATATATATATATATATATATATGTATATTAGCCGAATACCCATGCTTGGCTATGGAATGTAAAGGATAATGCCAATCTTTGTCAGGCCGCACCTCTGGGCTTGCTGAGGAAAATAATCTGCCTCCTTCTCTGCCCCATCCCGGCTCTGATGCTGCCCTGTTCAGTGCTGTAAATGCTGGGACGACAGGCCAAACTCCGCCCACTGTATGTTAAATATGTTAGGTTTGCAGGTCAACTCTATGTCAAAGGACCCTAGGTCTCCTTGCTTAGCTTTGTCACTAAAGTATGCCTCTGCCCCCACCCGTGTGTGCCAGTGCCCCTACCCGTGTGTGCATCTGCCCTTACCCGTAGGAGCCTCTGCTTCTACCCATATGCCTATGCCTCTACCCGTGTTTGCCTCTGCCTCTACCTGTGTTTGCCTCTGCCCCTACCCGTGTTGTCTCTGCACCTACCCGTGTGTGCCTCCATCCTTACCTGTGGGTGCCTCTGCCCCTACTCATGTGTGCCTCTGCTCCTCCCCGTGGGTGCCTCTGCCCTTACACATGGGTGCCTCTGCCCTTACCCGTAGGTGCCTCTGCCTCTATCCGTGGGTGCCTCTGCCCCTACCCGTGGGTGCCTCTATCCTTACCAGTGGGTGCCTCTGTCCCAACCCATGTGTTCCTCTGCCCCTACCTGTGGGTGCCTCTGCCCTTACACATGGGTGCCTCTGCCCCTACCCATAGGTGCCTCTGCCCTTACACGTGGGTGCCTCTGCCCCTACCCATGTGTGCCTCTGTATAAATTGCTCCAGCCATTCCAGAGTTATGCTAAAAACTATGGATTTTTACATGTCATCCCCACCCCTAGGAGTGCTAGGGGTGTCTTACCCCCACTATATTTTTGTCCAGATTGTAAGTCTTATGTGTACCAAGTTTGGTGTAAATTGCTCCAGGTATTTCAGAGTTATGCCCGAAAACTATGGATTTTTATATGTCACCCGCTTCCTACCGTCACCCTTAGGGATGCCACTGCCACCCCTGTAACTTGCTACCGGTATTCCAGAGTTATTCTGGAACATATATACATACATACTGTACATACATACACGTCACACATACACACATAGATCCATATATATAAGAAACATAAAAAATCCATGTAGCCATAGGGATCATTGTGCTTACAACCAATGCAGGGAAAATGATTCCATTTGAATGTTTATAGCTCTGACTTCTTTGTTTCCCAAATATATAACAGCTACATCAGGGGCATATCAAGAGAGAAGGAGGCCCATGTACAGAGTCTGTCTGGGCCCGCTCTTCTCTTGCCAGCAGCGTTGTAGACTCTGAGCACTAGGCAGTGGTGCAAGTAGAAATTTTTTCTTAGTGGTACTGATAGTAAAAATGGGAGTGGTCCTGTGTCATGAGGGGTGTGGTCACAAGAAACTAGGGGAGTGACTACATGATAATAGGCCACATTATGCCGCACACCATAATGCCCCTTACACATTATGCCAAACACCGTAATGCCCAATACAAATTATACCACACACCATAATGCTTATTACACATTATGCCACACACTGTAATGCCCATTACACATTATGCCAGACACCGTAACACCCATTACACATTATGCCACACACCGTAACACCCATTACACATTATGCCACACACCGTAATGCCTATTACACATTATGCCACACACAGTAATGCCACTGACACCATTTTATGTCCCACACAAAAAAATCCCCCTTATAAATTATGCCCCAGCAGTAGGCTGGTGGTACTGCTTACCACCACCATATTTTAAATGGTACTCCGTACCACCCCGTACCACCCTTTTCAGCACTGGCACTGGGGGACCCTATCGCTGTCCCAGTAAAAGGGCATGGCAGCGATTTTTCAGAAATGCGGGGAAGATTCCTGAAATATATCTTGCCATTGTTTCATTGATTGTATATTTACTAAGTCAGGGTATAAAATGTTGTTTCTGTGAGGATGGCGCCTAGTAATTTTAAAAATGAAATCTAAAGAATCAGGTTGAATGGAAGGCATGTTGGCACAGGTAATGAAGAAATTTAATGTTTTACCTGTAAATACATAAAAAAATGAGTATTGGGAAAGATATAAGTATTTTGAAGAGAAGAAACTTAAAAAATAGCACCTCCAGGATCAAACACCTCTGCGGTAAGATTTAATCCCTTCTCTCTCCATAAAATATAATTGATATTATAGAGTAAAGGAGGAAACAACGGATTGCCCCATAGTGGTATATAAGGGTCACTTGGTGATTCCTATGGAATTTCCAATTAATTGTAACCCAAGCATCAAAGGTCCTTTTAAAATTAATGTTCTGTAGTACTTGAAGGGGTAAATCAGAGATTTTTACTTGTAATAAAGCACCTGGAGAAAATAGATCAAGAAGTGCCTTGTCCAATGTATAGTCAGTGTATGAACTGCCCTCCGTCAGCCAATCCAAAGCATGTCTAAATATGGGGTCTATTCAATTCCAGTCGGAACTGCCGTCTAGTCGGAAAGACGGCAGTTTCCGACTTTTTTAGGTCGACTCATTATTCGACCTATTCAATGGGGCTGCCATTTTTCCAACTTGTTGGCAATTCCAACTTGTCAGAAAACACGTGGATTGGCGGATTAGCCGCAGATCCATGTGTTTTGTTTGCATTTGATCCGTTTTTAACAATGTCAATCCAACTTTAAAAAAAGTCGGATTGTCACTGTCGGAAACGGACAAAACCTGTCGGATTTGGCCTCAAATTGAATCCTGACCTGTCGGATCCTTTCCATTGGAAAGGATCCGACATCAATTGAATAGACCCCTTTGTCTCCAAATCAGGAACTCCCAGCCTCCTGGATTTATGTGTACTGTAGTCATTAATTTTGATAAAGCTGTGCAAGTTTTTTTCTCCCTTGCCATATAAATCAGAAAAAAATGAATGAAATTTCTTTATGTCCATAGAGAAAAGATAATAGGGAGCATTTGAATAACATAGAAGATGATACTTTAAAGCACCGAAATACATCCAAGCATAGATATAGGTAATAACTTCCAGCTATCCATCAGAGAAGTCATTTTAGTTATGAGAGGCATAAAATTAGCTTAAAAAGACAAGAAAAGTCAGAAGTAACATACACCCCCAAATATTTAATTTTTATGGGAGGGGCATAAAATACTGTACTGCTGTAAGGGACTTTAAATAAGCCAAGTCACCAGAGATATGTAAGATTTCAGATTTATCAGAGTTTACTCTATAACCCAAAAGGCAGCCAAAAGAATAGCTGAGCTCTATTACCGCAGGAATAGATGATGCAGGGTCAGATATAAACAATAACATATCATCTGCGAATAAGGCTACCATCAGGGGATTAGAGCCAACTGAGATACCATGAATCATAGAATAAGAAAGAATAGCAATTGCAAAAGATTCAATGGCAATTGCAAATAAGAGTGGTGCTAGGGGGAATCCTTGACGTGTACCTTTGTGTATGGCAAATGGAGATAAAAGAGAACCATTACATGAAACCTGTGAGGTTGAATTGCTATATAAGGTATAGTATGAAGTTTTCCTGTGTATACAGTTTTAATCTTACACTGCAGAACACTCGCACTAGCACTTGGTACCAGCCTCTGGGCTGGAAACCTAACTACTTCAAATACCATACCGAGCTACTCAATCCCATTAGCGCAGCCGTTTATTCATTCGTTTTCTGTACCAAAGTGGGAAGAATGCTTTTCTGGCTCTGGTTAACTCGGCTGAAAGATCTTGGAATAGATATAAGTGGTGTCCCTCTCAAACAATCTGACGATTAGACCAAGATACTTTTCAGAACACTACTTTATGTAAATAATTTAAGCATATAAACAGTGTCACTCTGGGTCTGGAAGATGTTGAGGAGAGCAGAGGGCCAACTCTATGGCCCATTCTATAATTAGGTCACGACATCCAGCATCAATTCCCAGCAATGAGGGCAATGTGTTGCGAAAAAAATGAACCAGATAGGCTCCTTTAATGGATTCTAGCAATACCACTAATCTGATATTGTTCCTTCTGGAACGTTTTTTTAAATCAACCAACTTGTTTTTTAAATAATAATTACAGGTTGAGTATTCCTTATCCAAAATGCTTGGGACCAGAGGTATTTTGGATATCGGATTTTTCCGTATTTTGGAATAATTGCATATCATAATGAGATGGTGATGGGACCTAAATCTAAGCACAGAATGCTTTTATGTTACATATACACCTTATACACACAGCCTGAAGGTCATTTTAGACAATATTTTTTATAACTTTGTGCATTAAACAAAGTGTGTCTACATTCACACAATTCATTTATGTTTCATATACACCTTATACACACAGCCTGAAGGTCATTTAATACAATATTTTTAATAACTTTGTGTATTAAACAAAGTTTGTGTATAATGAGCCATCAGAAAACAAAGGTTTCACTATATCACTCTAACTCAAAAAAGTCTGTATTTCAGAATATTCCGTATTTCGGAATATTTGGATATGGGATACTCAACCTGTATCTTGTTACAGAGTTTTAACTGTGTTTTGTAAGCCATAGTGGAACACAGCTCATAATCTCTGCTCCTTTTCTATGACCTTTAATGACTGTTTAAAGGCTGTGGAGATGCTGCCTTTAGTCCTTGCTCCAGCACCATATTGGGATCGGCCCTGCATCTGTACCACTTTAGCTGAAAGATGAGAGATGAGAAATGTCTCTATAAGCACTTCTAAGTGTGATGAAGGGAAGCGGTGCCACACTGGAGGCTGGATGAGCCTTGAGAATGGTATGCAGCAGTGCTCAATGCTGGAGCTGGGTCTCCATGCCAACCAGAACCAGACGTCCCATTGGTTTAAATTTATACACAAACTGTACCTCCCAACATGACCCATCCCAGGAGGGACAAAATGCGCTCTACCTGAACTTCCTTCTTAATTTATGATTGCAATCACTTGTGTTGAAATACGTTTCTTATCAATTAAATACAGATGACTCCCCCCCCCAGGCTTAATCCGGCTTCTGGTGAAAACAGTTGATCCCAGGCTGCTTTCTCAATAAATTTATCGAGTACATACTTATATGCAGTAATAGGATCATATAGTATGCGGTTAATATTCCGTCTGTCGGGATACTGGCATTCAGGATCTTGACACCGGAATCCCAACACGCAGCTAATTGTTGGCCGTCGGCATCCCGACCGCTGCCCCATGTTCCCACTCAGGTGGAGGATCCACGCCACCACCTGAGTGGGAATATAGCCTGTGGCAAGCAAAGCTCGCCACTGGGCCCTATGCATGGCGAGCATAGCGAGACCACGAGGGGACTCGCTGCGCTTGCTGACGGCATGCCGGCTGCCAGTATACTGCTGTTGGGATACTGACAGCCGGCATCCCGACAGCTGGTATATCATATGTATTCCGATCATATGAGAGTTTTTCATATACTGTACCTGGACATCAGCTAGCTGAGAATATACCTCAGGATTGTAGTCATCCAAGTCTAAAATTACCACTTCGTCTTTCTTAGCGGGGAGTCTCATGATGTAATTATAGTTCCTCAACTCTTTTAACGCTTTCCACTCCTCACCAGTAAGGTTATAGTGGATTGATTTGTTTTTCACAATTGGATGACTAATTTGAGTGTCCAAAGCTTTGACAAAGCTCATGATATAGTTATTTTTGGAAGATCAAATAGGGATTTCTTTTTAAACATCCGGTATTATGAAAATCTGTGTTTGAGCATTATCTTTATCACTTTAGAAATTCACAAATTTTAGTTGTTTATTGAGTCTGACACAGCTCTAGGAAGTGGGACAGCGGCCGACTCCAGACCTGGCATGTGCAGTGATGTGATGGATCTTGCATTTGTGGAAGAACTATTTAGGTGAGTGTATTTGTTGATGTCTGTTTGTATGCTTCCTGATGACGGAGTAAAATCTGAAATGTTGAAACATATAACTTGTAACTGTATGTTGTGCAGTTTATAAGCCTGCTGGAGTACAAATGACAAGCAACATGTAAGCAAGTATGGACTCACCATTATGTAAGGACTGGCTGGCTTATTTAAGCCTGTTTGCAAGCACACAGTACTGGCCATGAGCAGCGGCCTCTCCTTCAATGGATCTAACTTATAGAGCACATGGGCTCTCTCTTTAGATAAGGATTTTTTTTTTTTTTTCATTTCACTTATTGCAGCAATAAATAAAACACCCTTTCCACCACAAATCACAAATAAAATATTACTATGGCCGGTGTTTTGGTTCCATTAAAAAAGAACATTAGGAAAATTATTAGAAAAATATGAAAGAAAATAAAGTATTACAAAAAAGAAAATCTTTATAAAGATTAGAAAAAATGCTTTATCTGGCTATTAAAGTTTTAAATTATTATTGTCATCTAGAGATGTAATAGGAACACATGACAGGTAGGTGGGTGTAAGAGTAGGGACAAATGATAAGTGGGCTTGGGTAGCAAGAAAAGGTACACATGTGAGGAGGATGGAGCTATTAGTAGCAGGAACACAGATGATAGCTGAGGATTAGTATTAGTAGTAGCGACAGAGATGATGCTGGGGGTATTAGTAGCTAGGACACAGATGACAGCTGGGTTAGTAGAAATAGTAATAATAATAGTAGTAGTAATAATAATAATAATAATAATAGTAGTAGTAAAAGTAGTAGTAGCAGCAGTAGTAGTAGTGGTAATTGTAGTAGTAGTAGTAATAGTAGTAGTAGTAGTAGTAGTAATAGTAGTAGTAGCAGCAGTAATAGTACTAGTAACAGTAGTAACAGTAGCAGCAGCAGTAGTAGTAATAATAATAATAATAGTAGTAGAAGCGGTCGTAGTGATAGTAGTAGTAGCAGCAGTACTAATAGTAATAGTAGCAATAGTAGTAATTATAGTAGTGGTGGTGGTGGTAGTAGTGGTGGTAGCAGCAGTAGGAGTAATAATAGTAGTAGTGGTGGTAATAGTAGCAATAGTAGTAGTAATAGTAGTAGTAGTAGTAGTAGTAGTAGTAGTAGTAGTAGTAGTATGAGGAGGAGGAGGAGTAGTAGTAGTAGTAATAGTACTAGTAGTAGTAGCAATAATAGTAGTAGTAGTAGTAGTAGTAATAGTAGTAGTAGTAGTGGCAATAGTAATAGCATTACGGGTGGTGGTAGTAGTAGTAATAGTACTAGTAGTAATTGTTATGAACCACAAGCAGTGTATTATAGTTCTGTTTGCATGCCAGGATTTCCATTGTATTTGTTTAGAAGACTCTTGTTGGCCGCCGGTGGTGAGTCGGTGTAATTTGCAGCCTGTTTCTATGTGTTTAGCCTCACCTGTCTGATAGTTGATCATTATGTGGTGAGTCTCTGTACTGCAATCTGGCTCTTGTCTGTGTTACTCTCACCTGCAGCTATTTTGGTCATTATCTTGTGCCTGGCTTCCAGCCATCCTGATTGGGGCATGTTCCCTTATAACTAGCTAGCTCTGCAGTTCTGAGCTGGTGATAGACGTTTGTTGTTATACCTGGATGTTTCTGATTAGTGTCTAGTCCAGTATTGCATCCGTGTCCTGGCCCTGTCTGATACTGGAATCCTGTGTACTCGGTTCGGTCAGAGTCTGGAGCTCCTTGTGAGCTGCTTGATGCCCTGGAGCGTTCCTGTCCTGAAACCCAGTGATTCTGTCAACCTTTGATCCTGTAGTCCTGAGTCCTGGTGTCCGGAAGCCTGTTGTGGGAATCCTTCCAGCTTTCCATTCCTGTGAGCCTGTGTCTGCGGCCTCGGGGTTCCCGTTCACCTGCCTGTATTAGCTCCGGTGATGTGAGTAGCGGCTTTGCTGCACATTACGGCCTTGGCCATATCTGTCCAGTATTTTCCTTTGGTGTTTTCTGCGGAGGTCTCTGCTCTGGCTATCCTCGCTACTTCTGTTAGAGTTCTGGAGTTGCCCCTAACTTTGTTTCAGGTTTTAGTTAGAGGTTCCGCTTGTTATCGCCCCGTCTCAGTTTACGCCTTGTCTCCAACTAAGACCGGGGGGCATCGGAGTTGGGCAGACTTAATCCACCCTTCAAACGTGGCTGCCGTGGGCCCAAGCTAACATAGTCTCGCAGGCGTAGACTGACCACGAGGGTGAGACAACGGAGTCAGGGTTCCGTAGGGGTTGCTGCCGAACTCAGTTCCACTGCATTACGTTCCTGTACTTGGGGCTCATCCACCCTGTCTCCAGAGTACTAAGTACAGTGAACGTAACATTATCACCAGCCATACAACAAAAAAGAAACAAAGCTAAATAGTAGTTTTTTCTTTTTTTGGACCAGTCCAGTGTTTAATATCCAGTCCAGTGTTTAATATCCAGTCCAGTGTTTAGTATACAGTCCAGTGTTCAGAATCCAGTCCATTGTTCAGAATCCAGCCCAGTCTTGTCTTGTCTAGCTCAGAATCCAGCCCAGTCTTGTTTTTCTTGTCTTGTCTAGTTCAGAATCCAGCCCAGTGTTGTCTGTCTAGCCTGAAATCCTCCTGTGCCAACTATGCAAGCCCTGCAGGCATCTCTCTCAGCCTTGAACTCTGCTTTCGGTGCCTTGAGACCTGAACAGTTGGAGGTTTTGCAGCAATCCTTAAAGCAACTGCAAGACCTTCTGACCCAAATTTTGCTTATCCTGCCAGAAGTTGTTCAGAGTTCATCTATCTCCAAAGTGACTCTTGCTCATAATATTGTGACAAGAGAATCCTCAGGTTTGGTTGGAGAGAAAAGGTTTAAAAGTTTTCTGCGGCCCAGGCTCTCAGAACAGGAGCGTCTGCGTCGCAGAAACTTAAATTCATGACTAAATTGTGGGGGTTTAGGCCACTATCTGCAGACCTGTGAGTTGCGCAAGCCAAAGTGTGGTGACAAGTCCTGCCCGCTGGCCAAGTTGAGTCAGGATTTAAGACCTACTCCTGTCTCTACTGTGGCAGAGGTACTTGTCACAAAACCCACACTAAAAAGCACTCTGTCTTATAATTGGGGTCCTTGGGCTAGGGAGCCCCATTATAGATTCAGGAACCAAAGGAGAATGTTTCTCTCCTCTCTTGACTTTCCTGTTGAATCAGAGTTGCAAACCCTGATAGTGGAATCTCTGGGTCCTGAAGCGGTGCCTAATGCCCAGGGTCCTGAAGCGGTGCCTAATGCCCAGGGTCCTGAAGCGGTGCCTGATGCCCAGGGTCCTGGAGTGGTGCCTGATGCTCAGGGTCCTGGAGTTGTGCCTGATGCTCAGGGTCCTGGAGCGGTGCCCGATGCTCAGGGTCCTGGAGCGGTGCCCGATGCTCAGGGTCCTGGAGCGGTGCCCGATGCTCAGGGCCTAGGAGCGGTGCCCGATGCTCAGGGCCTAGGAGCGGTGCCCGATGCTCAGGGCCTAGGAGCGGTGCCCGATGCTCAGGGCCTAGGAGTGGTGCCCGATGCTCAGGGTCGAAGAGGGGCATCGAAGATAATAGCTCTGGTGTCAATCCCAGAAGGGGTCTTAGAAGCTTTTACCCCAGGTAGGGACTTTAAAGGCACAGCCCCAGAGAAGGGTCTAGAGGTCGCTTCCCCACGAAAGGACTCAAGAGGCATAGCTTTAGTGGAGGTTCTGAAGGTCATAGCTTCAGCAAAAGTCACGGAGGTCATAATCCCGGGAGAAGTCTCGATAATTATCGACTCAGAGAGGGAGTCCGATGGTCCGGTCCCAAAGAGGGAGTCCGATGGTCCGGTCCCAGAGAAGGAGTCCGATGGTCCGGTCCCAGAGAGGGAGTCCGATGGTCCGGTCCCAGAGAGGGAGTCCGATGGTCCGGTCCCAGAGAGGGAGTCCGATGGTCCGGTCCCAGAGAGGGAGTCTGATGGTCCGGTCCCAGAGAGGGAGTCCGATGGTCCGGTCCCAGAGAGGGAGTCCGATGGTCCGGTCCCAGAGAGGGTGCCCGAGGTGCTGACCCCAGCGGGGTTCCCGAAGGCCACTGCCCCAGCGGGGTTCCCGAAGGCCACTGCCCCAGCGGGGTTCCCGAAGGCCACTGCCCCAGCGGGGTTCCAAAGGCCACTGCCCCAGAGGGAGTTCCGAAGGCCATTGACCGAGCGGGGGTTCCGAAGGCCACTGCCCCAGAGGGGGTTCCTAAGGCCACTGCCCCAGAGGGGGTTCCAAAGGCCACTGCCCCAGAGGGGGTTCTGAAGGCCACTGCCCCAGAGGGGGTTCCGAAGGCCACTGCCCCAGAGGGGGTTCCGAAGGCCACTGCCCCTGGTGGGGTTCAGAAAGTCACAGCCTCGAGTAAGGTCTTTAGTGACTTTGTCACAGTGAAGCACTCCAGACAGTCAGCACAAAAATCACAGCCAATTGCCATTGCTGCTGGATGTGCTTTTCTGTCTTCTCCCAACAGGAAATCTTCTAAAGTTTCAGTACCTAGGGGAATGGAACCAATATATGGTCTGTTCTCAGATTCTGATACTGATGAGATTTCTTATGTGCCTGGGCATTCTAGTTAGAGATGAGCGCCTGAAATTTTTCGGGTTTTGTGTTTTGGTTTTGGGTTCGGTTCCGCGGCCGTGTTTTGGGTTCGAACGCGTTTTGGCAAAACCTCACCGAATTTTTTTTGTCGGATTCGGGTGTGTTTTGGATTCGGGTGTTTTTTTCCAAAAACACTAAAAAACAGCTTAAATCATAGAATTTGGGGGTCATTTTGATCCCAAAGTATTATTAACCTCAAAAACCATAATTTACACTCATTTTCAGTCTATTCTGAATACCTCACACCTCACAATATTATTTTTAGTCCTAAAATTTGCACCGAGGTCGCTGTGTGAGTAAGATAAGCGACCCTAGTGGCCGACACAAACACCGGGCCCATCTAGGAGTGGCACTGCAGTGTCACGCAGGATGTCCCTTCCAAAAAACCCTCCCCAAACAGCACATGACGCAAAGAAAAAAAGAGGCGCAATGAGGTAGCTGTGTGAGTAAGATTAGCGACCCTAGTGGCCGACACAAACACCGGGCCCATCTAGGAGTGGCACTGCAGTGTCACGCAGGATGGCCCTTCCAAAAAACCCTCCCCAAACAGCACATGACGCAAAGAAAAAAAGAGGCGCAATGAGGTAGCTGTGTGAGTAAGATTAGCGACCCTAGTGGCCGACACAAACACCGGGCCCATCTAGGAGTGGCACTGCAGTGTCACGCAGGATGGCCCTTCCAAAAAACCCTCCCCAAACAGCACATGACGCAAAGAAAAAAAGAGGCGCAATGAGGTAGCTGACTGTGTGAGTAAGATTAGCGACCCTAGTGGCCGACACAAACACCGGGCCCATCTAGGAGTGGCACTGCAGTGTCACGCAGGATGTCCCTTCCAAAAAACCCTCCCCAAACAGCACATGATGCAAAGAAAAAAAGAGGCGCAATGAGGTAGCTGTGTGAGTAAGATTAGCGACCCTAGTGGCCGACACAAACACCGGGCACATCTAGGAGTGGCACTGCAGTGTCACGCAGGATGTCCCTTCCAAAAAACCCTCCCCAAACAGCACATGACGCAAAGAAAAAAAGAGGCGCAATGAGGTAGCTGACTGTGTGAGTAAGATTAGCGACCCTAGTGGCCGACACAAACACCGGGCCCATCTAGGAGTGGCACTGCAGTGTCACGCAGGATGTCCCTTCCAAAAAACCCTCCCCAAACAGCACATGACGCAAAGAAAAAAAGAGGCGCAATGAGGTAGCTGACTGTGTGAGTAAGATTAGCGACCCTAGTGGCCGACACAAACACCGGGCCCATCTAGGAGTGGCACTGCAGTGTCACGCAGGATGTCCCTTCCAAAAAACCCTCCCCAAACAGCACATGACGCAAAGAAAAAAAGAGGCGCAATGAGGTAGCTGACTGTGTGAGTAAGATTAGCGACCCTAGTGGCCGACACAAACACCGGGCCCATCTAGGAGTGGCACTGCAGTGTCACGCAGGATGTCCCTTCCAAAAAACCCTCCCCAATCAGCACATGATGCAAAGAAAAAGAAAAGAAAAAAGAGGTGCAAGATGGAATTGTCCTTGGGCCCTCCCACCCACCCTTATGTTGTATAAACAAAACAGGACATGCACACTTTAACCAACCCATCATTTCAGTGACAGGGTCTGCCACACGACTGTGACTGATATGATGGGTTGGTTTGGACCCCCCCCAAAAAAGAAGCAATTAATCTCTCCTTGCACAAACTGGCTCTACAGAGGCAAGATGTCCACCTCATCTTCACCCTCCGATATATCACCGTGTACATCCCCCTCCTCACAGATTATCAATTCGTCCCCACTGGAATCCACCATCTCAGCTCCCTGTGTACTTTGTGGAGGCAATTGCTGCTGGTCAATGTCTCCGCGGAGGAATTGATTATAATTCATTTTAATGAACATCATCTTCTCCACATTTTCTGGATGTAACCTCGTACGCCGATTGCTGACAATTCTCCATATTCTCCATATTTTAATAGGCACAACTAAAAGGCACCTCAGGTAAACAATGGAGATGGATGGATTGGATACTAGTATACAATTATGGACGGGCTGCCGAGTGCCGACACAGAGGTAGCCACAGCCGTGAACTACCGCACTGTACTGTGTCTGCTGCTAATATATAGACTGGTTGATAAAGAGATAGTATACTCGTAACTAGTATGTATGTATAAAGAAAGAAAAAAAAAACCACGGTTAGGTGGTATATACAATTATGGACGGGCTGCCGAGTGCCGACACAGAGGTAGCCACAGCCGTGAACTACCGCACTGTACTGTGTCTGCTGCTAATATATAGACTGGTTGATAAAGAGATAGTATACTCGTAACTAGTATGTATGTATAAAGAAAGAAAAAAAAACCACGGTTAGGTGGTATATACAATTATGGACGGGCTGCCGAGTGCCGACACAGAGGTAGCCACAGCCGTGAACTACCGCACTGTACTGTGTCTGCTGCTAATATATAGACTGGTTGATAAAGAGATAGTATACTCGTAACTAGTATGTATGTATAAAGAAAGAAAAAAAAACCACGGTTAGGTGGTATATACAATTATGGACGGGCTGCCGAGTGCCGACACAGAGGTAGCCACAGCCGTGAACTACCGCACTGTACTGTGTCTGCTGCTAATATATAGACTGGTTGATAAAGAGATAGTATACTCGTAACTAGTATGTATGTATAAAGAAAGAAAAAAAAACCACGGTTAGGTCACTGGTATATACAATTATGGACGGGCTGCCGAGTGCCGACACAGAGGTAGCCACAGCCGTGAACTACCGCACTGTACTGTGTCTGCTGCTAATATATAGACTGGTTGATAAAGAGATAGTATACTCGTAACTAGTATGTATGTATAAAGAAAGAAAAAAAAACCACGGTTAGGTCACTGGTATATACAATTATGGACGGGCTGCCGAGTGCCGACACAGAGGTAGCCACAGCCGTGAACTACCGCACTGTACTGTGTCTGCTGCTAATATAGACTGGTTGATAAAGAGATAGTATACTACTAATATTATATACTGGTGGTCAGGTCACTGGTCACTAGTCACACTGGCAGTGGCACTCCTGCAGCAAAAGTGTGCACTGTTTAATTTTAATATAATATTATGTACTCCTGGCTCCTGCTATAACCAGTGGTGCAAGTAGAAAAAATGTCTTACGGGTACTGTGGGGCGTGGCCAATGAAAATGGGGGCGTGATACACATATGGGGGAGGGGCAGATACGCGTATGACCCCAATAGTGTCAGATACACGTTGCACCACAGTGATAGATATACATTGCCCCACAGTGCCAGATACATATAACCCCACAGTGCCAGATACACATTGCCCCACAGTGCCAGATACACAAATGTCCCCAGAGTGCCAGATACACAAATGTCCCCAGAGTGTCAGATACACATTGCCTCACAGTGCCAGATACACATTGCCCCACAGTGCCAGATGCACATTGCCCCACAGTGCCAGATACACAAATGTCCCCAGAGTGCCAGATACACATTGCCCCACAGTGCCAGATACACATTGCCCCACAGTGCCAGATACACAAATGTCCCCAGAGTGCCAGATACACATTGCCCCACAGTGCCAGATGCACATTGCCCCACAGTGCCAGATGCACATTGCCCCACAGTGCCAGATACACATTGCCCCACAGTGCCAGATACAGAAATGCCCCCAGAGTGCCATACATTGCCTCACAGTGTCAGATACACATTGCCCCACAGTGCTAGATACACAAATGCCCCCACTGTGTCAGATATACATTGCCCCCCGTGCCAGATACAGAAATGCCCCTACAGTGCCAGATATGCCCCCAGTGCCAGATATCCTCCAGTGCCAGGTATACATGCCCCCCTGTGCCAGATATCCCCCAGTGCCAGGTATATATGCCCCCCTGTGCTAGATATGCCCCCAGTGCCAGATATCCCCCAGTGCCAGGTATACATGCCCCCCCAGTGCCAGATATCCCCCAGTGCCAGGTATACATGCCCCCCCAGTGCCAGATATCCCCCAGTGCCAGGTATACATGCCCCCCCAGTGCCAGATATCCCCCAGTGCCAGGTATAACATGCCCCCCCAGTGCCAGATATCCCCCAGTGCCAGGTATAACATGCCCCCCCAGTGCCAGATATCCCCCAGTGCCAGGTATACATGCCCCCCTGTGCCAGATATCCCCCAGTGCCAGGTATATATGCCTCCCTGTGCCAGATATGCCCCCAGTGCCAGGTATACATGCCCCCCTGTGCCAGATATCCCCCAGTGCCAGGTATATATGCCCCCCTGTGCCAGATATGCCCCCAGTGCCAGGTATATATGCCCCCCTGTGCCAGATATGCCCCCAGTGCCAGGTATACATGCCCCCCTGTGCCAGATATCCCCCAGTGCCAGGTATATATGCCCCCCTGTGCCAGATATGCCCCCAGTGCCAGGTATATATGCCCCCCTGTGCCAGATATGCCCCCAGTGCCAGGTATACATGCCCCCCCAGTTCCAGGTATAACATGCCCCCCTCCCCTACTCACCGCTGCCGTCGCTGTCCTCCTGTCTGTCATGTGAGGGAAGGAGAGTGCAGCCTGCGCCTCTCGTTCCCCTCAGTCTTCGGCGGGTGTCTCAGTTTAATTCAGCGCCGATCCGTGAGCCAATCAGAGCTCGCGGGTGCGGGCTCTGATTGGCTCACGGATCGGCGCTGAAGTAAACTGAAACACCAACCGGAGACTGAGGGGAACGAGAGGCGCAGGCTGCACTCTCCTGCCCTCACATCAGAGGCGTGTGCGGCGTGGGGGAGGGAGGGAAGGAAGAGGAGCGGCGGCCCGTCGGTGTGGGTACGGCGTACCCACGGCTAAATTCTTACGGGTACGCCGTACCCACCCGTACCCGCCCACTTGCACCACTGGCTATAACCTATAACTGGCACTGCAGTAGTGCTCCCCAGTCTCCCCCACAATTATAAGCTGTGTGAGCTGAGCAGTCAGACAGATATATAATATATATAGATGATGCAGCACACTGGCCTGAGCCTGAGCAGTGCACACAGATATGGTATGTGACTGAGTCACTGTGTGCTGTGTATCGCTTTTTTCAGGCAGAGAACGGATTATAAATAAAAGTGGTGGTCACTGGTCACTATCAGCAAAACTCTGCACTGTACACTACTGAGTACTCCTAATGCTCCCCAAAATTAGTAAATCAAGTGTCTCTCTAATCTATTCTAATTCTAAACGGAGAGGACGCCAGCCACGTCCTCTCCCTATCAATCTCAATGCACGTGTGAAAATGGCGGCGACGCGCGGCTCCTTATATAGAATCCGAGTCTCGCGATAGAATCCGAGCCTCGCGAGAATCCGACAGCGTCATGATGACGTTCGGGCGCGCTCGGGTTAACCGAGCAAGGCGGGAAGATCCGAGTCGCTCGGACCCGTGAAAAAAAACATGAAGTTCTGGCGGGTTCGGATTCAGAGAAACCGAACCCGCTCATCTCTAATTCTAGTAGAAAAAGGAAGAATCATCTGACTGCTCGACCCATATATTTTGAAGACTTTTTTGAGCCAGAGATTTCTTCCTTTCCTGGGAAGAAGAAGAAGAAGAAGAAGAAGAAGTTTCTTGTGTCCAGTGGCCACCGTCAAGGGGGTGCACTGTTACAAGCTGTTGCCACAGCTTGTTTCTGTTTCTTGCCATTGTCTGATTTTACCAGTGTGTCAGGTTTTTTTATGTATCCTTTGTTTGAGAAAACTGAATTTTGCGTTTAGCCTCACCTGTCTGATAGTTGATCATTATGTGGTGAGTCTCTGTACTGCAATCTAGCTCTTGTCTGTGTTACTCTCACCTGCAGCTATTTTGGTCATTATCTTGTGCCTGGCTTCCAGCCATCCTGATTGGGGCATGTTCCCTTATTACCTAGCTAGCTCTGCAGTTCTGAGCTGGTAATAGACATTTGTTGTTATACCTGTATGTTTCTGATTAGTGTCTAGTCCAGTATTGCATCTGTGTCCTTGCCCTGTCTGATACTGGAATCCTGTGTACTTGGTTCTGTCAGAGTCTGGAGCTCCTTGTGAGCTGCTTCCTGCCCTGGAGCATTCCTGTCCTGAAACCCAGTGATTCTGTCAACCTTTGATCCTGTAGTCCTGAGTCCTGGTGTCCGGAAGCCTGTTGTGGGAATCCTTCAAGCTTTCCATTCCTGTGAGCCTGTGTCTGCAGCCTCGGGGTTCCAGTTCACCTGCCTGTATTAGCTCCGGTGTTGTGAGTAGCGGCTTTGCCGTACCTTATGGCCTTGGCTGTATCTGTCCGTTATTTTCCTTTGGTGTTTTCTGCGGAAGTCTCTGCTCTGGCTGTCATCTCTGGTATACGGCGGTGTCGTGTAGGCGTGTGGGCAGCATTGCCTTTTGTTATTTGTCTTGGTGGCTGAGCCGCACATACTTGGGGCTCATCCACCCTGTCTCCGGAGTACCAAGTACAGTGAACGTAACAGTAGTAGTATTGGTAATAGTAGAAGTAGTAGTAATAATAGTAGTAGTAGTAGTATTAGTAGTAGTAGTAGTAGTAATAGTACTACTAGTAGTAGGGACTGTGAGGGTGAGTCAGAGGTGGATGCTTCTGCAGTAGCAGATATGATGAATTTACAGCTGCTATCATTTCTTTATGCTAATGTTGCAGCCAATGGTCATCCTATTGAGACGGCATTGGCAGTGGCGTGAATCCACGCATGTGCGTACAAAGAGGCACCATCAATTGGATATTGACCACACCATCAGTGATTAGAGGAACCTTATGGCTGCTCAGAATGCCCGTTGGAACATGACCGCCGGTGCCAGTGGAACTACATGCCTGAAAGCGGCACTCTCACTGCTATTAGCCACCCTAGTCACTTCTCAGGAATGCCTATCGAAATTGCATGGATCTCCATGTAATTCCTATATGCATCCCCCTGCAGTAACCATTGGGATGCAAGCGCAGTATGTCTCGGATGCATGTGCAGAATTAAAACAGTGAACACTTGCACCCAATTTTTTAATTCCATTCACATCAGACTCGGGCCCTTTTTGTTAATAATAGTAACACACATGGTAAGTGGGAGAGGTGGAAGGGACTGGGTAGGGGTAGTAGTAGGAACACAAGAGACAGCTTAGTGACAGTAGTAGGGACACACAGGGTGACAGGGGAATATATACTAGAGATGTGCGGCGGACACTTTTCGGGTTTTCTGTTTTGGTTTTGGATCTGGATCCCCATTCATGTTTTCAATCTTGATTGGCTTTGCCAAAACCACCCTTTCGCGTTTTGGTTTTGGATCTGGCTGATTTTTGAAAAAAAACCCATAATAACAGCTAAAATCACAGAATTTTGGGGTAATTTTGATCCTACGGTATTATTAACCTCAGTAACATTCCTTTCCACTCATTTCCAGTCTATTCTGAACACCTCACACCTCACAATATTGTTTTTAGGCCAAAAGGTTGCACCAAGGTCGCTGGATGACTAAGCTAAGCGACACAAGTGGGCAGCACAAACACCTGGCCCATCTAGGAGTGGCACTGCAGTGGCAGACAGGATGGCAGTTTTAAAAACTAGGCCCCAAAGAGCACGTAATGAAAGGAAAAAAAAAGAAGTGCAAGATGGAATTGTCTTGGGTCACGAAGCACTGAGCCTTGTTCAGTTCTTCCCCAAATAAGGCCTCGTCTGTAAAAGGAAGATTCTCCACGCCTTTCTTGGAGACAGCATCCGCTGAACATTGTCGCAGCCACAGGGCCCTGCGAGCCGAGACCGCCAAAGCCATGGTACGGCCATTAATGAGAAACAATTCTTTAAAAGCCGCACTCATAAAGTTTGCAGCATTCCGGATAAGATGCAGCAGTGTAAAGACCTCCTCCTGAGGGAGAGTCAAATCCATTTATTATATTATCAGACCATTTTACCATGGCCCTTGAAATCCAGCTGCATGCAATAGTGGGCCTTTGTGCTATGCCCACCACAGTATATATTAATTTAAGTGTAGTTTCAATCTTGCAGTCAGCTGGGTCTTTGAGAGAGATAGCCCCAGGTACAGGCAGTACTAGTTTACGTGACAGCCTGGACACTGAAGTATCTACTGACGTAGGGAGTTTCCCATAATTTCCTATCCTCAGGAGGGAAAGGAAAGGAATTCAATAACCGCTGAGTAGTATGAATTTCTTGTCAGGATTGACCCATGCCTCCCTGGAAAGGGAGTTTAACTCTTTTGATATAGGAAAAATGGCAGAGTATTTTGGTTTTACATTAAAATACAATTCCTGTTCTGGTTCTGCCTCTTTATCCGGTATGTTGAGGACCTCTCTATTAGCAAAAACCCGGTGAGAGATAATTGCCCTCTTCCATATCAACCTCCCCCTCATCCAGCTCTGGTAATTCAGTATCAGAGTTAGACTGGAGTGCCTGTGGGAGTGCACGCTTATGCGAGGCCAACAGAGGGGGCCGAGGAGCCTGTCTGTGGTCAGCAGCTTTAACAAACATGTTATCAGCAGATTGTTTAAGTGTCTGCCTATCTTTTTTTTAGCAGTGGCTAACTCTGTGTTAATATTATGAATCATGCTTTTGAATGATTCTAACCACTCAGGTTCCTGCACAGCACACTACTACCCTGAGAGAGTATAGAGCCTTGGGTACACAGGAGCGACACTTCTGGGAGGGAGTAAACTTAGTGTTACTTGAGGAACACAGTCTTTTTCCCAGACATTCTAATGTAGAAACACACAGACTTATGTGAATAAACACAGTGTAGTGACAACACAGATAGTGAAAAACCACAGCAACCCCAGACAGTCTGAATGGAGTGACACAGAGAGGATTGGGACCAGCACACAATACCCAGGTAAAGCAGCACTCTGCTGGGTATATTCAATATAAATCAATTTTGTACTGCAGCAGTGTCACCACCGCTGATATGCTCCCCCCTTCCTATAAACCCCCCTGGTACCAGTACTATTGGTTGTTCAGCAGGATTTGTGGAGGAGCAGCTCCAACATGCAGCCTTTCAGTCAGCAGCAGCAGGAAATGACGCCTTTCAGCCTCTGGTCCCGCTCTCCAGGAAGCCCCGCCCCTACCATGACGTGCGGTCCCTCACAAAGTTATATTGGCTTTATGTATATATAAAAGGAAGTTTAATAACCCTCTTACAGTGTAAAAGGAAGTTTAACCCCATTTGTCATTGCCAGTTTGGGATCCGCAGCAGGCACACCCTGTGATAGCCGTGCCCTGAATAACTCCACATGTCCCCGGGGACCCGCTAACTGGGACCCCGGTGTGATCACTCACCGCACCTGCGTCTACTTCAGCATCTGTTAGGGGATGGCGGCGTGCTGCTGGCGTGTGCACACACAGGGGGAAATTTACTAAGCTCCCGATTTTGACCGAGATGCCGTTTTTTCATCAAAGTGTCATCTCGGTAATTTACTAAACACTAATCACGGCAGAGATGAGGGCATTCGTAATTTTTTGCAAGTCCAAGTAAAAAATTACGAATGAATACACCATCGGTCAAAACGCGGCTGTTTAAGTATGAATCTCGGTCATTTACTAAGAAGTGCAAAGCAAAAAACAAACAAACACTGCCGTGAAAAATTACAACTCGTAAAAAAGTGCTAAAAAAAAACAGACCTTTTTTTTTTATTCGTGATTGGATAGGCATGCACGGATCCATGAGATCCGTGCATGTATATCAGTGGGAAGGGGTGGGAAAGTGCTTATTTTTTCAAAAAAAATTGCGTGGGGTCCCCCCTCCTAAGCATAACCAGCCTCGGGCTCTTTGAGCCGATCCTGGTTGCAGAAATATGGGAAAAAAAATGACAGGGGTTCCCCCATATTTAAGCAACCAGCATCGGGCTCTGCGCCTGGTCCTGGTCCCAAAAATACGGGGGACAAAAAGAGTAGGGGTCTCCCGTATTTTTAAAACCAGCACCGGGCTCCACTAGCTGGACAGATAATGCCACAGCCGGGGGTCACTTTTATATAGTGCCCTGCGGCCGTGGCATCAAAAATCCAACTAGTCACTCCTGGCCGGGGTACCCTGGGGGAGTGGGGACCCCTTCAATCAAGGGGTCCCCCCCCCCAGCCACCCAAGGGCCAGGGGTGAAGCCCGAGGCTGTCCCCCCCCATCCAATGGGCTGCGGATGGGGAGGCTGATAGCCTTTGTTGTAAAAGAAAAGATATTGTTTTTAGTAGCAGTACTACAAGGCCCAGCAAGCCTCCCCCGCATGCTGGTACTTGGAGAACCACAAGTACCAGCATGCGACGGAAAAACGGGCCCGCTGGTACCTGTAGTACTACTACTAAAAAAATACCCAAAAAAAGACAAGACACACACACCGTGAAAGTATAATTTTATTACATACATACATACACACATACATACATACTTACCTTAAGTTCCCACGCAGGTCGGTCCTCTTCTCCAGTAGAATCCAAGGGGTACCTGTTGAAGAAATTATACTCACGAGATCCAGGGGTCCAGGCTCCTCGGGAAATCCAGGGGTAATCCACGTACTTGAAAAAAAAAAAAACGGTGTCCCGACCACGAACTGAAAGGGGACCCATGTTTGCACATGGGTCACCTTTCCACGAATGCCAGAAACCCACTTTGACTTCTGTCTAAGTGGGTTTCTTCAGCCAATCAGGGAGCGCCACATTGTAGCACTCTCCTGATCAGCTGTGTGCTCCTGTCCTCACTGACAGGCAGCACACGGCAGTGTTACAATGTAGCGCCTATGCGCTACATTGTAACCAATGATGGGAACTTTCTTGCTCAGCGGTGACGTCACTTTAGGTCAACCGCAGGGCAGAAAGTTCCCATCATTGGTTACAATGTAGCGCATAGGCGCTACATTGTAACACTGCCGTGTGCTGCCTGTCAGTGAGGACAGGAGCACACAGCTGATCAGGAGAGTGCTACAACGTGGCGCTCCCTGATTGGCTGAAGAAACCCACTTAGACAGAAGTCAAAGTGGGTTTCTGGCATTCGTGGAAAGGTGACCCATGTGCAAACATGGGTCCCCTTTCAGTTCGTGGTCGGGACACCGTTTTTTTTTTTTTCAAGTACGTGGATTACCCCTGGATTTCCCGAGGAGCCTGGACCCCTGGATCTCGTGAGTATAATTTCTTCAACAGGTACCCCTTGGATTCTACTGGAGAAGAGGACCGACCTGCGTGGGAACTTAAGGTAAGTATGTATGTATGTGTGTATGTATGTAATAAAATTATACTTTCACGGTGTGTGTGTCTTGTCTTTTTTTGGGTATTTTTTTAGTAGTAGTACTACAGGTACCAGCGGGCCCGTTTTTCCGTCGCATGCTGGTACTTGTGGTTCTCCAAGTACCAGCATGCGGGGGAGGCTTGCTGGGCCTTGTAGTACTGCTACTAAAAACAATATCTTTTCTTTTACAACAAAGGCTATCAGCCTCCCCATCCGCAGCCCATTGGATGGCTTCACCCCTGGCCCTTGGGTGGCTGGGGGGGGGGACCCCTTGATTGAAGGGGTCCCCACTCCCCCAGGGTACCCCGGCCAGGAGTGACTAGTTGGATTTTTGATGCCACGGCCGCAGGGCACTATATAAAAGTGACCCCCGGCTGTGGCATTATCTGTCCAGCTAGTGGAGCCCGGTGCTGGTTTTAAAAATACGGGGGACCCCTACTCTTTTTGTCCCCCGTATTTTTGGGACCAGGACCAGGCGCAGAGCCCGATGCTGGTTGCTTAAATATGGGGGAACCCCTGTCATTTTTTTTCCCATATTTCGGCAACCAGGATCGGCTCAAAGAGCCCGAGGCTGGTTATGCTTAGGAGGGGGGACCCCACGCAATTTATTTTATAAATTTTACATTGTTTAATTAAAAAAAAAAAAAAAATAGAACCCCAGCACGGATCACACAGATCCGGCCGAGATTAATTGTAAAAAAGTCGGCAGTGTTTTGCTAATCACTGCCGTAAAAAACACAAAAAAAACACGAATGACATCGACATCGGAAGAATAGAAAAACCCGAATACGACAGCTTAGTAAATCCATCGTAACAAATTCAAAAAGTTGCAGTTTTACACTTTCGATGTCATTCGTGATTGAACTTTGACCTGAAACGGGAAAATACGAATCTTAGTAAATTTACCCCACAGTGTGGTATCTGAAACAGCGCCTCAGGAGCTCTATGTCCTGTCAGCAGGGATTACGAACCATGAACCCAAGGGAGGTTGGTTCGGTCCCCCCCCCCTAATACCCACGACTTAGGTAGACTGGTTGTTAACCAGTACTACCTGAAAATAACAAACTAAATAAAATTTATGAAGAAAACTCTCTGAAGCTCCAGAGGAATGCACCCGACTCCTTGGGCACATTTTTCTAAACCGAGTCTGCTAGGAGGGGCATAGAGGGGAGGAGCAACAGGCACTGTTTTCTTAAAGTGCCAGGCTCCAGTGGACCCAATCTATACCCCATGGTAATAAATTACATTCCCAGTATCCACTAGGACGTTAGAGACATTTTTTTGGTTATTGAGCCCCTGCCCTAGTGGAGCTTACCACTCTACAGTCCAAACTAATTTCATACTATAAGTTGGACTGTGGGAGGTAGCAATACTAATCTCTGTGCCCACAGCATGCCTCAGCATGGCAAGACTGACATCTTCCAGGCTGTAAGCCACCATGAGACTCCATACTGGGCCTTATTCCGTAACTGTTTGTGCCTCACAGGAGCTCCTGGCCCATCTAGTGCTACAGTGCAAGGGAAAGCTGATGCAATGCAAGATCACTGAAACTCTGTTCTTATAACACTGCGAGGTCTTGTGATAACCCTACGCAGCACTTAGCAAAAGAAGATCCCTGTACAACAAATGCGCATCTTCTAAATAAATAATCTGTGGAAAATGTGGAACATCAATAATAAATCAAAATTAAGGTTGACTTATTGGAGCCATTCATTTGAGTGAGTCCCTAACATGAAAACATCACGTTTACCTCTCCGGCTGTTGCACTGGATTATGATTAAGTCTCTTCTGAGTCACGCTGACTTTGGCCACAAATGTGGTCTCTCCTCACTTTATTTAAAAACACTTTCCATTTCCACCTTTGCGGCTAGTTTTCACAAATCTGTTTGTGATGTTAAAGCTTGTTTCATATCTGCTCTAGGCTTTCATTAAAATTTAGGATCAAGTACAGCACCCCTGGACTTATACAGCATAGGCAGGACCCCTGGAAAATTACACAGCACAGCAGACAGTCAACAGCACCCCTAGACTTAAAAGGCAGTGAGGCAGCACCCCTGGACTGATAGGGCAGAGGGACAGCACCCCATATAGGGCAGCACCCCTGGAATGATGTGGCAGACTAAGAAAAGAGGTGCAAGATGGAATGTCCTTAGGCCCTCCCACCCACCCTTATGTTGTATAAACAGGACATGCACACTTTAACAAACCAATCATTTCAGCGACAGGGTCTGCCACACGACCATGGGTGAAATGATTGGTTTGTTTGGGCCCCCACCAAAAAAGAAGCAATAAATCTCTCCTTGCATAAACTAGCTCTACAGTGGCAAGATGTTGTCCTCATCTTCAGATCCCCCCTTCAGTGTTTACATTCTCATCCTCACAGAGAAATAATATTCAAGCAAACAAAACCACATTATTTAGGTGTCAGTGGACTGATTACACTATTACCCAAAGTTTTTGAATTTGACAATGACTTATGATGAATGCGCTGAAGGTGACGTATAAGGGAGGATGTTCCAAGGTGGTTAACGTCCTTACCCCTACTTACAGTATTATAGATTGACAAAGGCAACAGATGGCTTGACACCTGTTGTCCGGATTTGTGGAGAAATAATTCCACACCGAAGAGGTGGCTTTTTGGTATTTTGCCCAGGCATGACTATGGGATTTTTCATCCCATGGCCAACAACTGTCTCCACTGGTGCCTTTTTTAAACAAACCACATCACCATCAGAATCCTCATTGTCGACTTCCTCCGCAGCGCAGGCTACACCCACGTCCTCCTCATCCTGGTGAACTTCTACAGTGACATCCTTAATCTCAATATCAACAACTGGACTGCCAGTGCTCCTCCCAGCACTTGCAGGGGGTGTGCAAATGGTGGTAGGAGCCTCCTCTTCCCATACAGTGTTGTGAAGGTCAGGCCTAGACATCGCAACCGCAGACAGTGGCAGCACCCCTGTATTTTCACAACACCCCTGTAATTTTACAGCATACAAGACAGGGCCAGTGTACATTGATTTTCACTGTACCCTAGAATTATTACAGCATACAAGACAGGGCCAGTGTACATTGATTTTCACTGCACCCCTGGATTTTGACAGCATACAGGGCAAGTGTAATATTATTTGAACCGCAACACCCCTATATTTTACAGCATACAGCAGTGTGCTATTAATTTTTAGCAACTGCACCCCTGAATTTTTACAGCATACAGAGCCAGTGTAATGTTATTTGATCAGCAACACCACTATATTTTACAGCATACAGCAGTGTGCTTTTAATTTTTAACAACTGCACCCATACATTTTTACAACATACCGGGCCCATGTAATGTTATTTGAACAGTAACACCCCTATATGGTACAGCATACAGCAGTGTGCTATTAATTTTTAACAACTGCACCCCTGAATTTTTACAACATACAGAGCCTGCAGCACACTAATATTTTACAGAATACAGGTGCAGTGTGCTTTTATTTTTAACAACTGCATCTCTAAATTTTTACAATATACAGGGCCAGCAGCACCCCTATATTTTAAAGCATACAGGAGCAGTGTGCTTTTAATTTTTAACAACTGCACACCTGAATTTTTACAACAAACATGGCCAGCAGCACCCCTATATTTTCCAAAATACAGGAGGACAGTGCCTCTGCACCCTGTACAACATAGTGACAGCCAGGACAGCAACACCCATGTAGAGCTGTAGCACATGAAACACCAGTGACAGCCAGGACAGCACCCATAACACAGCACAGGTACACCCCTACAGAGCACACACTAACCCCACCCAACACCACCACCCACAGAGAGACAGAGGTCTATCTTCCTCACTCTTCAAGTCCGGAGTGAAAACGGCGGCGACGCACGGCTCTTTATATGGAATCCAAAACCTGTGAGATTCCGACAGCGAGATGATGACGTTTTGTCTCGTTCTGGTTTCCGAGTCTGGCGGGAAGTCCTGAGCAGGACTCTGATCCAGGCTCGGAGTGTGAAGTTTGTGGGGGGTTCGGTTCTCTGGGAACCGAACCCTGCTCATCTCTAATATATAAAGTATATATTGGGGACAGTCAGCATCTGCAGATCTCATATGCTGTCAAGCTACAGGAGCTCAGTGCAGGCAGCTGTGTGATGGAAACTGCAGAGGAAAGCCCGCTCCTCGCTCAGCCTAGCAGGATTCTTGTGCAGTTTTTCTCACCTTGAACTTGCTGCTGGTCTCCATTGGAGTCTAGTGCGGATAGTCCTACTCAAATCCTTTGAACGTCTTTCCTCCAGGCAATGGGAGCCCTGTAAAACCAATTCTGACCTGCAGCTTTACGCTCAGGCAGAAAATATACCGTATGACGTGCCATCTGGGCTGCATGTGGGTCATGTCCAAGTGCACTCCGTGGCACCAGCAAAGAAAAAGCCATCCCAAAAAACACATGGTGGTCTGACAAGAGGGCACATGACCCTCTGACACCCTGCCTAGTCCACCCAGTAATAAAACAAAATTGGGTATTAACAGTCAAAGATGTAAAATAAGGCTGCTCCCAAGCTTATAAACTGTAGAAAATTAGTTGTATGATAAAATTGAAAATTCCAGACTAATCCCAGATTGTACGTCAGTGCTATACAAATAAACAGTGGAGCCAAGAGCAAGGGCAGTGGGTATGGAATGGGTATGAGTGACCGGCAGTCAGGAGACCGGCGGTCAGCCTATGGATGCCGGTGGGGAGGGGGGGAGCGAGCACAACAGGCCCCTTGTGGGCTCGGTGGCAAGGTTCTACTCCCACTCCATGGGTGTCGTGGACACCCACGAGTGGGAATTTTCCCTGCTAGTCGGCATGCCAACTGTCAGGATTCTGAGGGGGCGGGATGTAGGGGGAGGTATTGTGACCGCCGATCACATAACTACGGGGGTTATTCTGCAGCTTTTTGCTGCCCGTGCGATCAACTCGACGCCGCCTATGGGGGAGGGTTTTTTTGCATAGCAAGACTGCGAACGCTTGTGCAGCCCTGCTATGCAAAAAAAGTTTTGTGTAGAACTAGACCAGGGTAACAGTTACTTACCCTGTGCGATCGATCCAGCAATGCAGGTCCCGGAATTGACGCCAGACATCCGCCCTCTAAACGCCTGGATACACCTGCGTTGGACTCACTACTCCCAGAAAACGGTAAGTTGCTGCCCCGAAACGCCTTCCTGCTGTCAATCTTCTTGCGATCGCGCCAGCGATCGCTTTCTTCATTCTTCTGGTCGATGCCGGTGATGGCCGTCGCTGGGCAATGACGCGCGTGTGCATTGCGCCAGGATTGACAAAATAGACAGCCCACCACAAAAAATAAAATTAATAAATAAATAAATAAATGAATATATATTACTTAAACTTGCAGCATTCGCACACGTTTAGTCAAATGATAGTAGGATGCAAGTCCAATCAATTAGTATAGCAACACCAACTTTACCACTAGTGGAGGCAAAGTATCTGGGACATGACACCAGTTTTAGTACTAAAAATCTTTAATTCATCATAAAACATCATTAAAGTTTTTTGGTATACCAAACCAAAAACATTGGCATATCAAAAAGTATCAAAATACAGTAAATACATGGAGCATAACATAGTCACCCATCCATAGTTAAAGTGATTCAGTATCGTCACCAAGTTGTAGTCAACGGCACCGTTTTCTGTGTAGTGAATACCTTCATCCTGGACTGCCAGACAGTATCCTTGGATGACCTGGTAGGTGGAGCGGCTCCAGTACAAGGGAGGTGGGCGGGCAGAAGATTGGGTGTCTGGATGGTGAGCCGCAGACAGTGTCGGACTGGGGCATGAAGGGCCCACGGGGGGATGCTGATGTAGGGGCCCATGCTTAAAGGTGTGACCAGGCTCCACAGGGGTGTGTCCAGCCAGCACAGAGGTTTGGCTAACCGTTACAGAGTACATGTTCTGTTCCCCTTGGTAAATATATAATAAACCATATTATTGTAAAGTATAATGTAACATAAGTATAATGCATAATTCAAGTGCACTAGGATAGAGTCTGGAACATGATCCCTAGAGGAGGAGGAAGAGGGCCCACAGGCAGTGGGGCCCAACGGTGGTTTCCCCTGTTCCCCTGTGGGCCAGTCCGACCCTGGCCGCATAGTAAGGCTGTCTCACCCATTCATTTCCCTGTCCCTGCACAGCTACTGTATATAAGAGTCCGGCCATGGAGATGCAGGAGGGGGGCCAATGACGATGTTGTAATGGCGGCCTCTCAGCAGTTCGGAGTTGTGCACAATGGCGGTCGCGGCCTGGGCCATGTGATTCCTCTGCTCTATCAGGGAGGACTGGCTGGTCTCAGATGACACCCTTGTGGGGTGGGGGGGAAGTGGTGCACGGTCACTGTAGTGCCAGTGGTTGCAGGGAAACTCCCTGGAAACGCTGGGTTACTGCAACTGTAGGGCCGGGGATGGGAGCGCTGTGAGCATGCGATCATTCCCGGCACTCACCACACCTGTTTTCAGTAGCGAGTGGCGGCAGGAGGCATGTGACCCAGGCCCTCCACTCTCTGTCAGGGCGGCAGGGCTCAGGATAGATGTGCCCCCAGCACACCCCTGATGGTGGCCCTGGTCACAGCAGTTGCCTGTTTGTTTGAGGGCGGCATTAACACCACCCCAAGATGGCATACCCCCCGGTATTCTCAATGGCTTGCAAGCATGCCCCATACTTGACCACACACCCTGGTAACAGGACCCAAGAAATCTATTCATGACCCTGAAAATAAATGGTTATAATGATAGTAAGAGTATATAAAGTGAATGTCTTGCTTGCTCACCAAACTACTTGGGAACAGTTATCAACAGCTGCAGTGAAAAACTGAGCACTAGTAACAGACCAAGGCATAGCAAGCCAATAACATAATCCAATACTGACTGGGCACAAAAATTACACCCAGAGTGCAAGTATTCACACTTACACTAAAGATTGCTTTAAAAAAAAACAACCCACAAACCTTAGGTGAGGCCGCGAGGGTCAAACTGGAGAGAAAAAAAGCCTACATGTATTTGTATCACAAGACTCATTGCTGTGAGGGTTTTGCTTTCTTTTAATCACTCGGTGATCCATCTGAAAAGAAAATTTCAATCCTTTTGCAAATAACTCCTGAGAAATGATCAGAAAATTACAGCAGATGTACAGTTTAAAAGTTCAGCTCTCATTCGATTACATAGAAATACTGTTGGCAAGCATTATGGAATTTTTAGCTGGAAATGTCGTATACAATTCATATTTTTAAACTGCTTGCTATACAATGGCACAGTATACTGAGGCATTCCTTTCCAAGATTAAATATCACTAGAAACATCAGAGCAGTCAAATGTAAAGCAAGATATGGAAATGGCTGAATCTACACAAAAGCAATTCTACTTCAGGCCATATTTTAAATGAATTGAAGAAGAAACGCTTTTAACAAAACAAAAAGAAAACCAGGAATGTCATTTGAAATATCGCACTTAAGCATCTGTCAGATTTATTATTATGATAATATTTCTTTTATTTACTTTTGGTTTGGAAGAGCAATTACACCCAATGCCTCTATAATTTTGTCTTTTGAATAACTGCAACAGTTTCTTTCTCATCACTGCTTTGGGATCATTTATTCATTTTCAGCTCATAAGTCTCAGTATCACAGGTTTCAACTAATCACTAAGTACCAGTGCAAGTCAAAGTTTATCATTTTGATATTAGGAACATTTTGTAATAAATTATCAGGCCTTGAGCTGCAATAGCAGTTTTGAAAATTAATGATAACCAGTACAACCCATGTTTTTCATTTTGGCCATGTAATATACCCACTGCATAAAAGTATAGAGAACCAGAGGGGGTGATTCAGAGTTGATCGCAGCAGCAAATTTGTTAGCAGTTGGGCAAAACCATGTGCACTGCAGGTGTGGCAGATATAACATTTGTAGAGAGAGTTAGATTTGGGTGGGTTATTTTGTTTCTGTGCAGGGTAAATACTGGCTGCTTTAGTTTTACACTGCAATTTAGATTTCAGTTTGAACACACCCCACCCAAATTCAACTCTCTCTGCACATGTTATATCTGCCCCCCTGCAGTGCATATGGTTTTGGCCAACTGCTAATGTGGAGGGTATTGTCCCCCATTTTCCCCCGGCGCAGCGGGCTTCGGCGTGGCTGCGGGCTCTGGTAAGGCGGCGGGCGCGGCGGTTCGGTTCCAGCTTGGAGGGGCTTGCATCCGTTGGGATTCAAGCCACTCCAATCACATTGCGCCATTTTGAAAGGCGCGCCAAGCGTGAGCCAATCGGGGCTTGCGCATTGGCAGCCAATCGGGAGACGTCGCGGCGAGCCAATCAAGCATGGAGGTTGGTATTAAAGTTGCAGTAGAAGACCCACTTACAAATCTTCAGAAACATGTATGTACAGCATTTTCTACATATGTGGCCAAACCACCCGGAACAAAAAAGGTTAATCTAAGTCATAGCTCC
This sequence comes from Pseudophryne corroboree, assembly GCF_028390025.1. Taxonomy (NCBI): domain Eukaryota; kingdom Metazoa; phylum Chordata; class Amphibia; order Anura; family Myobatrachidae; genus Pseudophryne; species Pseudophryne corroboree. Next base: position 323,761,559 of record NC_086450.1, on the reverse strand, counting down.
GCCCACTCCCTGCGTTATATAAGAGACGCTGCGGAGCGGGAAGGGTCAGTCGGACGCCGGACGCAGAAGAAGGAAGAGCTCCTGCAGAAGAAAGAAGATCGAGCGGCGACGGCGGAGTCAGCGGCGACAGCGGAGCCGGCGGCGAGGAAGAAGAAGAAGACGATGGCGGCGGCGGCGGAAGAAGTCGCCCAGCGGCGGAAGTCCGGCGGAGATACTGCAGCGTGTGGGAAGCAAAAGAGCTAACGAAGCTCCCCGCTGCAGCCTCTCCCACTGTGATGGGTAGGGGCCCCTGGGCCACCTCGACTTATCTTTGATCCACCCTAGACCACCAGGGACAGGCACTAAGGCACTAGGCCTGCGGGGACAATCAGGCCCTTCCAGCCTGTGACCACGTTAGTCAGGCCTCCGGCCTGTGCCCACAATCAGGCCCTCCAGCCTGTGGCCACACAGTCAGGCCTCCGGCCTGTGCCCACAATTCAGGCCCTCCGGCCTGTGCCAACACTTCAGGCCCTCCGGCCTGTGCCTACAATCAGGCCCTCCGGCCTGTGCCCACAATTCAGGCCCTCCGGCCTGTGCCCACACTTCAGGCCCTCCGGCCTGTGCCCACACTTCAGGCCCTCTCGGCCTGTGCCCACACTTCAGGCCCTTCGGGCCTGTGCCACATCCAGGCTTCTGGCCTGCGCTCTCACCCAGGCTTCTGGCCTGCGCTTTCACCCAGGCTTCCGGCCTGCGCCCTTCACCCAGGCTTCCGGCCTGCGCCCCCCACTGCACCTTACAGGACCCCGGGTGGCATTTTACAGACTGGCCCGGATAGGATTGATTGGGAGTGGGTCCGTGCGGCAACTTCCGAGGGGTTCGTGTCTGATCAGGCGTGAGGAGCTGGCTGGCCCCACACAGTGTATAATACAAGGGGTTAGAGAGTGTGGAGTAACGTTCCCGTCCCACGCGCCTCTATCCCCCGTTAATCTGGAGTGGACGGCTGTCCACTCTGGACCCCCCACTCGCGTCCTCAGTAAAGAGAGGAAGGAAGTAGCTAGCGATCAGTATTCGGTAAGTGGAATTGGTTATTCGGGGTCAACCTGTTGTGCCGGGGGAATATTCTACTGACTTGTTGGTTAGTGATTGTGTTTAGTTAGTCCGGTCTCTGCTAGTTTGGAATAGAACCAGTAGCCTCAGTTACTGAAGTTAGTTTGCTCAGGTAGGCGTAGTTGGCTGTCATTTGTTGTTTGCCGTTAGTGTAGCCTACAGTTAGGGAGGCTGCTCTTCTTGCCCCAACAGAAGCAGAAAGGTGCGACCATCAAGGTGACCAGTGAGTCGGAAGTGAGTATTACTCTGTGTCCATTTGTTATCGTCCCCGTATACCGGTTAGGGGTTGCGCTCACGGACGTGAGGACCCCGCTCACCACACAAAGCGTGAGAGAGCGAGTGTGTGAGAATTGGGTAGCTGAGGCCTTTTGGCCATTGATGACCTTGCGCCCAGCCGGTGAAGGTCGCACCTACCGCAGACGTGCCCCTCTCTTCAGACGGAGGTTGGCACGCACGTCTTAACCGGTAAGTTCTTTCCCTTAGGTTGCTCGTCGACCGCTGCGGAGAGGTGTTCGTGTCGGTGATCGATCCGGAAGGCGGAGTTCCCTGACGCTTCCGTGTGTTGTATGTGACAGGAGCGGCCACAGGTAAGCAGAGTGACGACACCTGCACAGCAGCAGGCACTGTACCACTGTCCAGCGCCCATTACACTAACAAATTTGCTGCTGCGATCAACTCTGAATTAGGCCCCAGGTCCCTTACTGGGCCAATATTCAGCTGCCAAGTCCTTCACCGCTTCCTGTGCTAAGAATATGATAAAAGTGGCCAAGCACAGGTCAATCCTGCCTTTAGGACTAAGCAACGAAATTGCTGTCTACACATTGACCAAACAATTGGGGTCAAAAATATGCTTTGAGACCATCCCTCTACTCACCCCCAATCATAATATGCATGCATCATTGACTCACCCCCAGACTTCACAGCCAGGGTTGTCTTTTCGTATGGGCTCAATGGGCTCTTGCACAAGGGTACCAGGAGTCTAAGGACCCTAGGCTGATAGCTGAGGATCCCCTCTTTCCAGGGGAACAAGATTTTTGAAAATCAGCCCTGGGAAACCAGAGATATCTGACTTCGAAGCAGTGGTCCCCATCCAAGACTGTTAATTGTTCTTCCCAGCCAGATATCTCAGGTTCTGTCTGACTTAGAGTTTTTCTGAGGGAATTCTCCAAAATATGGGACTCCCCCCATTCAGTGGACACTGGCTGCTTGCCTCTACTATGCCCAGAACCAGAGATATAAGCCTTTCAGCAGTTGGTCCCTGCTCCAGCTCCAAACACCTGGTTTGCAGTTTTATATTTTCACAGGTGGATTGCTCTGGCTCCTGAACTCTGATCCCCAAGTCCCCAGTACCTCCTGAAAGGTGTACCCAGTACCTCCTGAAAGGTGTGACTCTCTAGTTTTTTTATCACATTCAAAGCTAAGTAATCTATTTCCAGGAACTGGAGATATCTGCAGTCAAGCAAGCTGCCTTCCCACTGGAAAATGATGACTATTAAGCCCACGCCACTATCCACTCCTCCCCTGCGTATTACACACTCCCTACCACCCTGGAAGTCATGTACTGGGGCCATTCATTCATCTCAATGCCTCTTCTACAGTTTAGTCTTCTCCCTCCCTTCAGATCCTACATGCTGAGCGGAAGATAGAACACCACCCCCCACCACCCGTGGGACATCAAAGCTACTGCTGATAGCACCTCCCACCTGTACCGCTGGAGGATAGGTAGGGGGCCCAGTGCATTGCTGTGCCCAGGGGCCTACACTGCTGTTAAGATGGCCCTGTTCACAGCCTCATCTCCTGATTAAAAATCATATCCCAAATCTGTCTCCCGCCTCCCTTATAGAAATCATACTACAAATCTGAAACCTCCCCTCTCTTATTAAAATGTATACCTAAATTCTAATCACCTTCCCTCATTAAAAATGAAACATTAGATCCAGAAACCCCTACCTCATTCATAGTTTTACCCCAGATTTGACCCCTAACTAACAATCTCACCCCAGATCTCCTATAAAACCATAATCCAAATCTGAAACTCCCCCTCCCTCTTTGAAAATCATGGTCAGATCTTAACCTCCCTCCCCCCAATAAAAAACCATACCTTGGCATAACCCCCCTTCCCCATTGAAAACTATACCCCAAAAAAACCTCTCTCTTTCACTTAAATGAATTCCCCTATTGCCAATAGGCCATCAGATCAGTGGAATGACCTACTAAATAAAGTACTCAATCACATGCTGCTAGCTGCCTTCAATGAGTCCCTTGTTATCTCTCCTTGGAGCGAAATGCACTCTGAATGGTATATAACTCCAACAATCCACCAACTGATGTCTTGAGACATCCCACCACTGTGATTGTGATATAGGGGTATATTCAATAAGAGTCGGATCCATTCCAACATGCAGTTGTCGGAATGGATCCGACAACCCCTATTCAATGGACGGCCAAATCCGACTGTCGGATTTGGCTGGACACAGGGTCCTGTCAGGCCGCTGCTGTCAGCGGCTGCGGATGCACTGACAGCAGCAGCCAGGGGAGCAGAGATCGGTGGCCGCGAGCGGGAGGGGCTGGCTGCAGGGGACATGCGTGGAGTGGCGGGGAGAGGCGCTACAGGGAGAGAGGTGCTGCGGGCGGTGGGCACCTCTCTCCCTGCAGCACCTCCCCCCGCCGCCGCAGATATGTCCCCCCATAGCCAGATCCCCCCTGCTGGCTGCCGATCTCTGCTCCCCCCGCCGCCCGCAGCACCGCTCCTCTCCTCACCTTGTCGGAAAGGGGGCCAAAACCTGTCGGATCTGGCACCATTTCCGACAGAAGCACGTGGATCGGCATCTATTCCGCCAATCCACATGTTTTCCGTCAAGTCGGGAATTCCCGACTTGTCAGAAAAAAATCAGCCCCTATTGAACAGGTCGGAACCCCTTCCGACCTATTTCTGTCGGAAGCTGCAGTCTTTCCGACAAGACGGCAGCTTCCGACAGTTATTGAATAAACCCCATAAAATTTAAATATTTAAATCAGCTGCATGCATATATGTATTTGATTGATACTTCCTAGCTACTCTGGTGTCTCAGGTTCTTCCATGCTGGCGGACACTGGACCAAGAGTGTACAAAAGGGGACCAGAGTGGAGTCGGAAGGACCCCGATGCAGTGCACCTGATGTACCACTGGTAGTTCTTGCCCTGACATACTGCACTATGGCTCCAATTGCCTAATTTGCCCAGTGATATTACAGCATTTTTGGCCAGATGATGTCCATGCTGATGGGAAGCTGAAAGAAACATGACTTATTAAAAGATGGAAAGTCAAAATATCTAAAAACAACTGTAAAAATGATCTCTCTGTTTCCAGAATAACTTAATACAGTTTTTTCCAGCTTGTCAAGCATTTTCTCTATTAACCAGCACAACTTCCTAAGAAAGTAAAAATCAGGTGTGGGATACAAGGTTCCCATGAATAAAGACAATAAGTAGGGAATCAACTGTAGCTCTGAGAAATGACTCATAGAGAAAGTTACTAGGCATAAAACAATTGCAAATAGAGTCTGCTTTCATCCTGCAAAGCCTATAATAACAGTATTGTTAAAGACTATGGTCTCATGAGTTGAAATGTTTCAGTTGAAATCTTCAGTTGTATAGAAAAGGTGGGTTTTTCTCTTAAAGATAATACTATTTATTAGACTGACAGGTAGTAGACGCTAGCCTTTCATGAGTACTAGATGTGTCACTTGTGTTTTTTCAGTAGACATTTGTCTGTGCCCATGAGACTGAGCATTAATAGTGTAAGAGTGTAAGAAATAATGTTGATTGTCACAATTGATAGTGTGTGTAACTAACTTATATTTAAAATCCCTGAACTTCGTTACCATTACAAAAACCGAACTTAAAGCCCCCAAACGTTACCCAAAAATTGCAGCTATGGGGGTGATTCAGACCTGATCGAACGCTAGCTTTTGTCGCTGCGCTGCGATCAGGTCAGAACTGCACATGCGTATGCACCGCAATGCGCAAGCGCGTCGCTCGGATACAAAGTGGATCGTTGCTGTGCGATGGGTTTTACGAAGAATCCATTCGCACAGCCGATCGCAAGGAGATTGACAGGAAGAGGGCATTTGTGGGTGTCAAGTGACCGTTTGCTGGGAGTGGCTGAGAAAAAACGCAGGCGTGTCCAAGCGTTTGCAGGGAGGGTGTCTGATGTCAATTTCCGGTCCCGGACAGGCTGAAGTGATCGCAGCGGCTGAGTAAGTCCTGGGCTACTCAGAAACTGCAAAAGATCTTTTTGTACCGCTCGACTGCACATGCGTTCGCACACTTGCACAGCTAAAATACACTCCCCTGTAGGCGGCGACTATCTGATTGCAGCGCTGCAAAAAACTGCTAGCAAGCGATTAGGTCTGAATCACCCCCTATGTCCTGATCCTCCAACGGCCAGGTCGGGGAATCGGGAAAAACATGTTTAAAAATCATGATTCCTAAATCCCGACCGAAAACCTACAGGATCGGCAAATCAGGGTTTTTTTAAATAAAGTATTTCCCTGATTCCCTGACAGATCACCGATGGCCGATGATCAGCAGATCTGATCGGCAGTTTCGGAAGGGTCAGGGAATTGTGTAAACAGGGAATAACTGTACAGATGTGTCCCACTACAGCGTTGCTGCATATAGCAGCTTGCTGTAGCAGGATCACAATGCATGCACATTGCGGCGTACACATCGCAGCCAGGCTCCCATTGTGTAGTATGCATAGCAGAAACTTGCATACGCATGCACCCTATTTGTGTGCTGCAATGTGTATGCATCTCAGCAACAGCTGAAGAGGACACATTTGTATGGGGGCCTTCACATCCCTTCACACTACTTTCCTGCACACTCTTCCTCAGCCACAATCACTGACCCATAAACAAAGTGAGGGAGCACATATTCTACTTTCTCCAAGCTGCAGCTTACACATCATATCCCCAGAGCACTCACTCTCTCTCTCTCTCTCTCTCTCTCTCTCTCTCTCTCTCTCTCTCTCTCTCTCTCTCTCTCTCTCTCTCTTTCTCTTCCTTTGAAGTCCACACTACTGTACCCAACTATTTTCTCCATTCCACCTTCATGTTACTGTCATTTACGGCCCCTCAGGTTTCCCAAAGCTTAACAACTGTGCTGCTTCGTTCACATTCCTAACCATTGACTTGCCTACACTCATTGTCATAGACATCCCCCTTCTTTTTGTTGCCACTAAATCTCCTTCACTTTTACCTACTTTGGTCTCTCCCAGTGGTCTTCATCCCCCTCTACTGTGATAGACACTCCCTTGAACATGCTTCTCCCACCTCTGCTCCTTCTCTAATCTCTCCAACTTGGCTTTCCAAATTTCTGACTGTAACCTCATTAAATTTTCAGTCTCATCTTCTTTTAGGCACCCCTTGCGCCAAAATCTACCAGCTGAATAGCTAAAACAACTAATTTCTCCTATGACTACTCTGATTGGGCTGCCTCTTTATGCAACAAAACACTGAATTTGGCTCTAGACAATGCAGCTGCATCCACCACATATAGGTCCTGATTCTCAGTCGTCCTATGCATCTATCTGAGTCACATACATCATTGCAATTGAACCACCCCAGCCTAAGGCCACAAGAAAAGTCATTTCTGTTAATAGCACTTAAACCTACCCCATGCTTGGTGCAAAAAATGCAACTGAAAGTAAGGTGCACAATGTTGGAAATGTGTGTGCAGGTGTAAATATTATAGACTTACAGTATATAGGCACACAACAGTGGATGACCCAAACTATGAACAGTTCAGTTACTAAACCAGTGATGTTGGTTCATTGAAGATCAAGGTACAGCTGTACTTACTGTTACATGTACACTGGGAATGGAGTGTAGCTTGAGCGTAGCAGAGTTTCATATAGCACATAGCCAGTGAGCATTAACTACAAATGGGCAGCAGTACAGGGACGCAGGAACAGCTTATATGCAGGCATTAACCAGGTCTCTCATACACTATGAGACTTCTGTCTCCTGCATGTCACACTATACAGTCTCACACAGTTTCGAGATGGCTCCTGCACATGATTAGTAGAAATCTCAACTGCCATCTTGGGATAGGGCATGAAGTCTCCCTGGGAAACAGGAAAACTGGAATCTGCGCAGTATCACACTCCTCTTTCAATACACAACCCATTCAACTCAAAATAGGTTGCAACTCTGACTACACACCAATAACACATCCATGGAATGCTTGTCTTGCATGTGAATGCACTGTTGCTACCCATTTACGATTCCAGTAACACCCATTCAAACATTGGTGAGAAGCAACTGAGATGTCCAACTCAAAATCCTTGTAGCTGACCTAAGTTGCGTACTTTGGCAGTGATGCATGCGCATTTTGATAAAAATCATGAGATGAGGAAGCTTTCAGACTTGCGTGCAACTCAGTTTCAGGCCCTTTGCATTCTATTTGCCAAGCCCGGGAGAGAGATAAAGGGAAGCAAGATAAAGTACCAGCCAGTCAGTTCCTAACTAACAAGTTACATGGTTCGTTTGATAAACAACAGTTACAAGCTTGGTTGGTTCATACTTTATCTCACTCTAATTACCCCCATAGTCTCTGATGAACCAAACCTCAACCATGGCCTACCAAACAGACCTCTACCAGCATAAGTGCTCCCACAGTACTGACTGTCATTGGAGAAAATCTCTCTCATATGCCAATTTTCACCAACTTATATTCATCCTTTTAAGTTACAGCACTGCCCTTTCACTTGCCAAGAAAATATCCACCCAGTCTTCTAACCCTCATTGCCTCTTTACATAATTATTACATGCAACTAGTTTCTCTGCCCACCTGCCCTCCCTCCCCCCCCCTCCTTGCTTTCTCACAGTTTAAGATTTTGCCAGTTTCTACAATGGCAACATCTATACCCTTCTACAAGATATAGTATTTTCTTATGTCAAATACTGCACAATCCACCCACTTTCTCCTACAGTTCCCAGGGGATGCGTTCAGCATCCTGATAGATGGGATGCGGAACCCGTTCCCAGTCAACTTTCAGCTTTCTCTCCATCACTTTATGCCCAGCTCAACTCTTTGACCTGCCTCTCTGAACTGGCAAATGTTCATCACTTTAAGGACAAACTCATTTCATAATCAACAGTGACAGAAGAACGGTGCACTTCTGCTGCAATGCAAGAGAGCAGTGAGGGGGTAGTCAGCCTACAGTTATCCCCTTCCAGAAGCCATGCTTGGCAGTAACAGGCAGTCTTCACTGTCTGCGAATGGCCCTGGCATTCACAGACAGCAGCAGCCTCGGCAAGACCTGCCTGACAGGTTACTGCTTCCTTCTTCCCAGTCACTGCCATGTGGCTCTAACAGGGGAGGAAAAGAATTTACTCTGCGCCAAAAGACACTTTACAAAACCACAGTGTGCAGTCTGTCATGTGTAGTAATTGACTCGATACAACTTTAGATCTATGTAACCACTTTTATATTTGGTCTGTTAAAATTGACACAATAAGACACACATATATAACAAACACTTTGTAGCAATAACTTGCTCTCTATGTAAGAAATGTAGAAATATACAATATATTTAAAAATAACTAGTTGGCTCTGTTTGGTTGAAATTAAATTACTAAACTCTGGCGTCCCAGTGTTCAGTTAGATGGAAGAAAGTCCCGCAATATAATGATGCAGTCTCTTAATAAATAACTTACAGAAATTGCAGCATATAATTACCCATGTGCTGGTTCCTGGAGTAATTAGATACAGGGTCCATTTTGTAGAATAATGCACATATGTAGGTAGTCAATATGGTATCAAATTGACTACCTACATATGTGCATTATTCTACAAAACGGACCCTGTATCTAATTACTCCAGGAACCAGCACATGGGTAATTATATGCTGCAATTTCTGTAAGTTATTTATTAAGAGACTGCATCATTATATTGCGGGACCATCTAACTGAACACTGGAACGCCAGAGTTTAGTAATTTAATTTCAACCAAACAGAGCCAACTAGTTATTTTTAAATATATTGTATATTTCTACATTTCTTACATAGAGATCAAGTTATTGCTACAAAGTGTTTGTTATATATGTGTGTCTTATTGTGTCAATTTTAACAGACCAAATATAAAAGTGGTTACATAGATCTAAAGTTGTATCGAGTCAATTACTACACATGACAGACTGCACACTGTGGTTTTGTAAAGTGTCTTTTGGCGCAGAGTAAATTCTTTTCCTGTCTAATTGTTTTAACCATAAGCAACCTAGCAAGTTGCTTCTACTCAGCTGCCAATTTACACATTTTTTATTTAAGTCTATTCTGAATTTTACTTTTTACAATTAGCGCTGGATACTAACAGGTCTGTGACAATTATCCAGATCTGTTGTTCACTAATCAGTTTCTAACAGGGGAGGGACAGATTTAGCAGAAGTCTCCAACCCCCTACTCTCTATGGTGCTGTAGACTCCAGGCGCAGGTCTCTGGAAACATGGTGCCCACCATGTTCAGGTGACATGACTACTGCGCATGTGCAGCAGCCATTTTCCCAGTGAGTTTTTTGCAGCGGCTGCAGCGCTGACTCGGGGCTCTGGAAAGGTAAGTATTTAAACACGGATGCAGTGTGTGCGGTGTGGGGCGCCGTGAGCTCAGGGGCCCATGTGCACTGCACACACTGAACACATTTTAGAAATACCAATGTCTCCAACAGGCTAATTAGGGTATGGAATGTCAAGGTGTTGGTTGGGTTTAGATTATGGTATTAATACTAAGAATAAACTGGGTAAGGGGTTAATTATTTAATTGATTTAATTAGGATTAAGATGCTATTTAAGAGACTAATGGATGCAACTAGGAGTTAAATGCTGTCTACAGTATATACCAATCACCAAAACTGTCTGTATTATATGGCAGTCACCAGCAGCGAGCCAACCATATAGTGCAGGGGAGACCCATTTTGCACATATAAATAACCATGTTCTGATGTATGTAATATATGTGCTGGCTGGTTCCTCCAGGAATCGTTAACACTGTATTCATCATGCACCATGTGACACCTGGGACTCAGCATCAGACTTCTTATAAGCCCACCCCCAAACTCCTGTGAAGCTAGCCAATGGGAGTCTGTGGGTGGGTTTAGGAGGAGTGTGTGAAGCCTTATCCTGAGTCCCAGGTGTCGCATGGTGCCTGATGCACACAGCACTGCCAATCCCCGGGGGAACCAGCCAGCACATATTTGGTGCTGGGTTGTTTGAGTACACCAGTTTACATAATTACTAGGCCTGTTTTCCAGGCTACTGTCTGTATTTGCTGAAGTACAGTGTCTGCTTCCAGTAAAAGATGCTGTAACAGTGGCAACGTGACTGTCAAGTGTTCTTATTTCATCAACCCTGTTACAATAGATAGATAGATAGATAGATAGATAGATAGATAGATAGATAGATAGATAGATAGATAGATAGATAGATAGATAGACATTCCTAACCTCGGTCCTCAAGGCACACTAACAGTGCAGGTTTTAGTGATATCCAGGCTTTAGCACAGATGATTAAATCAAAATGACTGAAAATCCAAATAGAATCTGCCTGATCATTATAAATTACCAAATAAAGGCTAGAGCAGTGGTCCTCAAACTGTGTGCGTGGCACCCTGGGATGCTGCGGGACACTTGCAGGGGTGCCTCAGGTTGGTGGTCCAGGACCAATTCAAACTATTTATTGTCAATGTGATAGGCAAAACCAGTGCTGGTAGCTGCCAATCATAACATATGTGGGCAAATAGAAGCATTGTGTCCCTCATCACATAATTGAACCTAAGGATGACATATTAACATAATTTACGTAATTTAATATTTTTTTCTAAATTTCTCAATATGATACTTTTGACCTAGGGGCGCCGTGAAAGCAATTCTGATACTCTAGGGCGCCGTGATTCAAAAAAGTTTGGGAACCACTGGGCTAGAGACCTGTATATCATAACAAATAATAGTCAATTTCCTAACTGCCATCTGATGCATAGTCAGTACGTACAGTTGTACACAGAGGCGTAACTAGGGTCCTTGGCGCCCAGGGCAAGATGAAAAACGGCCCTCTCTCCCCCGACTAATGGGCATGGCCACATGCTGGATGGGGCATGGCCACTGAAAATGGGGCGTGTCATGCCACCCATTTCTCATCGTTCTGGGAACATTCCTTTACATTTCATATGCATCTTACCTATATGATGGTTTCTTACAATGGGGAACCTCTGAAGAAATGTATCCTCCCTGGGAAGATTGAATCTTCAGTCAGTAGGAAATCACATTGTCTGGAAATGCCTATTTGTGTAGGAATATTATCATCATCATCATCATCATCATCATCATACAACAGCGGTTCAACCAGACTTGTGCCCCATGTGTCATTTCCTACTCCCTGCATCTCTCAGCCACACCATCATCTCCTCCTACATCTCTCAGCTACACCATTCCCCCCTGCATCTCTCAGCCACACCATCTCCCACTTGCGTATCTCAGCTACAACATCACCTTGCAACTCACATTCACATCACGTCCACTTGCGTCTCTCACCCATACCATAATCTCCTCCCTGTGTTGCCTCTCGGCCATACCATCTCCTCCCTGCATCTCTCAGCCACACCATCATCTCCGCCCTGCATCTCTCAGCCACACCATTTCCCTCTGCATTTCTCAGCCACACCATCATCTCCACCCTGAGTCTCTCAGATGCACTATCATCTCCTCTGTGCATCTCTCAGCCACACCATCTCCCCCTGTATCTCTCAGCCACATCATCTTCTCCTGCCAAGCATCACCTCTCAGCACGCCATCATTTTTCCCCCTGTGTAATCTCTCAGTACACCATAATTTTCGCCCTGCATCATCTCTCAGTCACACCATCAACCCCCATGTCATTTCTCAGCACACCATCATCTCCCCTACCTGCGTTATCTCTCAGCACACCATCATCTCCCTCTGTGCATCAGTGTGTCATCACTGGCAGATGGTGAGGCCAGGCAGCAAGCGCCGGAAGACAACACAGAAAGCTGAGGCTCAGGGCACGTGACGTGATGCTCGCATTGTGGTCGCACTCCTGGCAGTAGCTCTAAAAATGTGGGAGCTGCAGTCACGTCACACCGCCCAACACCATGGGCCTTTGTGGGTGGGCGGTGTGGTGTGTTGCAAAGGTGATGGGTAGGCGGTGGGGGTATGATGCCCTGGCCTGTGATGCACTCTTTTGCTGGGCCTGTCACAGCACCCAGGGCATGTGTCCTGCGCATCCCTCCCTAGTTACGCCACTGGTTGTACGCGATACTGCGATCTTTCACTTTATAATGCACTACTAGCAGTTGTTAACTAGCAGCTTTAGATGTAAGCAGGGGCGACTGCTCCAACCACCTGGAGGCAAGTTGGAGTTTGGTGCACCCTGCCTTCTTAAAAAAAGGTAAAACAAAAATATGTGTGAACGTGTGTGTGTGTGAGTGTGTGTGTGTGTGTGTATCTATATCAATATATTTCATATATATGTATGTATATATATATATATATATATATATATATATAGTCCAGACATAGGCACTCTCCAAAGTTCAGTAAGCTTTAAGGTATTTTTAATCCAATACTCACAACACAGAAGTGCAAGGCTTTTTTAGATGCATGGCAGTGGAAACAGCGACGTTTCGGTCCACATGGAACTTTTTCAAGCTTTCCATCATTACATGCCCATAAAGAATCTAAGATAGCAGAGTTACTTACAGCGGAAGAGTAACTCTGCTATCTTAGATTCTTTATGGGCACGTAATGCGCTTGAGTCAGGTGCATTCCCCCTCCTTTGCCTATATCGTAGGTAGCTGTATAGGCTTGAATGGCCATTTGCTGCTCCTCTATCCTCTGACGCATATAGAGGGTTGAATTCCAGCTCGTTACCACCTCTTGCTTCAGATGATGGCGGGGCAAGTTCAGGAGTGTTTGGTGGTGCTCCAGTCTTCGGCACGTGGTGGCTGAATGCCGAAAGTGGCCCGCAATTCTTCGGGCCACCGACAGCATCTCTTGCACGCCCCTGTCGTTTTTTTTAAATTAATTCTGCACCACCAAATTCAATGTATGTGCAAAACATGGGACGTGCTGGAATTTGCCCACATGTAATGCATGCACAATATTGGTGGCGTTGTCCGATGTCACAAATCCCCAGGAGAGTCCAATTGGGGTAAGCCATTCTGCGATGATCTTCCTCAGTTTCCGTAAGAGGTTGTCAGCTGTGTGCCTTTACTGGAAAGCGGTGATACAAAGCGTAGCCTGCCTAGGAACGAGTTGGCGTTTGCGAGATGCTGCTACTGGTGCCGCCGCTGCTGTTCTTGCTGCGGGAGGCAATACATCTACCCAGTGGGCTGTCACAGTCATATAGTCCTGAGTCTTCCCTGCTCCACTTGTCCACATGTCCGTGGTTAAGTGGACATTGGGTACAACTGCATTTTTTAGGACACTGGGGACTCTTTTTCTGACATCTGTGTACATTCTCGGTATCGCCTGCCTAGAGAAATGGAACCTAGATGGTATTTGGTACCGGAGACACACTACCTCAAGCAATTCTCTAGTTCCTTGTGAATTAACGCTGGATACCGGACACACGTTTAACACCACCGAAGCTGCCAAGACCTGAGTTATCCGCTTTGCAGCAGGATGACTGCTGTGATATTTCATCTTCCTCGCAAAGGACTGTTGGACAGTCAATTGCTTACTGGAAGTAGTACAAGTGGTCTTACGACTTCCCCTCTGGGATGACGATCGACTCCCAGCAGCAACAACAGCAGCGCCAGCAGCAATAGGCGTTACACTCAAGGATGCATCGGAGGAATCCCAGGCAGGAGAGGACTCGTCAGACTTGACAGTGACATGGCCTGCAGGACTATTGGCTTTCCTGTCTAAGGAGGAAATTGACACTGAGGGAGTTGGTGGTGTGGTTTGCAGGAGCTTGGTTACAAGAGGAAGGGATTTAGTTGTCAGTGGACTGCTTCCGCTGTCACTCAAAGTTTTTGAACTTGTCAATGACTTCTGATGAATGCGCTCCAGGTGACGTATAAGGGAGGATGTTCCTAGGTGGTTAACGTCCTTACCCCTACTTATTACAGCTTGACAAAGGCAACACACGGCTTGACACCTGTTGTCCGCATTTCTGTTAAAATAATTCCACACCGAAGAGGTGATTTTTTTTGTAATTTGACCAGGCATGTCAATGGCCATATTCGTCCCACGGACAACAGGTGTCTCCCCGGGTGCCTGACTTAAACAAACCACCTCACCATCAGAATCCTCCTTGTCAATTTCCTCCTCAGCGCCAGCAACACCCATATCCTCATCCTGGTGTACTTCAACAGTGACATCTTCAATTTGACTATCAGGAACTGGACTGCGGGTGCTCCTTTCAGCACTTGCAGGGGGCGTGCAAATGGTGTAAGGCGCCACCTCTTCCCGTCCAGTGTTGGGAAGGTCAGGCATCGCAACCGACACAATTGGACTCTCCTTGGGGATTTGTGATTTAGAAGAACGCACAGTTCTTTGCTGTGCTTTTGCCAGCTTAAGTCTTTTCATTTTTCTAGCGAGAGGATGAGTGCTTCCATCCTCATGTGAAGCTGAACCACTAGCCATGAACATAGGACAGGGCCTCAGCCGTTCCTTGCCACTCCGTGTCGTAAATGGCATATTGGCAAGTTTACGCTTCTCATCAGATGCTTTTCATTTTGATTTTTGGGTCATTTTACTGAACTTTTGTTTTTTGGATTTTTACATGCTCTCTACTATGACATTGGGCATTGGCCTCGGTAGACGACGTTGATGGCATTTCATCGTCTCGGCCATGACTAGTGGCAGCAGCTTCAGCACGAGGTGGAAGTGGATCTTGATCTTTCCCTATTTTACCCTCCACATTTTTTTTCTCCATTTTTTAATGTGTGGAATTATATGCCAGTAATATATCAATAGCAATGGCCTACTGTACCGTACTGCTATATATTATATACTGGTGGTCAGCATAATTATGCACTGTCCTCCTACTATATATACTGTGCACAACTAAAATGCACCACAGGTATGGATGGATAGTATACTTGACGACACAGAGGTAGGTAGAGCAGTGGCCTACTGTACCATACTGCTATATATTATATACTGGTGGTCAGCAAAATTATGCACTGTACTCCTACTATATATACTGCGCACAACTATAATGCACCACAGGTATGGATGGATAGTATACTTGACGACACAGAGGTAGGTAGAGCAGTGGCCTACTGTACCGTACTGCTATATATTATATACTGGTGGTCAGCAAAATTATGCACTGTACTCCTACTATATATACTGCACACAACTAAAATGCACCACAGGTATGGATGGATAGTATACTTGACGACACAGAGGTAGGTAGAGCAGTGGACTACTGTACCGTACTGCTATATATTATGTACTGGTGGTCAGCAAAATTATGCACTGTACTCCTACTATATATACTGCACACAACTAAAATGCACCACAGGTATGGATGGATAGTATACTTGACGACACAGAGGTAGGTAGAGCAGTGGACTACTGTACCGTACTGCTATATATTATATACTGGTGGTCAGCAAAATTATGCACTGTACTCCTACTATATATACTGCACACAACTAAAATGCACCACAGGTATGGATGGATAGTATACTTGACGACACAGAGGTAGGTAGAGCAGTGTACTACTGTACCGTACTGCTATATATTATATACTGGTGGTCAGCAAAATTATGCACTGTACTCCTACTATATATACTGCGCACAACTAAAGTGCACCACAGGTATGGATGGATAGAATACTTGACGACACAGAGGTAGGTAGAGCAGTGGCCTACTGTACCGTACTGCTATATATTATATACTGGTGGCCAGCAAAATTATGCACTGTCCTCCTACTACTGCGCACAACAACTAAAATGCACCACAGGTATGGATGGATAGTATACTTGATGACACAGAGGTAGGTAGAGCAGTGGCCTACTGTACCGTACTGCTATATATTATATACTGGTGGTCAGCAAAATTATGCACTGTCCTCCTACTACTGCGCACAACAACTAAAATGCACAACAGGTATGGATGGATAGTATACTTGATGACACAGAGGTAGGTAGAGCAGTGGCCTACTGTACCGTACTGCTATATATTATATACTGGTGGTCAGCAAAATTATGCACTGTACTCCTACTACTGCGCACAACAACTAAAATGCACCACAGGTATGGATGGATAGTATACTTGACGACACAGAGGTAGGTAGAGAAGTGGCCTACTGTACCGTACTGCTATATATTATATACTGGTGGTCAGCAAAATTATGCACTGTCCTCCTACTATATATACTGCGCACAACAACTAAAATGCACCGCAGGTATGGATGGACAGTATACTTGACGACACAGAGGTAGGTAGAGCAGTGGACTACTGTACCGTACTGATATAATACTGGTGGTCACTGGTCAGCAAAATTCTGCACTGTACTCCTACTATATACTACAATGCAGCACAGATATGGAGCGTTTTTCAGGCAGAGAACGTATAATACTGGTGGTCACTGGTCAGCAAAACTCTGCATTGTCCTCCTACTGTATAATACTGGTGGTCCCCAGTCCCCACAATAAAGCACACTAAGCACAGATATTTGCAGCACACTGAGCACAGATATGGAGCGTTTTTCAGGCAGAGAACGTAGATATTTTCAGCACACTGAGCACAGATATTTGCAAGCACACTGAGCACAGATATTTGCAGCACACTGAGCACAGATATTTGCAGCACACTGAGCACAGATATTTGCAGCACACTGAACACAACTGAGAGAACGCTGCACGTCCTCTCCCTATCATCTCCAATGCACGAGTGAAAATGGCGGCGACACGCGGCTCCTTATATAGAATACGAATCTCGCGAGAATACGACAGTGGGATGATGATGTTCGGGCGCGCTTGGGTTAACCGAGCAAGGCGGGAAGATTCGAGTCTGCCTCGGAACCGTGTAAAATTGGTTAAGTTCGGGGGGGGTCGGATTCCGAGGAACCGAACCCGCTCATCTCTAATATATATATATATATATGCTTTACAGAATTATATAGATAGCACTCTCAGCCAGTCTACAGGAACTGGAGCCCGCAGTGGTTAGCAGGTGACAACAGCCAGTGGGTCCATGTCAGACTCACGAGATTCAGCCATCTGCAGCATGCAGAATCAGCGTTCACCGGTGAGTCCCATCTCACAGTCCAGCAGCAGCGGGTGTACTGTCGCTTGCTGCAGCGCAGACTGAGTGGTACCAGATGCGAGCCGTCCTGTCCCCATTGCAGGTGTTTCCAGGGCTCCTGGAACATCACAAGCAGCCGATGCGACCCGGAACGCGGCGGGTAGCCATCTGCCAGCGCAGCAAGGCTGCGCAGGTAGGGAGCTGCTTGGTGGGTGTGAAAGCATCGCCGCCGCGCAATGCTTTCGCACCCATGCGGGGGGTAGGGCTTGATATGGGGGCGGACTAGCCCTGTGCTGGGCGTCCCCCCGCATGTCAGAGAAACTGACTGTAGATGTGCTCAGGTCTGAAACACCCCCTTAGCCCTTTATAAAGGGCTTTTTTTTATTGGCTATTATTCAGTTCACTTTATTTGAATGTCTAAAGCATTATTTCCTCTTTCTGACTACAAATAAACCTATAAAGTGAGATGACAGCTATCTGCATATTTCTGCAGTTAAAAAAGCAAACAATGTTAGAAATACATTTATTTAAAGCCAATATTCCCATAAAAGAAAACAAATACTGACATTACTTGGCTGAAAGAAAACACAAAAGGCTTTCTCCATTGTACAGGCATATGTTCTGACTAGCGTCACATGAGCAATACCCAATCCCCCCCCCCCCCCCCCCCAGCCCCAAAAAATAAAATAAAAGGGGGTAGCTATAGTGTCCTGCAACCAAGAATAAAGAACTTTCCAGAAAGTACTTTTAGGGTTTTGTGTTTTGGTTTGGGATCTGGATCTCCGTTCGTGTTTTGGATCTGGATTGGTTTTGCCAAAACCACCCTTTCGGGTTCTGGTTTCGGTTTTGGATCTGGATTTTTCTTTTTTAAACAGCTAAAATCACAGAATTTGGGGGTTTTGTTTGATCCAACAGGATTATTACATATATACCCTGGCTGTACAATGTTAACTATTTTATATATATATATATATATATATATATATATAGATAGATATAGATATAGATATATATAGATATATATATATGTATATAGATATATATAGATATATATATAGATATATATATCCTCCATAGGCGGCACTCAGGAAAAATAAAGAAGACTCACACAGCAGCTTGCTAGGCAACGTTTCAGTGCTTCCTGCCGCCTTTATCAAGCCAATTGTAAATTGTAAAATAATTACAGTCCTTTTGTGATTCCTTGAATGATAATGACTTCAACATTAATCTTACCACGACCATTAGTTGCGAGGAAATACTGTTTTTGGACCTATGTATCTACTTAAAAGATGAGAGATTACAAACCCGATTATATTGTAAGCCGACAGATTCTAACAGCTTTATTGATACGGACAGTCAACATCATAGCAATTGGTTAAACGGTATTCCCTACAGCCAATATATGCGAGTCAAGCGCAACTGTACGGAATCAGATGTATGTGAGACCCAAACTATTGAGATGACTAACCGTTCTTTGGAAAAGGGATATAAGAAAGAACAACTTCTAGAAGCTCAACATAAAGTTAGTACCTTGGAACGGAAGGATCTAATTTGTAAAACTGGGTCCCAGAATAAAAATGAGACTTATCAGTGGTCTTTTGTATCAAACTTTAATTGTCAGCACAAAGAGATTGAGCAGGTTTTCAAAAAACATTGGAAAGTCCTTAAAAAGGACCCAATTATAGGTTCTAGTTTGCCTATGAAGCCAACATTTATATATAGAAAATCCAATTCTTTGAAAGATAAATTGGTACATAGCTCTATAGAGACTAACAAAAGGAGCAGGGTTTTCACCGTTGCGCAATGTGTAACATGTGTAAAGCAACCAAGGGTGCAAGTAAGATAAAAGAGTTTACAGTTAAAGGAAATAATTATAACATTAGGGACTTTATAACCTGTAATTCCAAGAATGTCATATATCCAATAAAGTGTCACTGCTCCCTTATTTATATAGGTAAAATGACAAGATGCTTAAAAACTAGGCTCTCTGAACACCTATATAATATTAAAAAGGGGTTGGAGACACATTCGCTGTCATCCCATTTTAAACACGTACACGTTGGAAAATTAAGCGGGATTAAGTCGTTTTGGGGTATCTAGTTGATAGGTCCAACATGGCGCAATAAGGATATTGAAATCCCACTTGCCAAATCTGAGATGTGTTGGATTTAAAATTGGGTACTTTAATCCCTCAAGGTCCTAATAGTGAGTTCGAATTAAAATGGTTTTTGCAATCTTGAATAATTATTAAGCCTCTCCTATACTCCTCATTTTTTTATTTATGTATTTGCTCACTATATTTTTCATAATAGTGAGTTTGAATAAAAATGTTTTTTAGAATCTTGAATAATCATTAAGCCTCTCCTATACTCCTCATTCTTTTATTCATGTAGTTGCTCATTATATTTTCCATAAATGATTTATGTGTTTTTAATTGTATTTATAATTTTTTCATATACACGGGATCCTGTCTGTTATAATTGAACTTAAGCCCTACTTCCATTCTGACCTGTTTGCGGGTTTAACACCAGTGGGATGGAGACGAGAAATATACATGGGTTGTCATCCTAACAAAGACATGGCCCTGCTGCATAGTGCTGTAATTAGGAAGCGCTATTACCAAGTGGAACGCAAACAGGAAGCGTAAGGACGTCGATGGAACGCAGATGTAATTTCCGGTGACGCACTTCCGCTTTCGTTTGACCGAAAGCGCGCTAAAGCTTTAGGTACTGATCCCCTTGACTCCGTTTCAGAGACGTGGGAACGCTAGCTCTGCTATCAATTGGACTGCCAGCGCTACTTTACATCCTATGGGTGATATATGCTTTTAATATGTTGTTTATGTGAGTGTGCATTATTATTATTGTGTTATTAAACATTTTTAATATATGAAGCGGTGCTGCGCTATGTATTTATCCTTCTAAGTTTCCAGCCTACTGACATACACATGTGGATCTAGATCTGATGCCATCTGAGGATAATATGCACTATTTTAACCTACTTATGTGAGTGGAACCAATAAATCTCTAAATGATTATTCATCTCCACTTGTTGCACTATGGGGGTAATTCTGAGTTGATCGCAGCAGGAACCTTGTTAGCAGTTGGCCAAAACCATGGGGGTCATTCCGAGTTGTTCGCTCGTTGCCGATTTTCGCTATGCTGCGTTTTTTTGCAAACTGCGCATGCGCAAGGCAAGCAGGGCGCATGTGCTTAGATATTTAACTAAAAACTTAGCAGATTTGCTCTGGATTCTACGGCGCTTTTCAGTCGCACTGCTGATCGGTAAATGATTGACAGGAAAGGGACGTTTCTGGGTGGTAACTCAGCGTTTTCCCGGCGTTTGCAAAAAAACGCAGGTGTGTCAGGGAAAAACGCGGAAGTGTCTGGAGAAAAGGGGGAGTGGCTGGCCGAACGCAGGGCGTGTTTGTGACGTCAAACCAGGAACTAAACGAACAGAGCTGATCGCAATCTGTGAGTAGGTCCGGAGCTACTCAGAAACTGCAAAGAATTAGTTAGTAGCAATTCTGCTAAGCTAAGATACACTCCCAGAGGGCGGCGGCCTAGCGTGTGCAATGCTGCTAAAAGCAGCTAGCGAGCGAACAACTCGGAATGAGGGCCCTTGTGCACTGCAGGGGAGGCAGATAGAACATGTGCAGAAAGAGTTAGATTTGGGTGGGTTATTTTGTTTCTGTGCAGGATAAATACTGGCTGCTTAATTTTTACACTGCAATTTAGATTGCAGATTGAACACACCCCACCCAAATCTAACTCTCTCTGCACATGTTATATCTGCCCCCCCTGCAGTGCACATGGTTTTGCCCAACTGCTAACAAAGTTCCTGCTGCGATCAACTCGGAATTACCCCCAATATCTGTTTGTTTTAATTTTGCAGATTGTCATATTCTGTAAAAGAGAATATTACTTATATTGGTTGTTAAATTACTGGAAGAAAGTAATAGGCCCTACATACTGGGCGATAATACTGAAAGATATGAACGATCTCGTTCATTAATGAGCAAGATACCGTTCATATCTTTCAGTGTGGAGGCACCAGCAATGAACGATGTGCGGCCCCGTGCTCGTTCATCGCTGGTGCCCCGTCGCTTGTGCATGCACGCCAATATGGACGATCTTGTCCATATTTGCCTGCACTGCTATGGAGCCGGGTGATGGGGGGAGTGAAGAAACTTCATTCCCCCCTTCACTGCCCAACCGCCGCCAGGTCGCCCGTCGGCCGTATCCACCGTCGGGCAGCTCGGCAGTGGATAGCAAAGTGTGTAGGGCCCATTAGCCTTGGTTTATCTGTACTCGGTTATTTATGGTAGCCCCACGTGTGGTCATACAATACCTGACAAAATACCCCTAAGATATGTGACCACAATTGCAGAGCACAAAAAGAGGATTTAAGTGGTATGAGGTGACTGAAACACACAGTGAAAAATATAAAACAGTATATCCTGTGGAACACTATATGGTAAATGAGACCCTGACACACTTAGACCCCCAGGGCACAGAATATAGTGATAGCAATATGTGTGATACACAGAATAGAACCCACACAGCAGCTATAGGCACACACAGTCACAGGTACAATGCAGAAATTATTACATATAAAAAAATAAAACTGCATTGGACTAGTAATACTACATATAGAAATGTATGTATACAGATATAACAATGCACAGTAAACACTGGATGTATATCACAGAATACTTGTACTAAATATTCATATAATAGTGCACTTGTTCTTAACTAACGCTGTCTAAACGACATGTAGAATACGTAAGTGTCCTGTAAATTCACAGCGCTGATGAGACAGGCTGCTTTACAGAGGAGACAGTGCCCAGCAGTCCCAGGATTAGCGCAGCTCTGTGAAATGGTGGACAAACGCTGACACGGAGTGAGGGACAGAGATGCAGCTCCAGAGTGGGAACACCTGCTGTAGATGGCACCTGGAGCTGGGGGAGGGGCTACAGGTCAGCACCTTATCCCCTCTTACTGGACTTCATCACTGGGTACTATGGAGCCTATAATAAACTGATTTTTAGTAAATCCGACCTGTGCTCCCTGTCCTGGTGGATATAGTGGGGTCCCTGCACGGCCATAGTGTCCATGCCAGCGGTGCGGTCCGTCTCTTGGGACCACGACCGGATCGCAATTTTGGCGGGTCCTCCCTGAAGTGCAGCCACGCGATCCAGGAGAGCAGCAGCGGTGATGTGTGCCTGATGACCGGAGCGCCTCTGCTGCAAGAACCCAGCAACCAGGGTGCGGGAGTATGCAGCGCCGCTGGGGAAGGTGATGGAGCCACATACACAGCATCTAGTGGCTGTGCTGTGGCCCTTGAAGTCTTCTTTCTTCTTAAAAAGCTTACCTGTTAGCTGCCTGCATTGCAGGCACCAATTTAAAAGCTGAGCTCCAGTGCCTGGAGACAGGGCTATAGAGGAGACTGTGCAGTGCATCCTGGGAACAGTCAAAGCTTTAGCCTGTTGGTGCCTCGGATCAAGATCCAACTCTACATCCCGATGTTATTCCCTGTGGAATACCAGTGTACCCCGCTGCAGAAATTAGAGAGACACACGCAATCAGGAACAACACACAGGCTTTCACCTCCACTCCTATATTGGTGTGGAACTGAAAGGACTTACACCAAATATATAATTACCACATTACTGGACAAACTGAAAATCTAGGGGCCAAAGACTCCGAATTTGTCCCCCCTTCTCCATCTTCAGGGATTAAGATAATCTCGGATTTAATGCTAGGATGCAAATAAACTGGTGAATACCACAAGATCAAGATTGGATATTTTTTCCCCCACGGAGTCTGGAGACTTATTTTGTGAAACTCTTGTGGGTTTCTTTTTTTCCATTTTTTTATTGCACCGCTGTATTTTTTACAGCATACAGGACAGAACCAGCACCCATGTATTTTCACACCACCCCTGTAGTTTTACAGCATACAGGACAGGGCCAGCACCCCTGTATTTTAACAACACCCCTATAATTTTACAGCATACAAGACAGGGCCAGTGTACATTTATTTTCACAGAACCCCTGAATTTTGACAGCATACAAGACAGGGCCAGTGTAGATTTATTTTCATAGCACCCCTGTATTTTACCAGCGTACAAGACATGGCCAGTGTACATTTATTTTCACAGCATCCCTGTATTTTTACAGCATACAAGACAGGGCCAGTGTACCTTTACAACACCCCTGTATTTTTTTACAGCATACAGGACAGAACCAGCACCCCTGTATTTTTACAGCATACAGGACAGGGCCATCACCCCTGTATTTTAACAACACCCCTGTAATTTTACAGCATACAAGACAGGGCCAGTGTACATTTATTTTCACAGCACCCCTGTATTTTGACAGCATACAGGATAGTGCCTCTGTACAGCACAGTGACAGCCAGGACAGCTACACCCATGTACAGCTGCAGCACCCCTAGCAGCACATGACACCACAGTGACAGGACAGCACCCCTAACAGCACACAGGACAGCACCCCTAGTGAGCACACACTGACCCCACCCAATGCCACCCCCCACAGAGAGAGGCAATGGTCTGTTTCCCTCACTCTCCAAGTCCGGAGTGAAAATGGCAGCGACGCGCGGCTCTTTATATGGAATCCAAAAACCTGTGAGAAACCGACAGCTGGATGATGAACCGAACCCGCTCATCTCTAGTAAAAGAGAGAGCTGTGTTTCTCTAGTGTTGAACATACATTTTCTTTAAAAATAGTGGAAATTAGCTAGAGCAATGGTCAGCATATACTTACAGTATAAGAATTTTGTAGGTTCTAGTTATGGTCAGAATTATTTCCATATAATATAGATCTAGGGCAGGATTCAGAGGTAGATGCAGCTTCAATACTTTTGCAATTGGCCAGTGTTTTGCCTACTGTGCATGTGCCACGATGGTCCTGCGATGACGTTCACAATGTCGAATTAGATTGATTGACAGCCAGTGAAAATTGGGGAGGTGTAACGGAGAGTGGGGACTAAAATGCAAATGTATCATGACCATTTAGAAAGCATGTCACAGCCAGAGACTTGCAGGCACAGTGCTTCTTGCCCCAGCATCTTAGTTGAGATGGACATTAAATAGCCAATGGTGACAGATGTTCCTGATGTGCAACCGATGCTATATTGGATCTGAGAAGCCACCGGCAGTTGTCTCTTTATAAAAGACGGCTCCTGCGACACTTGCTTATCTTCTCAGATCTACTGTGACCAGATGCGTCGGAATGAGTGGGGCAAGGGGGCAGCTGGCCCCCCTCCAAATATGAGAGGCACCAGCCAATGTACACAGGAGGAGCGATATGCGGTCAGGTTAAAAACCGCACATCACAACCTCCATGCAGCGCAGGGACCAGGTAACGGTGCTCTCCCACCCCCACCTTCCAGCAGAGCACTGTCACGATTCGCGGATGTTTGGGGGCGTGGCCTAATGCAGAGGAGTGCTCGACTCCATATGAGACCTGTGGCTGTCGTGTTGTTTAATCAGGACAGGTACAGTTGTGTCTCTTTTTCTACTCCAACTCTCTCCCTGTCCCACTCTCGCTCCCTAACACTCTCTATTCTCCCTCTCTCTCCCTAACACTCTTGCTCCTCTCTCTTTCTTTCTCTCTTTCCCTCACTCCCTAACACTCTCTTTCCTCTCTCTCTCTCTCTCTCTCTCGCTTTCTCTCCCTAACACTCTCTCTCTTCTATATTTCTCTCCCTAACACTCTCTCTCCTCTCTCTGTTTCTCCCTAACACTCTCACTGCTCTCTCTCATCTTGCTCCTCTCCCTCCTTGACACTGTCTCTCTCTCTCTCTACCTGACACTGTTCTTCTCTCTCCCTCTCTCTCCTTGACACTTAGTCTCTCTCTCTCCCTCCCTCTTTATTTCCCTGACACTCAACCTCTCTCTTTTCACCTCCTCCCCAATGTGGTGCCACTGCCGCCTCCGTTTTGTCCCCGTAGTACAGCCTCCTCCTCCCCAGTGGCTCCGCTCCCAGGGGCACCAAATGAGGATCTGTCTTGCCCCCCCCCCCAGCCTATAAATGTTCTGACGCCCCTGACTGTGACCAAAGACACAGCACACTTACTCATATCAAAATTAATATTTTCTGTTTAGAAAAGATGAGCCAAGTGGTTAGTGAATGGACTGCTTCTTCAGGTCAATAAATGCTTTTCAGAGACACAAGCATTTTCTTTCACTTGAGAAATCCACAATTAGGGGTATATTTACTAAAGTGTTGGTTTATAAATGTTAAGATGTTGCCCATAGCAACCAATCAGATTCAAGCTATTATCTTCTAGAACAGCCATGGCCAACCCGTGGCTCTTGAGCCACATGCGGCTCTTTCTTTATTCAAATGTGGCTCCTGACACTCAAAGTCACCTGACCACAACAGATCCGGAAACTGGTGCACTCCAGCCAGACACACAGCAGCACTATGGCGACTAAAGACTGAGGTAGCCAGATCCTGGGCTGTAGTGATATATGAGGGTGGGCTGGAGTGACACAAGGGGGAGCTGGCTGGAATGACACAGGAGAATCCTGGCAGGAGGGACATAATGGGGAAGATGACTGGAGTGATACAGGAGGGTGCTGGCTGGAGTGACTCATGAGGGTGCTGACAGGAGTGACACAATGGGGAGCTAACTGGAGTGTCACAGGAGAATCCTGGTAGGGGAGACACAATGGGGGAGCTAACTGGAGTGACACAGGAGGGTGTTGGCAGGAGTGACACATGGGGGAGCTGGCTGGAGTGACACAGGTGGGTACTAGCAGGAGTGATACATGGGGTAGCTAGCTGGAGTGACATAGGAGGGTGCTGGCTGGAGTGACACAGGAGGGTACTAGCAGGAGTGACACATGGGGTAGCTAGCTGGAGTGACATAGGAGGGTGCTGGCTGGAGTGACACATGGAGGGGCTGAAGTGTATTATGTGAATATAGCTTTTTCAATATATTTTATGTGGATCTGGATTTTTTATTATTATTTTATGTGGAAGTGTCTTTTTCATTATATTTTATGTTTATTCTTGCTTAAAATGTATTTTATGTGGATCTGGCATTTTCATTGTATTTTATACCAGGAGTGTGGCCTAGCAGGCACAAGGCCACACCCCATTTTTGCACGGGCACCTTCGGCTTGATGTCAGCTCTTTGACGTACCTAACAAGATTTTTTGGCTCTTTGTCTCTGACTGGTTGGCCACCCCTGTTCTAGAAGGTGCTGGATAAATGATAAGTTGAATGCACTGGTTGCTATGAGAAACATCTCCACTTTAATAAATCTGCACCTTATAAACATACCTCTTAGAGTCCACAAAATTCTTATTAGGGCTTTCAGTCGCCACCATATCAGAATTTGCACCTGCCCCATCTATGCTGAGTGCAAAAAATCCCCCATGCAACACAAGTATGAATGTTGGGCTACACACCCATGACACTCCCATGACACTTTAAAGACTGTATCAGTTACTGCCCATTTGCCACTCAGAAATACCTATTTTGCAGACAGCTATGTTGACTCGAGATCTGGCACACATGGAGTTCCCTACCACTGCCGATGCTTCGAGTGGCTCATCATTTCCTCTGTCCTTGGTGCAAAGATACTTCTGAAAAAAAACAATGTTATTTAGTCTGCATGGCCAGCAATTTTATTGAACACACTCTCACTGACTTGTAACCAGGACCATCGAGAGAAGCTCTGGGCCTGGGTACTAGGGCATGGGCATGACCAAGTCTGGTGAGGCAGGGCCTCACCCCCTAAAAAAAATGGCACATAGGGGGCATAGATGGCCGCAAAGGACCCCCGTAGCCGGTGACATGGGCCATGATTAGGCACAGGTAGTTAGCATCGGCTCCCTCCCCACCTTGGCACCCCTGATTGTAACAACCAAGTTATTCTCCTACATTTGCAAGTGAAGTTGTGGTGGAAATGTGAATGACACTACATTACCCATAACTGTGTATACTCATTTCCAGATCACGAGCCGTGTGAAAGCACGCAGCATATGCTTCGCAGGGACGTAGTCACCATGCTGGCATTAGCGATTCCGGCGGTCAGGATACCGAAATCCCGACACCTGAGCTGCCGGTCTCCAGAACCCACCCCTCTCCACAAATAGCTGTACATTCCCAAGCTGCATTAGGCCCTGTGTGTATTCGTAATGGTACAAAAAGATCAATTGCTAACTAAAAACCTGTTCTATCATATTTATGCAGGAATCTCATTGAAAATGAATGTGCTTCTTCTTAAAGACGGACAAAGAAAACAATGATGCCTGCATTCTTTTTGAGATGGGTGGAAAATAATGCGAATGCCTCATTTTATGTTGCATGTACAGTGAGGATTAATGAGAATTACAGACTCTTACTTCTCCAAAGTCCATGCAGAACAAATATAGAAACACTGACACAAGCTGCACATTGTTTTACTGCGCTAAGTTATATACTATGCTAAACTCTGTGATTAATCATTCTAAAACCTTGCACATCAAAATATTCAGTCCCAAAACCTACCTGATACTTTTTTAATTCCAAGTTGCCCATAAATATAGAAAATGGCACAGCACTACTGAATTACATGAATTTGTGACTGAAAAAATATAATTGTAACATATTTGTTCTAGTAGAGTGTATGTACATGGAGCCTGATTCATGTTTGTAAGTAAAGCAAAAAAAGCAATTAGCTATGTGTTTGGAACAAACCATGTTGCCATGCAAGGGGAGCAAATACATTTATATTTATTCTGTGCAGGGTAAATACTGGCTCCTTTTGCATGTAGTCTAAAAATGACAGCTTTATTTTGATACTGCAATTTAGATTTCAGTTTGAACACACACCACCCAAATCTAATTCTCTCCTGCAGTGCAATATGGTTTGTCCACTTACTCGCTTTTTTGCTTTACTTACAGTACAAACAGGGGATAAAGTGGGGGGAATGGGGCGGAACTGAGTTCCACCACCTGTAATGATAGGTGGAATTAGTTCCACCTCCTCCACGGCCCTGCACAGTAATTCCAACAGAAAAGTCTGCTCCACCACTCACGCAAATAGATGATGCAGGTGGTGCTAGTGTCACTGACAAGCTGCAGCCACCTCACCCTTCCTCAGGTCCTAGCGGCTCCATGGTCTCCCTCCACCTGCCGCCCACCCCTCATGGTACTCACTCACACTGTATCTGTCAGACAGTATTCATCCCCTCCTTTTCCAGCACTGTGTATGTGATGTCATGCCATCCCCTTGGCTGAAGTGAAGAGCCACAAAAGAGGAGCAGGCCCTGTGCATGCTGAAGACAAGGTGAGAGGGAGCTCGAAGGACAGAGAGGCAGGGAAACAGCTGGAGGGGCACGGGCAGTGAGCTGCTGAAGTGGCAGAGGCAAAATATTTATAATGGGCACTTCTGTGGGCATTATGTGTATAAGCAGCTCTTCTATGGGCATTATGTGTAAGAGGCACTACCACTGTGGGCATTATGTGCATAAGCAGCACTACTACTGTAGGCATTGTGTTAGAGGCAATACTGCTGTGGGCATTATGTGCATAAGTTGCACTTCTACTGTGGGCATTACTGTATGTGTAAGGGGAACTACTACTATAGACATTCTGTGTAAGGGGTACTAGTTAGAGATGAGCGCCGGAAATTTTTCGGGTTTTGTGTTTTGGTTTTGGGTTCGGTTCCGCGGCCGTGTTTTGGGTTCGACCGCGTTTTGGCAAAACCTCACCGAATTTTTTTTGTCGGATTCGGGTGTGTTTTGGATTCGGGTGTTTTTTTCAAAAAACCCTAAAAAACAGCTTAAATCATAGAATTTGGGGGTCATTTTGATCCCAAAGTATTATTAACCTCAAAAACCATAATTTACACTCATTTTCAGTCTATTCTGAATACCTCACACCTCACAATATTATTTTTAGTCCTAAAATTTGCACCGAGGTAGCTGTGTGAGTAAGATAAGCGACCCTAGTGGCCGACACAAACACCGGGCCCATCTAGGAGTGGCACTGCAGTGTCACGCAGGATGGCCCTTCCAAAAAACACTCCCCAAACAGCACATGACGCAAAGAAAAAAAGAGGCGCAACGAGGTAGCTGTGTGAGTAAGATAAGCGACCCTAGTGGCCGACACAAACACCTGGCCCATCTAGGAGTGGCACTGCAGTGTCACGCAGGATGGCCCTTCCAAAAAACCCTCCCCAAACAGCACATGACGCAAAGAAAAAAAGAGGCGCAATGAGGTAGCTGACTGTGTGAGTAAGATAAGCGACCCTAGTGGCCGACACAAACACCGGGCCCATCTAGGAGTGGCACTGCAGTGTCACGCAGGATGTCCCTTCCAAAAAACCCTCCCCAAACAGCACATGACGCAAAGAAAAAAAGAGGCGCAATGAGGTAGCTGACTGTGTGAGTAAGATAAGCGACCCTAGTGGCCGACACAAACACCGGGCCCATCTAGGAGTGGCACTGCAGTGTCACGCAGGATAGCCCTTCCAAAAAACCCTCCCCAAACAGCACATGACGCAAAGAAAAAAAGAGGCGCAATGAGGTAGCTGACTGTGTGAGTAAGATAAGCGACCCTAGTGGCCGACACAAACACCGGGCCCATCTAGGAGTGGCACTGCAGTGTCACGCAGGATGTCCCTTCCAAAAAACCCTCCCCAAACACCACATGACGCAAAGAAAAAAAGAGGCGCAATGAGGTAGCTGACTGTGTGAGTAAGATAAGCGACCCTAGTGGCCGAAACAAACACCGGGCCCATCTAGGAGTGGCACTGCAGTGTCACGCAGGATGGCCCTTCCAAAAAACCCTCCCCAAACAGCACATGACGCAAAGAAAAAAAGAGGCGCAATGAGGTAGCTGACTGTGTGAGTAAGATAAGCGACCCTAGTGGCCGACACAAACACCGTGCCCATCTAGGAGTGGCACTGCAGTGTCATGCAGGATGGCCCTTCCAAAAAACCCTCCCCAAACAGCACATGACGCAAAGAAAAAAAGAGGCGCAATGAGGTAGCTGACTGTGTGAGTAAGATAAGCGACCCTAGTGGCCGACACAAACACCGGGCCCATCTAGGAGTGGCACTGCAGTGTCACGCAGGATGTCCCTTCCAAAAAACCCTCCCCAAACAGCACATGACGCAAAGAAAAAAAGAGGCGCAATGAGGTAGCTGACTGTGTGAGTAAGATAAGCGACCCTAGTGGCCGACACAAACACCGGGCCCATCTAGGAGTGGCACTGCAGTGTCACGCAGGATGGCCCTTCCAAAAAACCCTCCCCAAACAGCACATGACGCAAAGAAAAAAAGAGGCGCAATGAGGTAGCTGACTGTGTGAGTAAGATAAGCGACCCTAGTGGCCGACACAAACACCGGGCCCATCTAGGAGTGGCACTGCAGTGTCACGCAGGATGTCCCTTCCAAAAAACCCTCCCCAAACAGCACATGACGCAAAGAAAAAAAGAGGCGCAATGAGGTAGCTGACTGTGTGAGTAAGATAAGCGACCCTAGTGGCCGACACAAACACCGGGCCCATCTAGGAGTGGCACTGCAGTGTCACGCAGGATGGCCCTTCCAAAAAACCCTCCCCAAACAGCACATGACGCAAAGAAAAAAAGAGGCGCAATGAGGTAGCTGACTGTGTGAGTAAGATAAGCGACCCTAGTGGCCGACACAAACACCGGGCCCATCTAGGAGTGGCACTGCAGTGTCACGCAGGATGTCCCTTCCAAAAAAACCTCCCCAAACAGCACATGACGCAAAGAAAAAAAGAGGCGCAATGAGGTAGCTGACTGTGTGAGTAAGATAAGCGACCCTAGTGGCCGACACAAACACCGGGCCCATCTAGGAGTGGCACTGCAGTGTCACGCAGGATGGCCCTTCCAAAAAACCCTCCCCAAACAACACATGACGCAAAGAAAAATAAAAGAAAAAAGAGGTGCAAGATGGAATTGTCCTTGGGCCCTCCCACCCACCCTTATGTTGTATAAACAGGACATGCACACTTTAACCAACCCATCATTTCAGTGACAGGGTCTGCCACACGACTGTGACTGATATGACGGGTTGGTTTGGACCCCCCCCAAAAAAGAAGCAATTAATCTCTCCTTGCACAAACTGGCTCTACAGAGGCAAGATGTCCACCTCATCATCATCCTCCGATATATCACCGTGTACATCCCCCTCCTCACAGATTATCAATTCGTCCCCACTGGAATCCACCATCTCAGCTCCCTGTGTACTTTGTGGAGGCAATTGCTGCTGGTCAATGTCTCCGCGGAGGAATTGATTATAATTCATTTTAATGAACATCATCTTCTCCACATTTTCTGGATGTAACCTCGTACGCCGATTGCTGACAAGGTGAGCGGCGGCACTAAACACTCTTTCGGAGTACACACTTGTGGGAGGGCAACTTAGGTAGAATAAAGCCAGTTTGTGCAAGGGCCTCCAAATTGCCTCTTTTTCCTGCCAGTATAAGTACGGACTGTGTGACGTGCCTACTTGGATGCGGTCACTCATATAATCCTCCACCATTCTTTCAATGTTGAGAGAATCATATGCAGTGACAGTAGACGACATGTCCGTAATCGTTGTCAGGTCCTTCAGTCCGGACCAGATGTCAGCATCAGCAGTCGCTCCAGACTGCCCTGCATCACCGCCAGCGGGTGGGCTCGGAATTCTGAGCCTTTTCCTCGCACCCCCAGTTGCGGGAGAATGTGAAGGAGGAGATGTTGACAGGTCGCGTTCCGCTTGACTTGACAATTTTCTCACCAGCAGGTCTTTCAACCCCAGCAGACTTGTGTCTGCCGGAAAGAGAGATCCAAGGTAGGCTTTAAATCTAGGATCGAGCATGGTGGCCAAAATGTAGTGCTCTGATTTCAACAGATTGTCCACCCGTGAATCCTTGTTAAGCGAATTAAGGGCTCCATCCACAAGTCCCACATGCCTAGCGGAATCGCTCCGTGTTAGCTCCTCCTTCAATGTCTCCAGCTTCTTCTGCAAAAGCCTGATGAGGGGAATGACCTGACACAGGCTGGCAGTGTCTGAACTGACTTCACGTGTGGCAAGTTCAAAGGGCATCAGAACCTTGCACAACGTTGAAATCATTCTCCACTGCGCTTGAGACAGGTGCATTCCACCTCCTATATCGTGCTCAATTGTATAGGCTTGAATGACCTTTTGCTGCTCCTCCAACCTCTGAAGCATATAGAGGGTTGAATTCCACCTCGTTACCACTTCTTGCTTCAGATGATGGCAGGGCAGGTTCAGTAGTTTTTGGTGGTGCTCCAGTCTTCTGTACGTGGTGCCTGTACGCCGAAAGTGTCCCGCAATTCTTCTGGCCACCGACAGCATCTCTTGCACGCCCCTGTCGTTTTTTAAAAAATTCTGCACCACCAAATTCAAGGTATGTGCAAAACATGGGACGTGCTGGAATTTGCCCATATTTAATGCACACACAATATTGCTGGCGTTGTCCGATGCCACAAATCCACAGGAGAGTCCAATTGGGGTAAGCCATTCCGCGATGATCTTCCTCAGTTGCCGTAAGAGGTTTTCAGCTGTGTGCGTATTCTGGAAACCGGTGATACAAAGCGTAGCCTGCCTAGGAAAGAGTTGGCGTTTGTGAGATGCTGTTACTGGTGCCGCCGCTGCTGTTCTTGCGGCGGGAGTCCATACATCTACCCAGTGGGCTGTCACAGTCATATAGTCCTGACCATGCCCTGCTCCACTTGTCCACATGTCCGTGGTTAAGTGGACATTGGGTACAGCTGCATTTTTTAGGACACTGGTGACTCTTTTTCTGAGGTCTGTGTACATTTTCGGTATCGCCTGCCTAGAGAAATGGAACCTAGATGGTATTTGGTACCGGGGACACAGTACCTCCAACAAGTCTCTAGTTGGCTCTGCAGTAATGATGGATACCGGAACCACGTTTCTCACCACCCAGGATGCCAAGGCCTCAGTTATCCGCTTTGCTGTAGGATGACTGCTGTGATATTTCATCTTCCTCGCAAAGGACTGTTGGACAGTCAATTGCTTGGTGGAAGTAGTAAAAGTGGTCTTACGACTTCCCCTCTGGGATGACCATCGACTCCCAGCAGCAACAACAGCAGCGCCAGCAGCAGTAGGCGTTACACTCAAGGATGCATCGGAGGAATCCCAGGCAGGAGAGGACTCGTCAGAATTGCCAGTGACATGGCCTGCAGGACTATTGGCATTCCTGGGGAAGGAGGAAATTGACACTGAGGGAGTTGGTGGGGTGGTTTGCGTGAGCTTGGTTACAAGAGGAAGGGATTTACTGGTCAGTGGACTGGTTCCGCTGTCACCCAAAGTTTTTGAACTTGTCACTGACTTATTATGAATGCGCTGCAGGTGACGTATAAGGGAGGATGTTCCGAGGTGGTTAACGTCCTTACCCCTACTTATTACAGCTTGACAAAGGGAACACACGGCTTGACACCTGTTGTCCGCATTTCTGTTGAAATAGTTCCACACCGAAGAGCTGATTTTTTTGGTATTTTCACCAGGCATGTCAACGGCCATATTCCTCCCACGGACAACAGGTGTCTCCCCGGGTGCCTGACTTAAACAAACCACCTCACCATCAGAATCCTCCTGGTCAATTTCCTCCCCAGCGCCAGCAACACCCATATCCTCCTCATCCTGGTGTACTTCAACACTGACATCTTCAATCTGACTATCAGGAACTGGACTGCGGGTGCTCCTTCCAGCACTTGCAGGGGGCGTGCAAATGGTGGAAGGCGCATGCTCTTCACGTCCAGTGTTGGGAAGGTCAGGCATCGCAACCGACACAATTGGACTCTCCTTGTGGATTTGGGATTTCGAAGAACGCACAGTTCTTTGCGGTGCTACTGCTTTTGCCAGCTTTAGTCTTTTCATTTTTCTAGCGAGAGGCTGAGTGCCTCCATCCTCATGTGAAGCTGAACCACTAGCCATGAACATAGGCCAGGGCCTCAGCCGTTCCTTGCCACTCCGTGTGGTAAATGGCATATTGGCAAGTTTACGCTTCTCCTCCGACAATTTTATTTTAGGTTTTGGAGTCCTTTTTTTACTGATATTTGGTGTTTTGGATTTGACATGCTCTGTACTATGACATTGGGCATCGGCCTTGGCAGACGACGTTGCTGGCATTTCATCGTCTCGGCCATGACTAGTGGCAGCAGCTTCAGCACGAGGTGGAAGTGGATCTTGATCTTTCCCTAATTTTGGAACCTCAACATTTTTGTTCTCCATATTTTAATAGGCACAACTAAAAGGCACCTCAGGTAAACAATGGAGATGGATGGATACTAGTATACAATTATAGATGGACTGCCGAGTGCCGACACAGAGGTAGCTACAGCCGTGGACTATTGTACTGTACTGTGTCTGCTGCTAATATAGACTGGTTGATAATGAGATGTAGTATGTATGTATAAAGAAGAAAGAAAAAAAAACCACGGGTAGGTGGTATACAATTATGGACGGACTGCCGAGTGCCGACACAGAGGTAGCTACAGCCGTGGACTACCGTACTGTACTGTGTCTGCTGCTAATATAGACTGGATGATAATGAGATGTAGTATGTATAAAGAAGAAAAAAAAAACCACGGGTAGGTGGTATACAATTATGGACGGACTGCCGAGTGCCGACACAGAGGTAGCTACAGCCGCGGACTACCGTACTGTGTCTGCTGCTAATATAGACTGGTTGATAATGAGATGTAGTATGTATAAAGAAGAAAGAAAAAAAAAACCACGGGTAGGTGGTATACAATTATGGACGGACTGCCGAGTGCCGACACAGAGGTAGCTACAGCCGTGGACTACCGTACTGTACTGTGTCTGCTGCTAATATAGACTGGATGATAATGAGATGTAGTATGTATAAAGAAGAAAGAAAAAAAAAAACCACGGGTAGGTGGTATACAATTATGGATGGACTGCCGAGTGCCGACACAGAGGTAGCTACAGCCGTGAACTATTGTACTGTACTGTGTCTGCTGCTAATATAGACTGGATGATAATGAGATGTAGTATGTATGTATAAAGAAGAAAGAAAAAAAAACCACGGGTAGGTGGTATACAATTATGGACGGACTGCCGAGTGCCGACACAGAGGTAGCTACAGCCGTGGACTACCGTACTGTGTCTGCTACTAATATAGACTTGTTGATAATGAGATGTAGTATGTATGTATAAAGAAGAAAGAAAAAAAAACCACGGGTAGGTGGTATACAATTATGGACGGACTGCCGAGTGCCGACACAGAGGTAACTACAGCCGTGGACTACCGTACCGTACTGTGTCTGCTGCTAATATAGACTGGATGATAATGAGATGTAGTATGTATAAAGAAGAAAAAAAAAACCACGGGTAGGTGGTATACAATTATGGACGGACTGCCGAGTGCCGACACAGAGGTAGCTACAGCCGTGGACTACCGTACTGTACTGTGTCTGCTGCTAATATAGACTGGATGATAATGAGATGTAGTATGTATAAAGAAGAAAGAAAAAAAAAACCACGGGTAGGTGGTATACAATTATGGATGGACTGCCGAGTGCCGACACAGAGGTAGCTACAGCCGTGAACTACCGTACTGTGTCTGCTGCGACTGGATGATAAATAATGATATAAAAAATATATATATATCACTACTGCAGCCGGACAGGTATATATTATATAATGACGGACCTGCTGGACACTGTCTGTCAGCAGAATGAGTTTTTTATTTTATAGAATAAAAAAACACCACACAAGTCACACGACGTGTGTTTAACTTTTACAGGCAGACATTCACAATACAATATAGTATACTATATACTGGTGGTCAGGTCACTGGTCAGTCACACTGGCAGTGGCACTCCTGCAGAAAAAAAGTGTGCACTGTTTAATTTTAATATGTACTCCTGGCTCCTGCTATAACCTAACTGCTCCCCAGTCTCCCCCACAATTAAGCTGTGTGAGCACAGTCAGATATTATACATAGATGATGCAGCAGCACACTGGGCTGAGCACAGATATGGTATGTGACTGAGTCACTGTGTATCGTTTTTTCAGGCAGAGAACGGATTATATTAAATAATATAAAACTGCACTGGTGGTCACTGGTCAGTCACTAGTATAACTAACTAATACTATCAGCAAAATTCTGCACTCTCTGTCTGAGTACTCCTCCTAAGCTCCAGTAAATGAAGTGTCACTGTCTCACTCTGTCACTAGTATAACTAACTAGTATAACTAACTAATACTATCAGCAAAATTCTGCACTCTCTGTCTGAGTACTCCTCCTAAGCTCCAGTAAATGAAGTGTCACTGTCTCACTCTCACTCTCCTATCTATTTCTTCTCTAAACGGAGAGGACGCCAGCCACGTCCTCTCACTATCAATCTCAATGCACGTGTAAAATGGCGGCGACGCGCGGCTCCTTATATAGAATCCGAGTCTCACGATAGAATACGAGCCTCGCGAGAATCCGACAGCGTCATGATGACGTTCGGGCGCGCTCTGGTTAACCGAGCAAGGCGGGAAGATCCGAGTCGCTCGGACCCGTGTAAAAAAACATGAAGTTTGGGCGGGTTCGGATTCCGAGGAACCGAACCCGCTCATCACTAGTACTAGTACTGTGGGCATTACGTGTAAGGGGCACCACTACTGTGGGCATTATGTGTAAGGGGCACTACTAATGTGGGCATTGTCTATAAGGAGCACTACAGTGTGTTTTAACGTATAGAAGGGGTCCACTCTGTAGCGTGGTGTAATATGAATCAGGGGCACTATACGTGGTGTAACAAGATTCTGCAACTGTGTGTCATAATTTGAATTGGGTGTACTATTATGAGACCAGGCCCCTTCTTTGTGAGCCCACTGTCCCTTTATAAAGTATGGGAAGTAGAGCACACATTTATAGTTTGCAGGGGGGTGGCGAAAACTCTAGCATTGGCTCCACCTAATGGGATGGTAGATGGTGGGGAAAAATGAGTTCCACCACCTCTCCAGGAAAACTTTAAGCCCTGAGTACAAACATGAATCAGGTCCATAGTCTTAATATAATTTCCAGGGACAATTGCAGCTGAGCATATGTGTAAGCCCTTATCCATTCCTCATATCCAACCTAATTTCTCTCCACACTTTTTTGCCCCCACCTCTCTTCTACTGATTGCCGCCCTATATCCATCCTAGTTTTTCCCTCTCACTCCTGAAACCAAGATTTCTCCTGTTCCACTCCTATCCTCTGGAACTCACTCCCTTGCCAAACCAGACTTTCTATCAATCTCACAAGCTTCAAACATGCACTTAACTAGAGATGAGCTGGCTTGGTTCTCTGAGAACCGAGTTTACTATATCTGAACTTCGAGGATCCAAGTGAATATGAGCCTGGCACGGGTTTTTCCGAGAGGCTCAGATTCCAAAATGAGGTAAAACGCCATCTTCCCAGCATCACATCTCACGTGTTTTGGATTCAATATAAGTCCCTCCTGCAGTGAGTCGGGTGCCATGTAACACAGGACCACCAGAGTGGAGGAAGCTTTAGCGAGGACTTAAAGCAAGGACACTGTTTGACGGGTACCCACATGTCCCTAGTGTTATTAATACTGGCCCCACATGTCTAGTGTTATTAATACTGACCCCACATGTCCATAGTGTTATTAATACTGTTTGAGCTAGACGGATGTAAGCAGTTAGCAAAACATTTTTTGTTATTTTTATAGTGCAGAAAGTGAACATCTATATTATTTGCATTTTGGTTAAGTGTGTCATACTGGTGCTGTAACCTAATCTAGCATTAACCCTTGGTGCACAGCACACTGTTGTTGTTATTTTTCTGTCACTGCCCGCAGTGCTACCCAGATCTCCTAATACAGGGGGCAGCTGTAACCCTTGGTGCACACGGTTGTTGTTCTTTTTTTTTTTTGTCATTGCCCGCAGTGCTACCCTGAGCTCGAAAATACAGGGGCAGCTGTAACCCTTGGTGCACACTTGTGTTCTTTTTTTTGTCACTGCCCGCAGTGCTTCTCAGAGCTCCTAATACAGGGCAGCGTTTACCTTTTACTGGTGCACGCTGGTGCTGTAACTGCCTACAGAGCATTCCAGCATTAACCCTTGGTGTACACTCATGTTTTATTTTGTCACTGCCCTCAGTGCAGCATTAACCCTTTATTGGTGTACATTGGCGTGTGCCACCATTACCATAGTATAAGTCAAGTGATTGGCAGCAGTATGTAAAAAAAAATCATATAACAAAAAAATGTGTTTTCAGAGCCAGGCTGTGCCACTGCATAAATAATATACAGTAAGAGCAGTTATTCGTAGTGGTGTGTAAAAAGTAGTGTAGTGTATAAAAAAAGATATAAAAAACAAAAAATTTGATTGTGTTCAGAGCCAGGCTGTGCTACTGTATTAATAATATAAGTGCTGTGAGTCGCAGGGTGAAGTTGTTGTCATTCATTAAAAAAAACAGAATTTTTTTATTTGTAAAACTAGTGTGTATACAGGGCCAGGCCATGCAACTGCATTAATAATAATAAACAATAAACACAGCAGTGTGTATAAAAGAAAGTTAATAATATAAGTGCTGTGAGTCGCAGTGTGAATTTGTGTGTATTTAGGGCCAAGCCGTGCCACCGCATTAATAATATTTAAGTGGTATGAGAGTAGCAGTGTGAAGTTGTTGTCATTTGTTAAAAAAGATGTGCTATAAAGT
The DNA here is from genome assembly GCF_028390025.1 of Pseudophryne corroboree. Taxonomy (NCBI): domain Eukaryota; kingdom Metazoa; phylum Chordata; class Amphibia; order Anura; family Myobatrachidae; genus Pseudophryne; species Pseudophryne corroboree. Next base: position 323,722,510 of record NC_086450.1, on the reverse strand, counting down.
ATAAACTGCTGTGTGTTTGTGCCGCTGCTCTGTCGCTCAGTAACCAGCGAGCTCACTGCATCATTTCGCCAATATTGGTGAAAACAATATTATGACCTGTGAGGTGGTCAAAATTTATTGGAAATTAGTGTTAATGTTATTGAGGTTAATAATACTGTAGGAATAAAAAAAATGCCCAAATTATGTGATTTAGGCTGTTTTTATCAATAAAAAAAAAAAATACAGATCCGAAAACCAAAACCAGTGAGGTTAGTTTTGGTAACACCAAAACCCAATGACAAATTAAAAATTAAAACATGGGGGTCGGCGCACATCTCTACTCAAAACTAGAGATGAGCGGGTCCAGTTCTCCGAGAATGGGACCCACCTGAATTACCCATTCCGAGCTGGGATCCAAGTTCGGCACAGGACTTCCCGCCTTACACGCATCCCAAAGCGAGGGCGAATGTCATCTTTCCGCTGTCCCACTAGATTGTATAGGGATATTGCTCCCATAAAATTATTACTTATTATTGATCAGCAAGATTAGTATTGGGAGATATAGTGTGGACGAATAATAGGATTAATTGATTACTGGCTTAACGCATGATAAATATCATATTGTTTGGACATTAGAATAAAACACGCTGACACACATTTTTAATCTTTATTCACATCTATTAACTTTCATTGCACCTTTGTATGTTTTGTCTATGTCAACAATTTTAACCTCTATGTTTCGCCTCAACTTGTAGTCATAATAAATACATCTTACATCACTTTTACGGTAATAATAATAAAAGTTAAGTTTTAAGTAGATGTGATAATCAGATCACTTCTCTTTGTGTGCACCGTTAGTACAGCCCTTCTTTCTTTTTCCCTTCGCTGTCGGATTCTCAAGGGTTTTGGATTCTATAAAGGTCCCTGGTGATCAGCACCATCTTCACTACGGCTGTGGAGAGTGTACTGGACGGACGTGTCCGTCTCAGTACTGTGTTTTCTGGCATGTGGCGGGTGCTCTGCTTCCTGTATCAGTCCAGGGGTACTCTGTCTGCTGTATCAGTCCAGGGGTGCCCTGTCTGCTGTATCAGTCCTGGGGTGCTAAGTCTTCTGTATCAGTCCAGGGGTGCTCTGCCTGCGGTGTCTGAAAAAGGAGTGCCATGACTGCTGTATCTTAAAAGGGTGCTCTGTTGTATCAGTCCAGACGGGGTGCTCAGTCTGCTATATCAGCCAGAGGTGCTCTGTCTGCTGTATCAGTCCAGGGGTGCCCTGTCTGCCATATCAGTCCAGGGGTCCCCTATCTGCTGTATTAGTCCAGGGGTGCTGAGTCTGCTGTATCACTGCAGGGGTGCTCTGCCTGCTGTATCTGAAAGGGGTGCTAAATCTGCTGTATTTGTCCAGGCGGGTTGCTCTGCCTGCTGTTTTAGTCCAGGGGTGCCTTGTCTGCCGTATCAGTCCTGGGGTGCCCTGTCTGCTGTATCAGTACAGGGGTGCTAAGTCTGTTGTGTCAGTCCAGGGGTGCTCTATCTGCTGTATCTGAAAAAGGGGTGGTGTGTCTGCTGTATCTTAAAGGAGTGCTCTGCTGTATCAGTCCACAAAGTGTGCTCTGTCTGCTGTATTTGAATGGGGTGCTCTACTGTATCAGTCCATTCGGGGTGCTCTGTCTGCTGTATTTGAAAGGGGTGCTCTGCTCTATCTGTCCAGGGGTGCTCTGTCTGCTGTAACTGAAAGTGATGCTAAGTCTGCTGTATTAGTCCAGGCGGGGTGCTCTGTCTGCTGTATCAGTCCAGGGGTGCTAAGTCCGCTATATCAGTCATGGGGTGCTCTGCCTGCTGTATCTTAAAGGGGTGCTCTGCTGTATCAGTCCAGGCAGGGTGCTCTGTCTGCTGTATTTGAAAGGGGTGCTCTGCTGTATCAGTCCAGGTGGGGAGCTCTGTCTGCTGTATTTGAAAGGGGTGATCTGTCCGTCCATCCAGGGGCTCCGCCCCAGTGTAAAATGAAAATAATAAAAGTTAAAAACAAAAAGCCTAACATTATAATTATAAAAAATATTTTTGTGTGTGTGCTACAGCCCAGTGTATTATACAATTTTTTATTTTATTTTCATAAGTACTGTGACACTGCCGGTCAGACCGCAGTACATTATTTCCTACTCATACACGTATTGTGCGACGCTGTTGGTGAAGGTCAACCGCAGTGTTCGACTACCATTTCTGACTCATACATGTATTGTTTGATGCTGTTGGTGAAGCTAAACTGCAGTGTGTAATAATATATATTTCTGACTGATTTGTGCGAGACTGTTACCGCCGGTGTGTGATATAAAAAATAATAATACATATTTTTTACTCATTTATGCAACACTGTAACCGCAGTGTATGATATAAAAAATAATACATATTTCTGACTCATTTGTGCCACAGCGTACCCACAACGTATGATATAAAAAATAATAATACATATTTCTGACTTATTTGTGCGACACTGTAACAACAGTGTTTGATGTAAAAAATAATATATATATTTTGATTTAAATTAATATTTTGTATACATCCAGGGACTGCAGCTGCTCCGTCCATTTAGGGATGTTTTGCCAGTCCACCCATAATAAGACATCATGTTTAAAAATATTTTGTGCTGTATCCTCCCAGTATACTGTACATCCAGGCGTGCTTCATCCATTTCAGGGTGCTGTGTCTGTAGCTCATATTCTTATGTTATAACTTATTGTCCTATTTTCATAATTCTTCTTATCACAACATTGTGATTCATTCAAATTAATATTATTAATAATAATTATAAATTAACTACATTTAAATGTAATTAATATAACTAAACTCTCCACACTTGAATAGCAAACCTTCTGCATTTCAAAGATTTCCTTCAGCAACAGAAGAACTTGATCAAAAGTAAATTAAAATTCTGATTACAGCATCTAAAATATTGTCTTTTTTTAATTATTTGCCTAATTCATCTTTTTGTGAACTGAAATCTTGAGCCTTGCCTAATGTGTCTTTGTTTAAATACATTATTTTTTTATTATAATGTGCTGTGTCATCAAAGCATACATCCAGGGACTGCAGCTGCTCCGTCTATCTAGGTGTGTTCTGTCAGACCACCCAAAATAAAATACATCTTTTTTTATATTATGTACTTTATCCTCCCAGTATACATCCAGGCATGCTCCGTCCATTTCAGGGTGCTGTGTCCATAACTCATATTCTTATGTTATAACTTATTGTCCTATGTTCATAATTCTTCTTATCACAACATTGTGATTCATTCAAATATTATTTATAATAATTATAAATTAACTAAATTTAAATGAAATTAATATAACTAAACTCTCCAGACTTGAATAGCGAACCTTCTCCATGTCAAAGATATCTTTGAGAAACAGAAGAACTTGATCCTAACTTTAAAATAATTTTAACAGATGATTACAGCATTTAAAAATATATTATTAACTGCCACGTGTTTGCTGCCCACTGCTGTCGCTTAGCTTAGTCATCCAGCTACCTCGGTGCAATCTTTTGGCCTAAACTGGATAAAAACAATATTGTGAGGTGTGAGGTGTTCAGAATAGACTGGAAATGAGTGGAAATTAATATTATTGAGGCTAATAATACCGTACGAACAAGGCAAGGATCCAAAACAGGAAGGAGATGCAGATCCAAAGCCAAAACACAAAACACGAATAATGGCCCGGCGCACACCCCTACTGAAAACACATCAAGACTACCCTCCTCCTAAATCTCCACTTCACATTTGACCTACTATTCTTCCTGTTCACCCCCCAACAGGTCTTACCCTCCCCTTAATATGTAAGCCATCCCCTTCATCTTGTTCTTCTATAGCACCAACCATACTGTACCACACATTTGATATTTAAGTTTGAACACAGGGGCCAATCCAACTACTCGCGATGTCTTCGCGGGTGCGAGTAAGTGTAGCTGTATACTGCACTTACAGTATCGCCGACTTGTGGATTTTTGTTCGCAGCCCCATAGGCGAGCTGGGACAAGAAGGGGGATCGCTAGGGGTAAGAGTTCGGGTGCCATTGCCGGCGTTTACATGCCGCTGCAACGGCAACTTGTACCTTTTGCGGCTTATTGGACTGACCTCATAGAGTTACACCATTTGATAACAGCAGTCATTGAGCTGCAATTAAAATTTACCAATCAGAAGACATAACACCTAAAATTAGGTTTTAGTTCTTGCCTCCTTGTCCCCTCACAGGAAGACACCACTGTTAATTCAGAACTTAAACACGAGGGGAGAACCACCAACAGAAAAACATTCAGAGTAAAATAATCTTACCCTATACTCCTACTTACATTGTTGGTTTGATAAAGATTATAAAAAAAAAATGCTCACATAGAACCCAGTGCAGGCTCATAACCCAATCTCCTGCTCCAAGAAATAACACATGCAATCTTTTTAAACACTTTTAGGCTGGGTACATACTGTGTGATACACTAGATGGACAAAAGTATCCGGATACCTGATCATTACACCAACAGGGACTGTAATGACATTGTATTCAAATACAGTACATATAGTTTAATATGGAGTTGGTCCCCTTTTGCAGCTATAAAAGCTTCCACTCTTCTTGAAAGGCTTTCCAGAAGATTTTGGAGTGTTTCTATAAGAAATTTGTGCCAACTCATTCTGCAGAGCATTTATGAGGTCAGGCACTGAAGTTGGACAAGGAGGCCTGGATCTCCGCTCCAGGTCATTTTAAAGGTGCTCAATGGGATTGAGGTCAGGGCTTTGTGCGGGCCAGTTAAGTTCTTCCACAATGAACTCATCATACCGTGGGCCTAATTCAGAGTTGATTGCAGCAGCAAATTTGTTAGCAGTTGGCCAAAACCATGTGCACTGTAGGGGGAGCAGATGTAACATGTGCAGAGAGAGTTAGATTTGGGTGGGGTATGTTCAAACTGAAATCTAAATTGCAGTGTAAAAATAAAGCAGCCAGTATTTACCCTGCACAGAAACAAAATAACCCACCCAAATCTAACTCTCACTGCAAATGTTATATCTGCCACACCTGCAGTGCACTTGGTGTTGCCCAACTGCTAACAAATTTGCTGCTGCGATCAATTCTGAATTACCCTCCATGGTGGTCATTCCGAGTTGTTCGCTCGCTAGCAGTTTTTAGAAGCCGTGCAAATGCTATGCCGCCTCCCACTGGGAGTGTATTTTAGCTTAGCAGAAGTGCGAACGAAAGGATCGCAGAGCGGCTACAAAGTTTTTTTGTGCAGTTTCAGAGTAGCTCAAAACCTACTCAGCGCTTGCGATCACTTCAGACCATTTAGTTCCTGTTTTGATGTCACAAACACGCCCTGCGTTCGTCCAGCCATGCCTGCGTTTTTTCTGGCACGCCTGCGTTTTTCCGAACACTCCCTGAAAATGGTCAGTTGACACCCAGAAACGCCCACTTCATATCAAGCACTCTGCGGCAGGCAGTGCGACTGAAAAGCATCGCTAGACCCTGTGTGAAACTACATCGTTCGTTGTAATAGTACGTCGCGCATTGTGCCGCATACCCATGCGCAGAAGTGCCGATTTTTTGCTTCATTGCTGCACAGCGAATGAATGCAGCTAGCGATCAACTTGGAATGACCACCCATGTCTTTACAGTCCTTGCTTTGTGCACTGGGAATAGAAAAGGGCCTTTCCAAACTGTTGCCACAAAGTTGGAAGCATAGCATTGTCCAAAATGTCTTGGTATGCTGAAGCATTAAGATTGCCCTTCATTGGACACGAGGGGCCTAGGCCAAACTCTGAAAAACAGTCCCATGCCATTATCCCTTCTCCAACAAAATTCACAGTTGGCACAATGCAGTCAGGTATGTAACCTTCTCCCGGCACCTGCCAAACCCAGACTCGCCCATCTGACTGCCAAACAGAGAAGTATGATTCTTCATTCCAGAGAACACATTTCCACTGCTCCACAGTCCAGTGTTGGTGTGCTTTACACCACTCAATCCGCCACTTGGCATTGGACTTGGTGATGAGAGGCTTGCATGCAGCTGCTTGGCCATGGAAACCCTTTACATTAAGCTCCAGTGGTACTGCCATATAATTCCAGTGATACTGCCGTATATGTCCAGTGGTACTGCCGTATACATCCAGTGCTACTGCCGTATAAATCCAGTCCAGTGATACTGCCATATAAGTCCAGTGATACTGCCGTATAAGTCCAGTGATATGATACTGCCGTATAAATCCAGTCCAGTGGCACTTCCGTATAAGTCCAATGGTACTGCCGTGTAAGTTCAGTGATACTGCCATATATGTCCAGATGTCCAGTGGTACTGCCGTATAAATCCAGTCCTGTGGTACTGCCATATGCCACACTGTCCAAGACGAAGCATGGCACCATTGGCCGAGTGAAACGCGTTAGACCACGCCCACTATTCATCCGAGATCCGGAGATCCTGACCTCCTGGAAGATGCCGGCAAAAGAACACCACGAGGATCGGGGTTACAGGCACCTGTAACACATCGCGGCTCCGAGGAAGAAACACTAACAGTTCACTGGATGCAAGAAAAACAGACTCCCTAGCCCCGTACAGGGTAAAGACACGTAAGCGCTCTTTCAATCAGACTTAACCCGATGCTGTAGTACCGTAAACGCTCTGCATCTATAGCATAAGCTACCGAACTAAAAAGCCCCACAAAGCAGGGAGCCTTGGAAACGGACTTTGCGGACATTTTGTAGGACTTCCACCTTCAGCACAAATTTGCCTAACGATTTATCATACATGCATAATTGAAGTCCGTTCTCCCTTAATTATTAAACATATTGTATTAACTGTATCAACTGTATTGAATGTTGTTAACTAGTCATTGAGAGCGCGCTCATTTACTAAGGTATATTTAAACACTATATTACATTTTAACATAATAACAATTAGCTTATTAAACAATTTTTTATCCTAAATCATAATTTTTATTCAATTATTTATCATACTCATTTATTTGCAAAATTATTTATATACTGTTTACTTTAATGTATTAATATATGATTAATATATCTATGAATTCATAATAGGATATTTTTTGCACAGAAAGAAAAACTTTAGTTTATTTTTATGAACACTATCCAGTAGCACCAGAGGTTTGTCTTCCTTTCCCAGGTACTGCCATATAAATCCAGTGGTACTGCCATATAATTCCAGTTATACTGCAGTATAAGTCCAGTGGTACTGCCGTATAAAAGTCCAGTCCAGTGGTACTGCCATATAATTCCAGTGATACTCCCATATATGTCCAGTGGTACTGCCATATAAATACAGTGGTACTGCCGTATAAATCCAGTCCAGTGGTACTGCCGTATATGTCCAGTGATACTGCCGTATATGTCCAGTGATACTGCTATATATGGACCAAAGAAAAAAAATATAGATAGAGTGCGCTGTCAACGGCAGCCTGTACAGGGAAGGTCAATTCCCTTAATTGTGTTTAAGAGAAAATAAATAAGTACTGGCGCCAGCTGAAATTCAAAGATATATCAGACAACTGAATAAATATGTAAAATATGAATGATTATTTTTAATAAACTTTCATGAAGGAGATGTCCTACTCCTCAAGAGTAAAAACAATTGCTAAAGCACAATAGGAATTTAAAATGCCACAAGTACCCCTCCAAACACAATGTCCACAGTCCCTGGCTAGGACAAAAAATCCACAGTTGCCCAAAAGTTCATTAGGTTGGAAGTGTATTTTACCAGACGTATTTCCGGATAGTATCCCCTAGGTCTCCTGTGCAGATGGAGACCAAATGGCAGATGGGGGCAAGTCCGAGTCCGTGAAGAACTTGTGTAGGAATTTTATCCAGTGGAGGCTATCAGGTCCAAATATCGCCAGGGTGTGGATGAGGGTTCTGGTACTTGTGGTTCTGCAGGAAAATTCCAACGCATTTCGCTGGTCTAATGGGTGCCAGCTTCCTCAGGAGCATATGTTCAGTGTCCAGCTAGTATACTATTTATACCCTTGTAATCAAATAACAATGGGGAACATCTGTTGATCCCACTATCACTGATTGATAAGCATATCATAAATCAGAGAACAGATAACAGTATAAGGCAATCTATTGTAGGATACATATTAAATTCATTTTTAATTGTAAAAACGAGTCTTACATAAAGAAAAAAATTATATAAACACAATCAAAACTTTGTGTCACGTGGTCGTCTCCGACCACATGATCCCGGTGCACCAATGAAAGCAGTGTATCACATCCTCCCAGATCCCGCCCGGTGATCCTAGCCAGGGACTGTGGACATTGTGTTTGGAGGGGTACTTGTGGCATTTTAAATTCCTATTGTGCTTTAGCAATTGTTTTTACTCTTGAGGAGTAGGACATCTCCTTCATGAAAGTTTATTAAAAATAATTATTCATACTGCTATATATGTCCATTGGAACTGCCATATCATTCCAGTGATACTGAATTATATGTCCAGTGGTACGGCCATATAAATCCAGTGGTACTGCCATATAAATCCAGTCCAGTGATACTGCCGTATAAGTCCAGTGATACTGCCATATATGTCCAGTGGTACTGCCATATAATTCCAGTGATACTGCCGTATAAATGCAGTCCAGTGGTACTGCCATATAAGTCCAATGATACTGCGGTATATGTCCAGTAGTACTGCCGTATAAGTCCAGTGATACTGCCATATAAATCCAGTCCAGTGGTACTGCTGTATAAGTCCAGTGATACTGTCATATATGTACAGTGGTACTGCCGTATAAATCCAGTCCAGTGGTACTGCCATATAAAGCTAGTCCAGTGGTACTGCCATATAAGTCCAGTGGTACTGCCGTATAAATCCAGCAGAGTGGTACTGCCATATAAGTCCAGTGATACTGCCGTATATGTCCAGTGGTACTGCCGTATAAGTCCAGTGATAATGCTGTATAAATCCAGTCCAGTGGTAATGCCATATAAGTCCAGTGATACTGCCGTATAAATCCAGTGCATTGGTACTGCCGTATAAATCCAATCCAGTGTTACTGCCACATAAGTCCAGACCAGTGGTACTACCGTATAAGTCCAGTCCAGTGGTGCTGCCATATAAGTTCAGTGGTACTGTCCTGTATATTATTTACTCCAAATAAAGGGGTTATTAATATTTAATCCAAATAATTTTTACAGGGTTTGCCCTGTGTGGTGTAGAGGTACGCTATCCTGTGCTGCATTTTGTTATATAACTCCAGAAAAATAATGGAGAACAAAAAATTGGAGGATAAAATAGCGAAAGATCAAGAACCACTTCCTCCTACTGCTTCTGCTGCCGCTGCTGTTGATGCTGCTGGGAGTCGATCGTCATCCCAGAGGGGAAGTCGGAAGACCACTTGTACTACTTCAACTAAGCAAATGACTGTCCAACAGTCCTTTGCGAGGAAGATGAAATATGACAGCAGTCATCCTGTTGCAAAGCGGATAACTAAGGCCTTGACAGCTATGTTGGTGTTAGATGTAGTCTGGTATCCGCCATTAGTGCAGTGGGACTGCAGTGCCACTCCTAGATGAGCCAGGTGTTTGTGCTGCACACTTGTGTCGCTTAGCTTAGTCATACAGCTACCTCATTGCACCTCTTTTACTTCTTTGCATGATGTGCTGTTTGGGGACTAGTTTTTTTTAAGTGCCATCCTGTTTGCCACTGCAGTGCCACTAGATGGGCCAGGTGTTTGTGTCACACACTTGTGTCGCTTAGCTTAGTCATAAGCTAAGATATGGGAATAACCTCCTCCTCCATGCTTCACAGTGGGTACCACACAAGCAGAAACCATCCACTCACCTTCTCTGCGTCTCACAAAGACATGGCGGTTGTAACCAAAAATCTCAAATTTGGACTCATCAGGCCAAAGTATAGATTTCCACTGGTCTTATGTCCATTCCTTGTGTTTCTTGGCCCAATAAATTCTGTTATTCTTGTTGTTCATCCTCCGTAGTGGCTTCTTCGCAGCAATTCGACCATGAAGGCCTGATTCACACAGTCTCCTCTGAACAGTTGATGTTGGATTTGTCTGCTACTTGAACTCTGTGAAGAATTTATGGGAGCTCTAATCTGAGGTGCTGTTAAGTAGCGATTTCTGAGGCTGGTAACTCTAATAAACTTATCCTGCAGCAGAGGTTACTCTTGGTCTTCCCTTCCTGGGGCGGTCCTCATGAGAGCCAGTTTCATCATAGTGTTTTTGCAACTGCACTTGAGGACACATTCAAAGTTCTTGAAATTTTCCATATCGACTGACCTTCATGTCTTAAAGTAATGATGGACTGTCGTTTCTCTTTGCTGAGTTGAGTGGTTCGTGCCAAAATATGGATTACAACAGTAGTTAAACAAGGGTGTACACTGTGTACTAACCCTACCTCTGCACAACACACTGATGGTCTTAAACACATTAAGAAGGCAAGTTCTTCCACGGATTGACTCTTGATAAGGCACTAGTGATGGAAAATCTAGTTCACTTTGGTGATTAGTTCATTATGATCTAGTTCACTGAAAAGATTAGTTCAGAAGATTAGTTCATGTAGTTCATTTAGTTCATCATTTCACTCACTGGCTCTGAGACTGAAAGGAGTGAATGGATTTAGAACTAGTCTAGACTATTACACTTAGAGTAGGTATTTCTAATACTAGCTCATTGTAGGAGTTATAGTCTTGTTCAAATGATCAAATACAGTATGTTTAACATGTCAGATTTTTTTTTATATATAAGAAAAGCAATAACTTATATAGCACCTTATATTGACATGTTTATCTCTGCTATATTAATCCAATTGTTGGTACTAATTTTTACTTCATAATATGCAAGTGAAAGATCCAAATTCAGAGTAATGTAATAAGTCACTTTTTTCTGCTTTTAAAATACAGTAATTAAAAGAAAAAAAATGTCCCTTTGCCCCAATGTAACAGACCTTAGAGAGAGATAAAGTGGAAATGTTGCAAAGTAACCAATCAGCTTCTGTCATTTATCTTCAACAGTCTGTAAAGTGACAGAAGCTGATTGGTTGCTAGGGGCAACTGCTCTACTTTATGTCACTTGAAGGTTCATAGTACATATCCCCCTATGTCTTGTGTTGTGTGCAGTAATCAGACCCTACAGGATAGCATGCAGCACTCAGCACTGTGTCGTTAGCTGATTGGGAGTGTAGGTTGCCACCTAATATACTGGGGGAATGAATCATGGCTATATGCCGTTCAGGATCAGCTCCATACAATGCGTATGCTGAGCACAGCAGTGCCACACATAGTAGCTTACTGGCACTGTACTGCAGTGGTGTGCGGTGAGGTCAGTGGCTGGTGAGGCACTGCAGCCATAATGTCCGCCGAATCCCGCCGATGACCCCTACCACCACTGAGCCAATGCCAGCAATCCCCGCCACTGCCAATGGCTTACAAACTCGCCCACACATCAACTGCCCCAGCACTCCACCACTGATTCGCATCTCAGTCCGATGCCGCCAATGCCTGCAGCTTGCCTGCTCATTAAACTTGTGATGAGCAGGCGGCTAATATATTGTACATTTTTATAGAAAAATAAATAAATAATAGTGTTTGGGACTGGGGAGGGAGTGGGAGGAGAACATGAATGCAATTTTGTTGTCCAGGGCTTCCATTAACTTAATAGCACCGTGGGTGTGGAGCTATTAAGTTAATAGAAGTCCTGGACAACAAAATAGCCAGCAGTGGGTGACAGGGAGAGGGTGATGCTAGAGAGAGGGTGACAGCTGTGGGTGACAGGGAGTGGGTGACGCCAGGGTGAGGGTGACAGGAAGAGCGTGACGCCAGGGAGAGGGTGACAGTGAATGATACCAGGGGGAGGGTGACACCAGGGAGAGGGTGGCAGCAGTGGGTGACAGGGAGTGACGCCAGGGTGAGGGTGACAGGAAGAGCATGACGCCAGGGAGAGGGTGACAGCAGTGGATGATGCCAGGGAAAGGATGACGGGAAGGGTGGCAGCAGTGGGAGACAGGGAGTGACGCCAGGGAGAGGGTGATGACAGGAAGAGGGTGACAGTAGTGGGTGACAGGGAGAGGGTTACGCTAAGGAGAGGGCGACATTAGTGGGTGACAGGGAGAGGGTGATATGCATTGCCCTGGACCCTTGAGGGCTTGTAACAGCAGTTGGATACCTTCCTGGTAGCAGACCAGACTATCCTGGTACCAGTAACTTCAATGCAGCTCCACTGGCCACCTGAGCACTACCCCTGTCGAGGTCTGCAACTGGTCTGGACAGACAAGCAGGGAGCAGTGGTCACTATGGGCTGCGGCGGCGGCTACTGCCCCCCCACCCCTGCTCCCACTGCTATTTCTTCTATTGGCAGTGCCTACAACCCCCCCCCCCCCCCCCGTATCTCTGACACTCACCGCGGGCTAAACGTTGGTTGTCTAGCATTGAAGGGGGTGAGTCAGACCAAACAGCTGCGGCGGCGGGTCTCCCTCCGGGAGTAAGGAGCAGAGGTGCAGCGACCGGGAAGGTGGCTGGGAGAAGACAGTGCGAGGGCAGCTGATGTGTAGAGAGGTCACAGTGTGGTATGGCATAGTAGCCGCTGCTATGCCAGACCACACTGTGACCTCTCTCCACACCAGTGCCAGGTAAAAGAGGTCAGTCTGAGGTAGACGGACTCAGCAGCGCCCAATCAGCAGCAGCTCACCGGCACCCAATCACCTCCTCCACAGTGACAGGGGCGTGCTTTAATATGTCAAAGAGGCACATCTACTAGTGCCGCTTACAGAGCTTTTATTTAATGGGATTTTACTCCCCGCAGCTTGGCCCCGCCCCCTGCTTCCGGCCCTTTTACATTCTCAGCGGGAGGCACCGACACTTAAAAAATGATTAAAATAATACAAATATACTTATGACAAAATCTGTGTCATAAGTATATTCTTGTATTATTTTAATCATTAATGACAGGGGAGGCACTGCCTCCCCTGCCTCCCCTGACTGCACGTCCCTGCTGTACTGACTCGTTATGGCTGTATGAGTCATTGAGTCAGAGAGCTGATCAGTGATCTGTATGAATCAGTGAACTGCTGAACTACAGTACTTGTAAGGAGAAAAACTCATAAGTCGTCAGGACAATGTAAATCAGCACCACAGAGTCCACACCATGGCCCTCATTTCGAGTTGTTCGCTCGCTAGCTGCTTTTAGCAGCATTGCAAACGCTAGGCCGCCGCCTTCTAGGAGTGTATCTTAGCTTAGCAGAATAGCGAACGAAAGATTAACAGAACTGCTACTAAATAATTCTTTGCAGTTTCTGAGTAGCTCCAGACCTACTCCTAGATTGCAATCACCTCAGTCCGTTTAGTTCCTGGTTTGATGTCACAAACACGCCCTGCGTTCTGCCAGCCACTCCCCCGTTTCTCCAGCCACTCCTGCGTTTTTACCTGGCACGCCTGCGTTTTTTTAGCACACTCCCTGAAAATGGCCAGTTTCCGCCCAGAAACACCCACTTCCTGTCAATCACACTATGATCACTCGAGCAATGAAAAAACGTCGCTCGAGCTTGTGTAAATCTACAAAGTTTTGTGTTAAATTACTTAGCGCATGCGCGATGCGTACCATTTTCCACCTAATCGATGCGTTGCGAAAAACGGCAACGCCAAACAACTCGGAATGACCCCCCATGTCTGAGCACAGCAGTACCACCTGTGGCAGCAGAGATGTACTGACTCATGAGTATTATATGAGAGAGCTGAATTACAGTGCTGCTGCAGCAGCACCTATACACCCAGTAGAAGATTTAGCACAGCAGTATGCTCAGGACCCAGTACCAGAAGCAGCAGCAAGTGTTTGGACATCTGGACTAATAAGACAGTGATTGTACCACAGAAAGGTGAGTAGCATGACCACACATGCTCGCTCACAGACACACATAGACTTTGACTAGGCAGTGCAGAGGATATTTTCTTATTAGGTCTGTATTGCTGGGCTGTGTTGTACTTTTAACTTTCATTTTACAGCATCAGATTCAGGAAGTAAAATCCAGTGAGTGAGACAGTGAGTAGCCTAATGCAGCTACTGGCTCTATTCTGTCTGTGTCTAACTCTTCCCACCTGCTCTACTCCCTGATGAAATAATCTTTGCCAGAGCTGTGAACTGAACGAACTAGTTCACTTTGAAGATTAGTTCATTTTGAACTAATCAGTCATGAACTACCCATCACTACAAGGCACACCTGTTAATTCAAAATCATTCCAGGAGATAATTGAGATGTTTGGGTTGAGTTGGACTGCAGAGTGAAGGAAAAGCAGCCAACAAGTGCTCAGCATCTCTGGGAACTTCTTCAAGACTGTTGGAAAACCATTCCAGGAGACTACCTCATGAAGCTGATTAAGAGAATGCCAAGAGTGTGCAAAGCTATCATCAAAGCAAAAGGGGGCAACTTTGAGGAATCTAAAATATAAAACATATTTTGATTTGTTTAACACTTTTTTGTTTACAACATAATTCACATGTGCTCTTTCATAGTTTTGATGTCTTCAGTATTAATCTACAATGTAGAAAATAATTAAAATAAATAAAAACCATTGAATGAGAAGGTGAGTCCAAACTTTTGTCTGGTACTGTATATATTCATTCAATATTTAATTTGCAACATCAGTCCCTGCCACAGTGGAGTTTACAGTTCATACTGTCTAACACATACACACTACAATTAGTTTTATCAGAAGATAATTAATTTACTAGTCTGACCACTGACAGGTGGACACTCATTCTGCAAAAAATCGTCAGCGCAGAACAAACAAGACACTGGCACCCTGCAAGGATAAAACGCATGTGTATTCTGATTCCAGCAACAGGATACTCAGAAAAAAATAGTTATAAACTCTCTTAAGAAGCGGGCAGCAGTCCTGTGAAACGCGTAAATTATGCAGTTTATCACATGCTGTACTAGATGATCACGACATCTTTGTATTGATGCCATAGTATGAATCTTTAATAACTATTTATTTAGAAGAAGTGTTACTAACTATTCAATTGGAGGACCCTGTGCCAGAAAGGATATAGGGGGTAATTCAGACCTGATCGCTGCTGTGCGTTTTTGCACAGCGGGCGATCAGGCACAAACTGCGCATGCATATGCACCACAATGCACAGGCGTGTCGCATGGGTACAAAGCGGTTTGCCGCTCAGCTATGGGTTTGTGCGATGGATCCATTTGCACAGGCGATCGCAAGGAGATTGACCGGAAGAGGGCGTTTGTGGGCATCAACTGACCATTTTTAGGGAGTGTCTGGAAAAACGCAGGCGTGTACATGCGTTAGAAGGGAGGGTTCATGACATCAATTCCGATCCTGGACAGGCTGATGTGATCGCAGCGACTGAGTAAGTCCTGGACTGCGCAGAGACTGCACAAAATCTGTTAGTACAGCTCTGCTACACATGCGTTCACACACTTGCACAGCTAAAATACACTCCCCCTGTAGACGGCGACTATCTGATCGCAGCAGTGCAAAAATCACTCACTAGCAATCAGGCCTGAATTAGGCCCATAGTTTGCATTTGGATTCTGTTGGAGAATTTCTGGAATTTTCTTTTCCTTTCAAGGCAGCAAACACCACCACCTAATTCCCGAAGTGGCTAGGCCTCTGGTCTGTATATTTCCACTGACAGGAGACTAACACAAATATTGGGAGGACTTACAAATTCCACTCCGACAGGGCCCTTGTTGGAATCAGCCCCATGATCCCAGGGTTACTCTGCCTACATGCTGAATTTGCGTAAATTGTTATTATATTTATCTCTATAAAACAAATGGTCCATCTTCTGGCTGCTAATTTTTAAATATCTTCATCTTTTTTGGTACAGCAGTGTGTGGTCGCATGTGTACGCCGAGCTGCAAAAATCCAGTGTGTGCAGTCTCTGTGCAGCCCAGTACTTACTCCTGTAGGGGGTCATTCCGACCCGATCGCACGCTGCGCTTCATCGTAGCCGTGCGATCGGGTCAGAACTGCGCATGCGCTGCGGCTGCATTGCACAGGGGCGTCGTTGCCCGGCGACGGCCGTCTCCAGGCAGCGATGCCGCTACCGCAAGAAGATTGACATGAGGAAGGCGTTTCGGGGCGTCAACTGATCGTTTTCTGGGAGTGGTGCGGCAAACGCAGGCGTGTCCAGGCGTTTGGAGGGCAGATGTCTGATGTCAATTCCGGGACCATCAACGCTGGATTGATCGCACAGGGTAAGTAACTCATACCCTGGTCTTGTTCTGCACAAAACTTTTTTTGCATAGCATTGCTGCACAAGCGATCGCAGCCTTGCTATGCAAAAAAACACTCCCCCATAGGCGGCGTCTAGTTGATCGCACGGGCTGCAAAAAGTTGCAGCGTGCGATCAACTCGGAATGACCCCCATAGTGCGATGAGAACAGGCTGATCGGGGCCGGAGCTGATGTCAGACACCCTCTCTGAAAACGCTTGGGAATGCCTGCGTTTTTCCGGACACTCCCAGTAAACGGTCAGTTACCACCCACAAATGGCCTCTTCCTTTCAATCACCTTGCGAATGTCCATGCAAATGACATTTTCGCACCATCCTGTCGCTGACCGGCGATGCCCGTTGTTGTTGGCTGACGCAAGTGTGCATTGCGATGCATACGCAGTCTATTGCTGATCTCTCGCTGTGCGAAAACGCACAGCAGCAATCAGGTCTGAATCACCCCCTAGCTTTGTTTTACAGTGACTCCTTATTGAAGTCAGCTTTGAAACACCTGCTGGTGGCGCGAGTTTCTATATGGTCTGGAAATAATTACGTACCGCATCTGCATCTAAAACGGAATTGCAGTGGAACTGAAAGCACACACTCCATTCCACATGCCCTGTTTCCTCTACATGCTCATAAGACAGAGTGGTGGCTTCTAGATGGTCCGCACATAAATGCCTCCCGCTACCGTTGGGCTCCATAGGTGCCACATTGGCTGGCACGGTAGTATTTATTTCTAGAAATGATTAATGCAGACCACTAGTGGGTACTACATTAAACATTTCTAGAAATACATTGCAACTCCAGCTTAGTGGCGCACCTCCAACCTGTTGTTATTTTTTGGGCCCTTTCAAAAAAAAGGGTCAAGCAATTCTTTCATTGGTTGGTTTTTCCTATAATCTATCATTAAATTGTTAATAAGTGCTTGTGCATTTTCCTTTGGACCTTGGTGTGTCTCTCTCTAGAGAATAACGGTAGTATTTTATTTATACCATCTTCACGTTTGTTATAGAGTTTAGAAAACTGCTAAAAATCATTGCCTCACAGCAGTTGAAGAGTTAAATACAAATTTTCAATGACGATATACCATAAACTTCCAGTTTATTTTGGACCAAGTTAGTGGACTGCGATTATATATAATTACTGGAACAAATTCAACTTCTTTACATCCTCCATCTAAAGCCAAACATTGCAATCAACAAATGAATGAAGTCACCTCCATATTTTCAGTCTGAGGGAAAAAATGTATACGCTTCAGTTAAAATCATATTTTCAGTGTGTTTTGTCAGTGTGAGGATTAATATTGTGATGTATGAAATCTACCCCGGCAAGACTTATCAGTGTGAGATGATCTAAATGTTCATTTTGCTTCATCACGGTCAGGTCTGTTTTATGTGGAAGAGTGCAGTCCAGTAAAAACAGTTTCAGAAGCAGTTTCAGCTGAATTACAGGATAAAAGTCATTGCACAGAGCTATTCATTCTTGGCAGCTGCCAAAGCCGCTGGTTCTCGGCCAGCTCCAATGGAGCAATATTTTGGCATTGAATGTTTGGATTTACAACTGCATTTCCCCAGTCTGATTTTAAGTGAATCACATTACTTGTCAAGGAAATGAGTTTAGATAAGCCTGGTCATTTGTTTTGATTTGTGCTTGGTAAAAATGCTGTGTATATCTAATTAATAATCACATAGTTGTGCAGTATGGGTGACTAAAATATAATTGATCATGTAAACATATGGTGAATGATCAGTGGGTGGCCGATAAGTCCAGGGTTTCTGATGCTGGCTACATACTAATTACTAACAATAGTAGAGGTGGTGGCGGCGCTTCATTGCCAATTGTGAATTAACCTAATATTAACTAAGGAACAAAAGCAGTGCCATGTGATAAAGGATGTTATCAGGGCCTCGTGCCAAGATGAAGGTTATACACATTCTATCTTATTACTCTATTAATGGGTCATGGAATTTAACACCCATGTGACATACAGTAGGAAACCTTTGATTCACTGTAGTGATTTCATTTAAAACTAGAGATGAGCGGGTCGGTTCTCTGAGAACTCAACCCCCCCGGACTTCACTACCCGAGCCTGGATCTGAGCCCGGATCGGGTTTTCCCACCTGACTCGGAAACCAAAATGAGGCAAAATGTCATCATCCCGCTGTCGGATTCTCGCGGGTTTTGGATTCCATATAAGGAGACACGCGTTGCCGCCATTTTTACTCTCCGGAATTGGAGAGTGTAGCGAGAGGACGTGTCTCCGTCCTCAGTGTCTGTGCGGGAGAGAAAGTGAGGTGGCGATCCCAGTGCTGTCTTGTGCTGCTCAGTCCTGTGGTAGTGTCTTGTGCTGCATCAGTCCAGTCACAATGGTGGTGTCCTCTGCTGCCATATGTTGAGTGCTGCTGTATAGGTCCAGTCCAGTGGTGCTGTGTTGTGCTGCATCAGTCAGTGGTGGTGTCTTGTGCTGCATCAGTCCAGTCACAATGGTGGTGTCCTCTGCTGCCATATGTCCAGTGCTGCTGTATAAGTCCAGTCCATTGCAATGGTGGTGTGTTGTCCTGCATCAATCCAGTTGTGGTGTCCTTGTGCTGCCATATAAGTCCAGTGGTATTGCCATATAAGTCCAGAGATACTGCCGTATAAGTCCAGTGGTACTGCCGTATAAGTCCAGTGGTACTGCCATATAAATCCAGTGGTACTGGCGTATAAATCCAGTCCAGTGATACTGCCAAATATGTCCAGTGATACTGCTGTATAAGTCCAGTGATACTGCTGTATAAATCCAGTCCAGTGATACTGCCGTATAAGTCCAGTGATACTGCCGTGTATGTCCAGTGGTACTGCCGTATAAATCCAGTCCAGTGATACTGCAGTGTATGTCCATTGGTACTGCCATATAATAGGATTTTGGTACTTACCGGTAAATCCTTTTCTCGTAGTCCGTAGAGGATGCTGGGGTCCACATTGGTACCATGGGGTACAGAGCCGGCCCCAGCCAATATGATGCCCTAGGCAAGATTTTGGCTGGTGCCCTCTAGCACCACAGCTGGATCTGCCTCTGACCTTGCACCTCTTTCCCAGCACCATCACCCCTCACCCATAGCAGTCCTTATTTTGGTGTTTGTACCCCCCTATATTTTAAAAAAGAAACAGTTCGCACATTCGGCGCACAGACCAAAAAGGGGTGTGTTTTTGCTGGCAAGGGGCATGGCCACACAATAGTAACCCCAATTCCAATTACACCACACATTACTGCAACTTTATTCACATTTGATCATGCGATAGTGTCCATAATTCATATTACATCCCACAGTAGTATTACTTTACCTTATAAATGATACTCCTCACAGTAGAGAATCTTATTCACATTACATCACACTGAATTGCTCCTTATTCACATTACACCACACCTTATTGCTCTTTATTCACATTACACCACACCCTATTGCTCTTTATTCACATTAGACGACACAGTAGTGCCCTTTCTATACACAACACCACATAGTAGAGCACCTTATACACATAATGCCACACATTAGTAATGCATTTATACACATAATTCCACATAGTAATGCCCCTTACACATGAGACACATTATTAATGTCCTTATAAACATAATGCGCCTTACACATTATGACAACCTTTATTTATGCCCTTTTACACATAATATTCCTTACACATATGCCGCACATTATTAATGCCCTCATACACATAATGACACACATAGTGCCCCCTACACATTTCCTGCACATTATTAGTGCCCCTATACACATAATGACACACATACAGTAGTACCCTGTTACATATATGCCGCACATTATTAATGCCCTTATACACATAATGACACACATAGTGCCCCCTACACATTTGCTGCACATTATTAGTGCCCCTATACACATAATGACACACATACAGTAGTACCCTGTTACACATATGCCGCACATTATTAATGCCCTTATACACATAATGACACACATAGTGCCCCTTACACATATGTTGCACATTATTAATGCATTTTTACATGACACACATAATGCTCCTTACACATATTCTGAACACTACTGCACAACCAACCCATTCACATGCACACAGCACTCACACTGCCACTAACACTGTGACCTTTGCTTGGATACAGATGTGTCCTCATAAATCTTGCCTCAATGCTAACGTCGGGCACCTTTTTTTTTAAATGAAAATGCATCTTATTTGCATTGCTATGTGGCTAGGATGCACAAGCTGCTTCTGTCGATTAAAATGATATGCAGCATGCATATATACTGTGTGAGACTGTGGCTGTATCTGCATATGAAATGCTACACACAGAATATAGGCATGCCGCACATCATTTTAATCAGCAGAAGCTGCTGATGCCCCTAGGCATATCAAATGCCCTAGGCAATTGCCTAGTTTGCCTATGCCTGTGGCCGGCTCTGATGGGGTATAGATGGGTCCACCGGGAGCATTGGCACTTTAAGAGTTTGAGAGTGTGGGCTGGCTCTCTATTCCCCTCCTACCAGACTCAGTCATGAAACTGTGCCCGAGGAGACACCATACTTCGAGAGAAGGATTATACACAGCTAGTGGTGTGATTCATACCAGCTCACACATACAAGGCACGTCAAGCCAACCAGTTTGAACACTCAGCAACAGCTGATACATTACTTACCAAGTAACAATGCAGTACTCAACTAAAATGAACTTGTACTGAACCAAATAACATTTGCAGAAAAACGAAGCACTGGGCGAGCGCCCAGCATCCTCTACAGACTACAAGAAAAGGATTTACCGGTAGGTACCAAAATCCTATTTTCTCTTATGTCCTAGAGGATGCTGGGGTCCACATTAGTACCCTGGGGATGTACCAAAGCTCCCAGAACGGGAGGGAGAGCGCTGAGGCTCCTGCAGAACTGATTGTCTGAACTTCAGATCATCAGAGGCCAAAGTATCAAACTTGTAAAACTTTGCAAACGTGTTCGACCCAGACCAAGTTGCAGCTCGGCAAAGTTGCACTGCCGAGACACCCCGGGTAGCCGCCCAGGAAGACCCCACCTTACGAGTAGAGTGGGCCTTAACAGATTTTGGACACGGCAATCCTGCTGTAGACTAAGCATGCTGGATAGTGAACCTGATCCAGCGAGAGATCGTCTGCTTAGAAGCAGGACACACAATTTTCTTGGAATCATATAGGACAAACAGAGAGTCCGACTTTCTGTGACGAGCAGTCCTCTTCACATAGATCTTCAGAGCCCTTACGACATCCAAGGACTTTGATGTAATTGAGGAGTCAGCAGCCACTGGCACCACAATAGGTTGGTTGATATGAAATGCCGACACAACCATTGGAAGAAACTGCTGATGAGTCCAGAGCTCAGCTCTGTCTTCATGGAAGATCAAGTAAGGGCTTTTACATGATAAAGCTCCCAGCTCGGACACACGTCTAGCAGAAGCTAAGGCCTACAAAGGGACTGCCTTCCATATAATAAATTTGACCTCTACCTCCTGTAGAGGCTCAAACTAATCCGACTGGAGGAACTGTAACCACGTGTAGGCGGTACAAAGGAAGGTTGGATATGCAGAACTCCCTTCAAAAAGGTCAGAACCTCAGGGAGGGCAGCCAATTGTTTCTGAAAGAAAATGGATAGGGCTGAAATCTGGACCTTCACAGATCCCAACCTCAGACCCATATCCAGTCCTGCTTGCAGGAAGAGGAGGAAACGTCCCAGTTGAAACTCCACCATAGGAAACTTCTCACAGCAAGAGACATATTTCTTCCAAATACGATGATAATGTTTAGACGTTACCCCTTTCCTAGCCTGTATGAGGGTAGGAATAACCTTCTTCGGAATGCCTTTCCGAGCAAGAATCAGGCGCTCAACTTCCATGCCATCAAATGTAGCCGTGCCAGTCTGGGGCAAAGAGGATTGCTTGAACCCTTGTTCTTCTTATGAGCTTTAGGATTCTTGGGATGAGTGGGAGTGGTGGAAACACGTACACTGACTGAAACACCCACGGAGACACCAGGGCATCCACTGCCACTGCCTGTGGGTCCCTCGACCTGGAACAATAATGCTGAAGCTTCTTGTTGAGACGAGAGGCCATCATGTCTATTTGGGGTAAGCCCTAAAGATCTGTTATTTCCATGAACACCTCCGGATGGAGTCCCCACTCTCCTGGATGGAGATCGTGTCTGCTGAGTAAGTCTGCTTTCCAGTTGTCTACTCCCGGAATGAAGATAGCTGATAGCACTAACGCGTGTTTTTCTGTCTAGAGGAGTATTCTTGTCACCTCTGACATTGCAGCTCTGCTCTTCGTTCCGCCTCGTCAGTTTATGTAAGCCACTGTTGTTACGTTGTCCGACTGCACTTGAATGGCCAGATTTCTTAGAAAAGGGGCCACCTGAAGAAAGCCGTTGTAGACGGCTCTTAATTCCAGGATGTTGATGGGCAGGCTGGCTTCCAGGCTTGACCACCGTCCTTGGACCATTACTCCTTGAGTGACTGCTCCCCAGCCCTGGAGGCTCGCATCCGTGGTTAGAAGGACCCAGTCCTGAATCCCAAACCTGCGGCCTTCCAGAAGGTGAGGCAATTGGAGCCACCAGAGAAGTGAAATCCTTGCCCTTGGTGACAGACGAATTCTCTGGTGCATGTGGAGGTGAGATCCCGACCACTTGTCCAGGAGATCCAGTTGGAAGGTCCGAGCATGGAACCTCCCATACTGGAGAGCCTCGTAAGAGGCTACCATCTTTCCCAATAGGCAAATGCATTGATGAACCGACACCAGGGGTGGCTTCAGGACATCCCAGACCATAGCTTGTAGCACCAACACCTTTTCCTGCGGAAGAAACACCCTCTGCACTTCCGTATCCAGGATCATTCCCAGAAAGGACAACCTCTGGGTTGGTTCCAAATGTGACTTTGGAAGGTTCAGAATCCAACCGTGACTTTGGAGCAGTCGTGTTGTGAGAACAATGGACTGCAGTAGCTTCTCCTTGGACGATGCCTTTATCAGCAGATCATCCATATATGGAATGATGTTCACACCTTGCTTGTGGAGGAGAATAATAATTTCTGCCATCACCTTGGTAAACACCCTCGGTGCTGTGGAGAGGCCGAATGGCAGGGCCTGGAACTGGAAATGACAGTCCAGCAATGCGAAGCGGAGATAAGCCTAATGCGGCAGCCAGATCAGAATGTGGAGGTACGCATCCTTGAAATCCAGTGATACCAGGAATTCCCCTTCTTCCAGACCTGAAATCACCGCCCTGAGAGACTCCATCTTGAACTTGAACTCCTTTAAATTTTAGGTTCAGAATGGGCCTTACTGAATCATCCGGTTTTGGTACCACGAAAAGGTTTGAATAGTAACCTTTGGTCAGCATGTGAGGTGGCACTGGCACAATGACCTGTGCCTCCACCAGCTTTTGGACAGCGTCTGGTAGTACTGTGCTGTCCTCCAACAGAGTTGGTAAGCCTGACCTGAAAAAGCGATGAGGAGGGAGACTATGAAATTCCAGCTTGTATCCCTGAGACACAATATTTATCACCCAGGTATCCAGGCCGGACGATACCCAGACATGACTGAAGTGTCTGAGTCTCGCTCCCACTGGCCCCACCACCGGGGCGTGCAGTCCACCGTAATGCGGAGGACTTAGGCGTACCCGAAGTAGGCTCTTGTTCCTGGGAACCTGCAGCGGCAGGTTTCTTGGACTTAACCCGACCTCCCCTAAAGAAGGTATTGGGTGTTCTGGCCTTTCTAGGCTTGTAAGGCCGAAAGGACTGCGTTGCAGCTGGAGAGAGAGATTTCTTCGGAGCAGGTGCTGCTGAGGGAAGAAACGGAGACTTATCCGCTGTAGTGGTGGATATCCACGCGTCTAGAGCTTCCCCAAAGAGAGCCTGACCTGTATAGGGTAGGGACTCCACATTTCTTCTGGATTCCGCGTCGGCCGACCACTGGTGCAGCCACAGTCCCAAACGAGCTGAAACAGACATGGAAGATATTCCCGCAGCCATGGAACCCAGGTCTTTCATGGATTCTACCATAAAACCTGCAGAATCATGTATGTTGCGTAAATACAATGCAACGTCATCCCTATCCATCGTATCCAAATCCTCAAGTAAGGTAGCCGACCACTTTACTATTGCCTTTGCAATCCATGCAGTAGCAATAGTGGGACGTAATATGGCCCCTGAAGAGGTGTACATTGATATAAGTGTGTTATTAATTTTCATATCTGCCGGCTCCTTTAAGGCGGTAGATCCTGTAACAGTTAAAACCACCTTCTTTGAGAGTCTGGACACAGAGGCGTCAACAATCGGCAGGTTTTCCCATTTTTTCCTATCCTCCTCAGGGAAAGGAAATGCCACCTGGACCCTTTTAGGGACCTGGATTTTTTTCTCAGGGTTTTCCCAATCTTTTTTCAAATCTAGCATTCAATTCCTTTGATGCAGGGAAGGTTAGCGAGGCTTTTTTTATTTTCAGTGAAAAAAGCCTCCTCAACCTGCTCAGGCGTGGTATCATTAACATTTAACACATCCCTGATAGCCTCTATCAACAATTGCACCCCCTTTGCAAGAGATGCGGACCCCCGTAACACATCCCCATCACCGTCTGCAGTGTCAGAATTGGTATCCGTGTCGTCTTGTGTGACATGCACAAGCGCACCTTTGTGGAGGTATATAGCGGGGTGTCCTGAGGTACCAGAAACAGGCCACACAGCCATAGAGCTCTGCAATACCTGGGTTGCAGATTCATTACTTGCAACCCTGTCAGAAATCTGAGAAATCCAAGATTTGAAAGAAGAAAACCACTCTGGTTCCCTTGCTGGTATCTGTGCTAAACCAGTACTAAACTGATTACATGGAATGGGATCATCATGGGAGGATAAATCCTCTGCAGCATATGACACTGTGTCACTGGACATAGCTAAAGGAGACCACCACCCCCCAAGAAAGGCAAGAGAGACACAGAGATTGGAGCCAACCCACACACAGCGCTTTCAGCAAAGGGATACTCCTTGTCAGGCAGACTGTGTCCCTTAATAGGAGACACAGTCGTTTTACAGCCTCCCCTCCCTTCAACAACCCCCTGGTACCGTGTACTGATAGCTGGAGTTGCTGTGGAGGGACCTGTTCTTCCATCCAGCGCTGTGCAAGCAGGAAAATGGCACTGGAACGCTGCTGGTTCTGCTCTGAGGAGAAGCTCCGCCCCCTTAATGGCGCTGTCTTCCCGCTCTTCCAGAATTATACTGGCCTGAGGTAAAACTTGCTAGCTGAGATCCGCGGACCCTGACAGACTTGATGACCAGTGTGGGGGTAAGCGCAAGCTCAGGACGCCCCTCACAGTGCCGCACCATGTGCCTCTGAACCTTCATAGGAGCGCAGTTAATACTGCGCTCTCTCCCCATTGCCGCCATCTTCACACCGGCCCCGCTTGCTAGGGGGGTCGATCTCTCACTCACCACTCTTCAGCACTGTAAGGGGTTGGCGGCATGCTGCTGGGGCGAGCGGTCTTTTGTGGCGGAGAACGATCCGACCCCTCTGGAGCTCAGTGTCCAGTCAGCAGAGACAGTGGCTCAGACCCCGCAGGGCGAACACTGCTCCCCCCCTTAGTCCCTCGTTGCAGGCAGGCTGTTGCCAACAGCCTCCTGTAAAAATAGGATTTTAATTACCTGCCGGTAAATCCTTTTCTCGTAGTCCGTAGAGGATGCTGGGGTCCATTTTAGTACCATGGGGTATAGAGGGTTCCACAGGAGCCTTCGGCACTTTAAGACTTTTCAACAGTGTGAACTGGCTCCTCCCTCTATGCCCCTCCTCCAGACCTCAGTATAGGAACTGTGCCGAGGAGACGGACATTCTCGAGAGAGGAATTACTATTCAACTTGTGGCGAGATTCACACCAGCTCACACCATCCATAAACAACATGTCGGCTAACATGGGTGGTCATTCCGAGTTGTTTGCTCGCAAGCTGCTTTTAGCAGCTTTGCACACGCTAAGCCACCGCCTACTGGGAGTGAATCTTAGCTTATCAAAATTGCGAACGAAAGTTTCGCAATATTGCGAAAAGACTTCTCTGTGCAGTTTCTGAGTAGCTCGAAACTTACTCTGCCAGTGCGATCAGTTCAGTGCTTGTCGTTCCTGGTTTGACGTCACAAACACACCCAGCGTTCGCCCAGACACTCCTCCGTTTCTCCAGCCACTCCCGCGTTTTCCCCAGAAACGGTAGCGTTTTTTCGCACACACCCATAAAACGGCCAGTTTCCGCCCAGAAACACCCACTTCCTGTCAATCACATTACGAACACCAGAACGAAGAAAAAACCTCGTAATGCCGTGAGTAAAATTCCTAACTGCATAGCAAATTTACTTGGCGCAGTCGCACTGCGGACATTGCGCATGCGCATTAGCGACTAATCGCTCCGTTGCGTGAAAAAAATAATGAGCGAACAACTCGGAATGACCCCCATGGCCTTTAACATAAGTCATGCCAACCAGCATGCATAACGCAACAGCAACAGCTGTTAACAACTGAACACATGAAACAATGGCCCTCATTCCGAGTTGTTCACTCGCTAGATGCTTTTAGCAGCATTGCACACGCTAGGCCGCCGCCCTCTGGGAGTGTATCTTAGCTTAGCAGAATAGCGAACGAAAGATTAGCAGAACTGCTAATAAATAATTCCTTGCAGTTTCTGAGTAGCGCCAGACCTACTCAGTCTGTTTAGTTCCTGGTTTGACGTCACAAACACGCCCTGCGTTCGGCCAGCCACTCCCCCGTTTCTCCAGACACTCCCGCGTTTTTCCCTGACACGCCTGCGTTTTTTAGCACACTCCCGGAAAACGCTCAGTAACCGCCCAGAAACGCCCCTTTCCTGTCAATCACTCACCGATCAGCAGAGCGACTGAAAAGTGCCACAGGATCCACAGCAAATCTACTAAGTTTTTAGTTAAATAACTAAGCGCATGCGCCCTGCGTGTAATCCGCTCATCACTACCTGCGTGCCTTGCGCATGCGCATTTTGCAGCAAATCGCAGCATAGTGAAAATCGGCAATGAGCGAACAACTCGGAATGAGGGCCAATGTGCAAAAAGATAAATGTAATCAGCAGGAAAAATGAGCACTGGGAGGGCGCCCAGCATCCTCTACGGCAGGGCTGGCCAAACCGGTCCTCGAGATCTACCAACAGTTCATGTTTTCCAGGCCTCCTGGAGATTTGTAGTATTGTCAGTTAGGAATGAATGCAGCACATCTTAATTAGTAAGGACTACACCTGTGCACCAGATAGGTGGTCTGGAAAATGTGAACTGTTGGTAGATCTCGAGGACCGGTTTGGCCAGCCCTGCTCTACGGACTACAAGAAAAGTATTTACCGGCAGGTAATTAAAATCCAATTTTCTCTTACGTCCTAGAGGATGCTGGGGTCCATTTTAGTACCATGGGGATATACCAAAGCTCCCAGTACGGGCGGGAAAGTGCTAATGTTCTTGCAGAACTGACTGACCAAATTGAAGGTCGTCAGCAGCCAAGGTGTCAAACTTATAAAACTTATCAAATGTGTTTGCACCTGACCAAGTAGCAGCTCGGTAGATTTGCAAAGCCGAGACCCCCCGGGCAGCCGCCCAGGACGAACCCACTTTCCTTGTAGAGTGGGCTTTTACCGAAGTCGGTAACGGCAATCCTGCCATGGAATGAGCATGCTGAATGGTACCCCTGACCCAGCGCGCAATAGTCTGCTTAGAAGCAGGACCCCCCAATCTTGTTGGGGTCATAGAGGACAAACAGAGATTCTGTTTTCCTTATCCGAGCCATTCTAGCAACATAAGTCCTCAGCGCTCTGACGACATCCAAGGACCTTGAGACGGCTGAGGTGTCAGAAGCTACTGGCACCACCATTGGTTGGTTGATATGAAAAGAAGACGCAACCTTCAGAAGAAAGTGCTGACGTGTTCTCAGTTCAGCCCTATCTTCATAAAATATCCTATAAGGACTCTGTGACAGAGCTCCTAACTCAGACACTCGTCTGCCTGAAGCCAAGGCCAACAGTATGACCACTTTTCAAGTGAGAACTTTAACTCCACCTCTTGCAGAGGCTCAAAACAGTCCGATTTAAGGAACTGCAACACCACATTAAGATCCCATGGTGCCGCAGGAGGCACAAAGGGAGGTTGGATGCGCAGAACCCCTTTCACAAACGTCTTGACCTCAGGAAGAGAAGTCAATTGTTTCTGAATGAAAAATAACAAGGCCGAAATCTGAACCTTGATAGATCCTAATCTCAATCTAGCATCCACACCTGCCTGTAGAAATAGGAGAAGTCGTCCAAATTGAAACTCCACCACAGGAGACTTCTTGGTTACACACCAAGATACATATTTTCTCCAAATACGATGGTAATGTTTGGACGTTACCCCTTTCCTGGCCAGAATAAATGTGGGAATGACTTCATTGGGAATACCCTTACTGGCTTGGATCTAGCGCTCAACAGCCATGCCGTCAAACGCAATCACGGTAAGTCCTGATAAACTAACGGCCCCTGCTGAAACAGGTCCTCGCGAAGAGGAAGAGGCCGAGGATCTTCCATTAATAACTCTTGAAGATCTGGACACCAAGCCCTCCTTGGTCAGTCCGGAGCAATGAGTATTGCTCGAACTCCTGTTCTTCTGATGATCTTGAGAACTTTTGGAGTTAGTGGAAGTGGAGGAAACAGATACACCGACCGAAACACCCACTGGGTCACCAGTGCATCTATCGCTATTGCTTGTGGGTCTCTTGACCTGGAACAATATTTCTGAAGCTTCTTGTTGTGGCGTGATGCCATCATATCCACTTGAGGAACACCCCAACAACTTGCCACCTCCGCAAAGACTTCTTGGTGGAGGCCCCATTCTCCTGGATGGAGATCGTGTCTGCTGAGGAAGTCTGCTTCCCAGTTGTCCACTCCCGGAATGAAAATTGCCGACAGAGCTTTTGCATGTCTTCTGCCCAGAGGAGTGTCTTTGTCACCTCTGCCATTGTTGCTCTGCTTTTTGTTCCTCCTCGACGGTTTATGTAAGCTACTGCCGTTACATTGTCTGACTGGATCTGTATGGGACGACCTTGAAGAAGGTGTGCCGTTTGATGAAGACTGTTGTACACAGCTCTCAACTCCAGAATGTTTATGTGAAGGCGAGTTTCTTAACTTGACCCTCTTCCTTGGAAGCTTTCGCCTTGCGTGACTGCTACCCATCCTCGGAGACTTGCATCCGTGGTCACCAGGATCCAGGCCTGAATCCCGAACCTGCGTCCTTCCAGGAGGTGAGAAATTTGTAGCCACCACAGGAGCGAAGTTCTGGCTTTCGCTGACAAGATTATCCTTTGATGCATGTGGAGATGCGACCCTGACCACTTGTCCAGTAGGTCCCACTGGAAGACCCTGGCATGGAAACGGCCATATTGTAGCGCCTCGTAAGCTGCTACCATTTTCCCCAACAGGCGAATGCACTGATGAATTGATACTGTTCTTGGTCTCAAACGTTGTTTGACCATGCTCTGGATGTCCTGAGCCTTTTCCACCTGTAGAAATACTCTCTGTATCTCGGTGTCCAGTATCATTCCCAAAAATGATAATCTCATTGTCGGTTCGAACTGCGATTTTGGAAAGTTGATGATCCAACCGTGCTGTTGAAGCACCTTCGGGGACAATGCTATGTTCTGGAGTAGCTTGTCCCTGGATTTCGCTTTTATGAGGAGATCGTCCAGTTATGGAATTATGTTAACTCCTTGTTTGCAAAGGAGAACCATCATCTCCGCCATCACCTTGGTGAATATTCACGGAGCCGTGAAGAGACCGAACGGTAATGTCTGGAATTGGTAGTGGCAATCCTGAACCACAAACCTCAGGTATGCTTGATGTGGCGGGTAAATTGGGACATGCAAGTAAGCATCCTTGATGTCCACCGACACCAGAAATTCCTTTTCTTCCAAGCTGGAAATCACCGCTCTCAAGGATTCCATCTTGAATTTGAACCTTTTCAAATAAAGATTCAGAGATTTTAGGTTTAAAATCGGTCTGACCGAGCCATCCAGCTTCGGCACCACAAACAGGCTTGAATAAAAACCTTGGTTTCTTTGTTCGGCAGGAACCAAGGCAATTATTTTGTCTTGACATAATTTGTGTATTGCGTTCAGGACATTTGTGCCGTCCTGAGCAGAAACTGGCAAGGATGATTTGAAAAAATCGGCATGGGGGAAGGTCTTGAAATTCCAACCTGTAACCTTGGGATACTATCTGTAATATCCAAGGATCCAGGTCTGAGTGAAGCCAGACCTGGCTGAAATATAAAAAACGTGCCCCCGCCCGATCGCACTCCCGCAGAGGAGCCCCAGCGTCATGCTGTGGCTTTTGCAGAAGTAGTTGCTGACTTCTGCTCCTGGGAGCTTGACGGTGTTGTAGGTTTTCTACCTTTTCCTCTCCCTTTTCATCTTTATCGACGTGTCAATATTAACAATTAAATTGTCTGCCCACTTTTCCACTGCGTTACCTACCCACGCAGAAGCAATCGCGGGCCTGAGTAACGTACCCGTAGCAACATAGATGGACTTTAAAGTCGTCTCTAATTTGCGGTCAGCAGGTTCTTTTAATGAAGCTGACCCTGGGGCAGGTAAAATGATTTTCTTTGACAACCTAGAGACTGAGGTGTCTATCATTGGGGTGACTCCCACTTACATCTATCCTCTTCAGGGCAAGGGTACGCTATCCTTAGATGGAGGAAAAGTCACCACCTGTTTTTTATTTAATTTAAAATAATCTTCTTCCTCAGGTGGAGGTGTTGTGTCAGGAAATTCCAACACCTCTTTTATAGTGACTATCATACATTGAATGCTCTTAGCCAGTTTGGGATCTACCCCCCTCAAATCTCCAGTGTTGACTTCAGTGTCGGAATCTGTGTCAGTGTCCCTTTGCATAATTTGGGTCAGAGACCTTTTCTGGGAACAGGAGGGGTCCCAAGTGGGTGACGTGGAGGAATCAGCAAACAGAGCATCCTCCACAGACTGTCTTGCTTTGTCTGTTGTTCAGACGCAGAGAATTTACATATTACTCTGCAGCTTTCACACCCACACAGGCTCAGAACACTCTTGTGCCTCCAAAATGGTTTCCCCTGGGGAAGAACTTTCTCTAGACCTGTTACACACGTGTACAGTCACACCACTCACAAACACAGGGGAGCTATTGAGGACAGATCTACCTAAAGTCTGTCAGAGAGACCCAGAGGGGATTGCCAGGCCACACCACGCGCCCTATATGTATTACATACAATGAATATACATATATACCAAAACAGCGCTTTATATCCAATGTGAAGCCCGCAGACTTCAATAAATTATGTGCTCGACTCCCCTTCTATAACACCCTGGTACTTGTATCAGCGATGTGTGAGGAGAAGCAGCCTGTAGGATCAGCGCTCCGGCGTCTCTGTGAGGAGAAAATGGCGCCAAACGAGTGTTACAAGCAATTCTGAGGTGAAGCCCTGCCTCCTGTTATGGCGCTGTTCAGCCACAGTAATATTTATACTGGCGGGGGTAGTGTACATCAGCAGCTCACATGTATGTACATTTTGCCAGTGAGAGTAAGGATTTATCATGTCCCTCAGAGCGCCCCCCCCCCCCCCCCCCCGTGCTCCCTGCACCCTGTGCTGAGATGCATGTTGCTGCGCAGCGTCCCGCGCTGCGCTGGTACCTTTATGCCGCCATGATGACCGAAGGCGGTCATCATGGCGGCATAAAGGTACCAGCGCAGGTCTCCGTTTAATACTCACCAGCCTTCTGACTTCTGGCTCTGTTAGGGAGTGGCGGCAGTGCTGTGGGAGTGAGCAGCAGCCAGGGCTGTGTTCAGTACCCTTCAGGAGCTAATGGTGTCCTGTCAGCGAAAGCAGAGCCATTAAACTAACTGAGAAGTTGGTTCCTACTTCCCCCCCTAAGTCTCACAAAGCAGGGAAGCTGTTGCCAGCAGGTTCCCTGTATAATAAAAAACCTAACAAAGTCTTTTTCAGTCAAACTCAGTAGAGCTTCACTGATGTGCAGCCAGTCTCCCGGGCACATTTTCTAAACTGAGGTCTGAAGGAGGGGCATAGAGGGAGGAGCCAGTTCACACTGTTGAAAAGTCTTAAAGTGCCGAAGGCTCCTGTGGAACCGTCTATACCCCATGGTACTAAAATGAACCCCAGCATCCTCTAGGACATAAGAGAAAATAGGATTTTAATTAACTGCCGGTAAATCCTTTTCTCATAGTCCATAGAAAATGGTCGGCGCCCGCCCAGTGCTCATTTTTCCTGCTGATTATGTTTATCTTTTTGCACATTGGGGGTAATTCCAAGTTGATCGCAGCAGGAAATTTTTTAGCATTTGGGCAAAACCATGTGCACTGCAGGGGAGGCAGATATAACATGTGCAGAAAGAGTTAGATTTGGGTGGGTTATTTTGTTTATGTGCAGGGTAAATACTGGCTGCTTTATTTTTACACTGCAAATTAGATTGCAGATTGAACACACCCCACCCAAATCTAACTCTCTCTGCACATGTTATATATCTGCCTCCCCTGCAGTGCACATGGTTTTGCCCAACTGCTAAAAAATTTCCTGCTGCGATCAACTTGGAATTACCCCCATTGTTTCATGTGTTCAGTTGTTAACAGCTGTTGCTGTTGCGTTATGCATGCTGGTTGGCATGACTTATGTTAAAGGCCATGTTAGCCGACATGTTGTTTATGGATGGTGTGAGCTGGTGTGAATCTCGCCACAAGTTGAATAGTAATTCCTCTCTCGAGAATGTCCGTCTCCTCGGCACAGTTCCTATACTGAGGTCTGGAGGAGGGGCATAGAGGGAGGAGACAGTTCACACTGTTGAAAAGTCTTAAAGTGCCGAAGGCTCCTGCAGAACCGTCTATACCCCATGGTACTAAAATGGACCCCAGCATTCTCTACGGACTACGAGAAAAGGATTTACCGGCAGGTAATTAAAATCCTATTTTTACAGGAGGCTGTTGGCAACAGCCTGCCTGCAACGAGGGACTAAGGGGGGGAGCAGTGTCCGCCCTGCGGGGTCTGAGCCACTGTCTCTACTGACTGGACACTGAGCTCCAGAGGGGTCGGATTGTTCTCTGCCACAAAAGACCGCTCGCCCCAGCAGCATGCCGCCAACCCCTTACAGTGCTGAAGAGTGGTGAGTGAGACATCGACCCCCCTAGCAAGCGGGGGGCCGGTGTGAAGATGGCGGCAACGGGGAGAGAGCGCAGTATTAACTGCGCTCCTATGAAGGTTCAGCGGCACATGGTGCGGCACTGTGAGGGGCGCCCTGAGCTTGCGCTTACCCCACACTGGTCATCAAGTCTGTCAGGGTCCGCGGATCTCAGCTAGCAAGTTTTACCTCAGGCCAGTATAATTCTTGAAGAGCGGGAAGACAGCACCATTAAGGGAGCGGAGCTTCTCCTCAGAGCAGAACCAGCAGCGTTCCAGTGCCATTTTCCTGCCTGCACAGCGAAGGATGGAAGAACAGGTCCCTCCACAGCAACTCCAGCTATCAGTACACGGTACCAGGGGGTTGTTGAAGGGAGGGGAGGCTGTAAAACGACTGTGTCTCCTATTAAGGGACACAGTCTGCCTGACAAGGAGTATCCCTTTGCTGAAAGCGCTGTGTGTGGGTTGGCTCCAATCTCTGTGTCTCTCTTGCCTTTCTTGGGGGGTGGTGGTCTCCTTTAGCTATGTCCAGGGATTATGTTTATCTTTTTGCACATTGTTTCATGTGTTCAGTTGTTAACAGCTGTTGTTGTTGCGTTATGCATGCTGGTTGGCATGACTTATGTTAAAGGCCATGTTAGCCGACATGTTGTTTATGGATGGTGTGAGCTGGTGTGACTCTCGCCCCAAGTTTAATAGTAATTCCTCTCTCTCTAAAAAATAACTTTAACTAGAAAAACTCAGTAGAGCTCCCCTAGCTGTGATCGGCTCCTCCGGGCACATTTTCTAAACTGAGTCTGGTAGGAGGGGCATAGAGGGAGGAGCCAGCCCACACTCTCAAACTCTTAAAGTGCTAATGGCTACTAGTGGACCCATCTATACCCCATGGTACTAATGTGGACCCCAGCATCCTCCAGGACGTAAGAGGAAATTCCAGTGATACTGCAGTATATGTCCAGTGGTACTGCTGTATAAATCCAGTAGGACTGGTGTATAAATCCAGTGCACTGATACCGCCATATAAGTCCAGTGAAACTGCTGTATATGTCCAGTGGTACTGCCGTATAACTCCAGTGATAATGCTGTATAAATTTAGTCCAGTGGTACTGCCGTATAATTCCAGTGGTACTGCCGTATAATTCCAGTGGTACTGCCGTATAATTCCAGTGATACTGCCATATAAGTCCTGTGGTACTGCCGTATAAATCCAGTGGTACTGCCGTATAAGTCCAGTGGCACTGCATATAATTCCAGTGATATTGCCGTATAATTCCAGTGATATAGCCGTACAAGTCCAGTGATACTGCCATATTATTCCAGTGGTAGTGGCGTATAAATCCAGTGATACTGCCATATAAATCCAATCCAGTGGTACTGCCGTATAAGTACAGTGATACTGCCGTATAAATCCAGTCCAGTGGTACTGCCATATAATTCCAGTGGTACTGCCATATAATTCTAGTGATACTGCCGTATAAATCCACTACAGTGGTACTGCCGTATAATTCCAGTGGTACTGGCGTATAAGTCCAGTGATACTGCTGTATAAATCCATTCCAGTGGTACTGCTGTATAAATCCAATCCAGTGCTACTTCCTATATGTCTATTGGTACTGCCATATAAATCCAGTGATAATGCCGTATAAATCCAGTCCAGTGGTACTGCCGTATAAATCCAGTGGTACTGCCGTATAATTCCAATGATACTGCCGTATAAATCAAGTGGTAATACCGTATAAATCCAGTGGTATTGTCAAATAATTTTAGTGATACTGACGTATAAATACAGTCCAGTGGTACTGCCGTATAATTCCAGTGATACTGCTGTATAAGTCAAGTGGTACTGCCATATAAATCCAGTGGTACTGTCAAATAATTTCAGTGATACTGACGTATAAATCCAGTCCAGTGGTACTGCCGTATAATTCCAGTGATACTGCCATATAAGTCCAGTGGTACTGCATATAATTCCAGTGATATTGCAATATAATTCCAGTGATACAGCCGTACAAGTCCAGTGATACTGCCATGTAATTCCAATGGTAGTGGCGTATAAATCCAGTGATACTGCCATATAAATCCAATCCAGTGGTACTGCCGTATAAGTTCAGTGATATTGCCGTATAAATTCAGTCCAGTGGTACTGCCGTATAAATCCAGTGGTACTGCCATATAATTCCAGTGATACTGCCGTATAAATCCAGTCCAGTGGTACTGCCATTTAATTCCAGTGGTACTGGCATATAAGTCCAGTGATACTGCCATATAAATCCAGTTCAGTGGTACTGCTGTATAAATCCAGTGGTACTGGCGTATAAATCCAGTCCAGTGATACTGCCATATATGCCCAGTGGTACTGCTGTATATGTTCAGTGGTACTGCATATAAATCCAGTCCAGTGATACTGCCGTATATGTCCAGTTGTAATGCCAAATAATTCCAGTGATACTGCCGTATATGTCCAGTGGTACTGCCATATAAATCCAGTGGTACTGCCGTATAAATCAAGTCCAGTGATACTGCTGTATATGTCCACTGGTACTGCTGTATAAGTTCAGTAATAGTGCCATATAAATCCAGTCCAGTGGTACTGCCGTATAAGTCCAGTGGTACTGCCGTATAATTCCTGTGATACTGCTGTATAAGTCCAGTGGTACTGCCGTATCAATCCAGTGGTACTGCTGTATAATTCCAGTGATACTGACGTATAACTCCAGTGGTAATGCTGTATAAGTCCAGTGGTACTGCCGTATAATTCCAGTGATACTGCCATATAAATCCAGTCCACTGGTACTGCCATATAAGTCCATTGTTACTGCCATATAATACCAGTGGTACTGCCGTATAAATCCAGTGGTACTGCTGTATAATTCCAGTGGCACTGGCGTATAAATCCAGTGATACTGTCATATAAATCCAGTTCAGTGATACTGCGGTAAAATTCCAGTAATACTGCCGTATAAGTCCAGTGGTACTGCCGTATAATTCCAGTGATATTGCCGTATAATTCCAGTTATACAGCCGTACAAGTCCAGTGATACTGCCATATAATTCCAGTGGTACTGGCGTATAAGTCCAGTGATAATGCCGTATAAATCCAGTCCATTGGTACTGCCGTATAATTCCAGTCCAGTCGTACTGCCGTATAAGTCCAGTGGTACTGCCTTATAAGTCCTGTGGTATTGCCGTATAAGTCCAGTGGTACTGCTGTATAATTCCAGTGGTACTGGTTTATAAATCCAGTGATACTGCCGTATAATTCCAGTCCAGTGATACTGCCATATAATTCCAGTGATACTGCCATATAATTCCAGTAATACTGCCATACAACTCCAGTGGTACTGGTGTATAAGTCCAGTGATACTGCCATATAAATCCAGTCCAGTGGTAGTGCCGTATAAGTCCAGTGGTACTGCTGTGTAAGTCCAATGGTACTGCCATATAAGTCCAGTGGTACTGTCCTGTGCTGTATATTATTTACTCCAAATAAAGGGGTTATTAATATTTAATCCAATTTTTTTTACAGGGTTAGCCCTGTGTGGTGTAGAGGTACGCTCTCCTGTGCCGCATATTGTGTTATATAACTCAGGAAAAATGATGGAGAACAAAAATTTGGAGGATAAAATAGGGAACGATCAAGAACAACTTCCTCCTAGTGCTGAAGCTGCTGCCACTAGTCATGACATAGAGTAGACGATGAAATGCCATCAACATCGTCTACCAAGGCCGATGCCCAATGTGATAGTAGAAGGCATGTAAAATCCAAAAAGCCAAACTTCAGTAATAAGACCCCAAAAAATTTATTTAAATGGTCTGAGGAGAAACGTAAACTTGCCAATATGCCATTTACGACACAGAGTGGCAAGGAACGGCTAAGTCCCTGGCCTATGTTCATGATTAGTGGATCAGCTTCACATGACGATGAAAGCCCTCATCCTCCCGCTAGAAAAATGATAAGAGTTAAGCTGGCAAAAGCACAGCAAAGAACTTTGCGTTCTAAGATGGTATCACAAATCCCCAAGGAGAGTCCAAGTGTGTCGGCGGTTGCGATGCCTGACCTTCCCAACACTGGATGGGAAGAGGTGGCTCCTTCCACCATTTGCATGCCCTCTACAAGTAGCACCCACAGTCCAGTTTCTGATATTCAAATTGAAGATGTCACTGTTGAAGTACACCAGGATGAGGATATGGGTGTTGCTGACGCTGAGGAGGAAGTTGACGAGGAGGATTCTGATGGTGATGTTGTTTGTTTAAATCAGGCACCGGGGGAGACAGTTGTCGTTCGTGGGATGATTAAGCACATTGTGATGCCTGGGCAAAATACCAAAAAAGCCACCTCTGCGTTGTGGAATTATTTCTCCACAAATCCGGACAACAGCTATCATGCCGTGTGTTGCCTTTGTCAATCCATAATAAGTAGGGGTAAGGATGTTAACCACCTAGGAACATTCTCCCTTATACGTCACCTGCTGTGCATTCATCAGAAGTTATTGTCAAGTTCAGAAACTTTGGGTAAGAGCGTAAGCAGTCCACTGACAACTAAATCCCTTCCTCCTCTTGTACCCAAGCTCCTGCAAGCCACACCACCAACTCCCTCAACGTCAACTTCCTCCTCAGTCAGGAACGTCAGTAGTCCTGCAGGCCATGTCACTGGCAAGACTGAGGTGTCCTCTCCTAAACGGGATTCCTCTGGAGGATCCTTGAGTGGTACGCCTACTGCTGCCGCTGCTGTTATTGCTGCTGGGAGTCAATCGTCATCCTAGAGGGGAAGTCGGAAGGCCACTTGTACTACTTCAACTAAGCAATTGACTGTCCAACAGTCCTTTGCGAGGAAGATGAAATATGACAGCAGTCATCCTGTTGCAAAGCGGATAACTGAGGCCTTGACAGCTATGTTGGTGTTAGACGTGCGCCCGGTATCCGCCATTAGTTCAGTGGGACTTAGAGAATTGATGGAGGTAGTGTGTCCCCGGTACCAAATCCCATGTAGATTCCACTTCGCTAGGCAGGCGATACCAAGAATGTACAGAGACGTCAGAAAAAGTGTCCTCAGTGTCATAAAAAATGCAGTTGTACCCACTGTCCACTTAACCACGGACATGTGGACAAGTGGAACAGGGCAGACTAAGGACTGTGACAGCCCACTGGGTAGATGTATTGCCTCCCGCAGCAACAACAGCAGCGGCACCAGTAGCAGCATCTCGCAAACACCAACTCGTTCCTAGGCAGGCTACGCTATGTATCACCACTTTCTGTAAGAGGCACAACCTCTTACAGAAAGTGAGGACATCATCGCACAATGGCTTACCCCACTTAAACACTCCTGGGGATTTGTAATATCGGACAACGCCACCAATATTGTACGTGCATTACATCTGGGAAAATTCCAGCACGTCCCATGTTTTGTACATACAATTAATTTGGAGGTGCAGAATTTTTTTAAAAATGACAGGGGCGTGCAGGAGATGCTGACAGTGGCGCGAAAAAAATTGCAGGCCACTTTCAACATTCAGCCACTGCATGCCAAAGACTGGAGCACCGGCAAACACTCCTGAATCTGCCCTGCCATCACCTGAAGCAAGAGGTGGTAATGAGGTGGAATTCAACACTCTATGGGGGTCATTCCGAGTTGTTCGCTCGCAAGCTGCTTTTAGCAGCTTTGCACACGCTAAGCCGCCGCCTACTGGGAGTGAATCTTAGCTTATCAAAATTGCGAACGAAAGATTAGCAGAATTGCGAATAGACACTTCTTAGCAGTTTCTGAGTAGCTCCAGACTTACTCGGCATCTGCGAACAGTTCAGTCAGTTTCGTTCCTGGTTTGACGTCACAAACACACCCAGCGTTCGCCCAAGACACTCCTCCGTTTCTCCAGCCACTCCCGCGTTTTTCCTAGAAACGGCAGCATTTTTTCGCACACACCCATAAAACGGCCAGTTTCCGCCCAGAAACACCCACTTCCTGTCAATCACAATACGATCACCAGAACGAAGAAAAAACCTCGTAATGCCGTGAGTAAAATACCTAACTGCATAGCAAATTTACTTGGCGCAGTCGCACTGCGGACATTGCGCATGCGCATTAGCGACTAATCGCTCCGTTGCGAGAAAAAAATAACGAGCGAACAACTCGGAATGACCCCCTATATGCTTCAGAGGATGGAAGAGCAGCAAAAGGCCATTCAAGCCTATACATCCACCTACGATATAGGCAAAGGAGAGTGTCGAAGTCGAAAAATATTGCAGTACACACATCACGTACAAACTACACACAGATGGCCTCCGTGCGTGTACTTGTTCTGCCGTGCGTGCACATATTCGCAATTTGCGTATGGTCGCTCCCGCGGCCTTGCGCATTAGCGCGTGGTATGAGTATTTACGGTAGGGTTTGTGGACGCATGGAAAAGCTATCAAAACACATTACATATTTAATCCAAATAGTGCACAATGTACACATAGTCTCCCTGCATCACACCAGCAAGTTACAACAGTTTAAATGGTATCAGAACAAAGGGATTCACCTTTACAGGATAGGAGGGGACAGAGCAAGGTTATAAGGTGGTGTTTGGTATCCAGCTGTAGGGTATTTTAAGGGTAATATTCCGGTGTTGGTTTGCGGTGTTTGTGCCGCACACTTGTGTCACTTAGCTTAGTCATACAGCCACCTTGGTGCAACCTTTTGGCCTAAAAACAATATTGTGAGGTGTTCGGTGTTCGGAATAGACTGGAAATTAGTGGAAATGTATGTTATTGAGGTTAATAATACCGTAGGAACAAAATTACCCCCAAATTCTGTGACTTTAGCTGTTTTTAAGTTTTTTACAAAAATCATCCAGATCCAAAACCAAAACACGAAAGGGTGAATTTAGTAAAACCAATCCAGATACAAAACACGAGCATGGAACCAGAACCAAAACCAAAACACAAAAAGTGCCAGCCGCACATCTCTATTTAAAGCGTGTGTTCAGGGCAGTCTTTTGATATGGGCTCAGTGGGCATTTGCCCAAGGGCCCCAGGAGTCTAAGGGCCCTAGGCTGATAGCTGAGGGATCCCTCTTTCCAGAGGTACTGTACCAGATTTTTGAAAATCGGCCTTGGGGAACCGGAGATATCCGACTTCTAAGCAGTGGACCCCAGCTAAGCCTGTTAATTGTTTTTCCCAGGCAGATATCTCAGGTTATGTCTGACACAGAGTTTTTCTGAGGGTATACTCCAAAAGCTGGAATTCTCTTCTTTCAGGTGAAACTGGCAGCTTCTCTTTATTATGCCCAGAACCAGAGATGTCAGCCTTCCAACAGCCAGTCCCTGTTCCAGCTCCACACGCCTAGTATACAATTTT
Organism: Pseudophryne corroboree; assembly: GCF_028390025.1. NCBI lineage: Eukaryota > Metazoa > Chordata > Amphibia > Anura > Myobatrachidae > Pseudophryne > Pseudophryne corroboree. The sequence goes on along the minus strand of NC_086450.1, from coordinate 323,681,762 downwards.
ATATTTTCGTTGGTGGATTGCTCTGGCTCCTGAACTCTGATCCCCAAGTCCCCAGTACCTCCTGAAAGGTGGGACTCTCTAGTTTTCTATCACATTGAATGCTATGAAATATATTTCCAGGAAATGTAGATATCGGCAGTTAGGCAAGCTGCCCTCCCACCAAAAAATTATGAATATTAAGCCCACTCCAACATACACCTCTCCCCTGCATATTAAACACCCCCTACCACCCTGGAAGTCATGTACCGGGGCACCTTCATTCAGCCTAATGCCCCCTTCAACAGTTTAGTGTTCTCCCTCCCGCCCCATCTCCCACCATCTGTGCAGTAAAGGAATAATTAGTAAAAATTACTGCTGCAGGTCCTACATGCTGAGCGGAAGATAGAACACCCCCTACAGCCCACGTCACATGAAAGCTGGCGCTGATAGCACCCCCCACACCTATTACTGCAGGATGGGTAGGGGCCCCAGTGCATTGCTTTGCCCAGGGGCCTACACTGCTGTTAAGACTGCACTGCGTGTGTTCAAAGTGGGGATGTTGCAGCTACTATAAAGATCCAAGTTATCCAACCCATCTGCTCAAAGATGATTTAGTAACAAGGCTATATGTAAAAAATTAAAGGGAAATAAAAAAAATAAATAGAAACACCAAAAACAAAATGAAAGTCAAAGCATTAATTTAATGATCCAGCAGGCATAGTTTGTGTTTGACTAAGGGGGGGGGGGGGGGCAATTAAGACTAAGAGCAATGGCTGAGGGCTACCGGCATTTGTACCATATTCCTGGCGACTGGCACCCACAAACATTACAGATTTTCCTTCTTAGCCCATAGAGGTACGCATGAGGCTCTGCGATGTAGCCAGGGCCAGACTGGCCATCTGGCACTTCTGGCAAATGCCAGAAGGGCCGATGGCCACTTGGGCCGGTCCAGCGGTCACTGAGACACGCTGCCGCTCAGTCCGGCGGCAGCATGTCTCAGCTGTCAGGAGAGGAGAGCAGAGCTCCCGCCAGCGCGGCTGTGTCTGGTGCTGCGGCGGCTTCGTTCAAACCAGCCGCCGGTTCGTGAGCCATTCAGAGCTTGCGGACCGGCAGCCAATCAGAAGCCACCGGTCCGCGAGCTCTGATTGGCTCACGAACCGGCGGCTGGTTTGAACGAAGCCGCCGCAGCACCAGACACAGCCGCGCTGGCGGGCGCTCTGCTCTCCTGATTCACCCCCGTCCCTCACAGCCCGGAGGAGCAGCAGCAGCAGCAGCAGCAGTAGTACAGCAGCGGTAAGTAGCTGCAGCACTGGCTGCTGTGGGGACAATTGTATATCTGGCACTGTGGGGGCAATTGGCTGGCACTGTGGGGCATTTGTATACCTGGCACTGTGGGGGCAATTGTTTACCTGGCACTGTGGGGGCATTTGTATACCTGGCACTGTGGGGGCAATTGTATACCTGGCACTGTGGGGGCAATTGTATACCTGGCACTGTGGGGGCAATTGTTTACCTGGCACTGTGGGGGCATTTGTATACCTGGCACTGTGGGGGCAATTGTATACCTGGCACTGTGGGGGCAATTGTATACCTGGCACTGTGGGGGCAATTGTTTACCTGGCACTGTGGGGGCATTTGTATACCTGACACTGTGGGGGCATTTGTATACCTGGCACTGTGGGGGCAATTGTATACCTGGCACTGTGGGGGCAATTGTTTACCTGGCACTGTGGGGGCATTTGTATACCTGGCACTGTGGGGGCAATTGTATACCTGGCACTGTGGGGGCAATTGTATACCTGGCACTGTGGGGGCAATTGTTTACCTGGCACTGTGGGGGCATTTGTATACCTGACACTGTGGGGGCATTTGTATACCTGGCACTGTGGGGGCATTTGTATACCTGGCACTGTGGGGGCAATTGTTTACCTGGCACTGTGGGGGCATTTGTATACCTGGCACTGTGGGGGCAATTGTATACCTGGCACTGTGGGGGCAATTGTATACCTGGCACTGTGGGGGCAATTGTTTACCTGGCACTGTGGGGGCATTTGTATACCTGGCACTGTGGGGGCAATTGTATACCTGGCACTGTGGGGGCAATTGTATACCTGGCACTGTGGGGGCAATTGTTTACCTGGCACTGTGGGGGCATTTGTATACCTGACACTGTGGGGGCATTTGTATACCTGGCACTGTGGGGGCAATTGTATACCTGGCACTGTGGGGGCAATTGTTTACCTGGCACTGTGGGGGCATTTGTATACCTGGCACTGTGGGGGCAATTGTATACCTGGCACTGTGGGGGCAATTGTATACCTGGAACTGTGGGGGCAATTGTTTACCTGGCACTGTGGGGGCATTTGTATACCTGACACTGTGGGGGCATTTGTATACCTGGCACTGTGGGGGCATTTGTATACCTGGCACTGTGGGGGCAATTGTGGATCTGGCACTGCACTATTGGGGGCATATAATGTAAATTTCGGCTCATACTGGGTGCTATAATGTAAATTTCGGCTCATACTGGGTGCTATAATGTGAATTTTGGCTCATACTGTGTGGTATAATGTGAAAGAGGCACCAGTACTAGATAGTATAAGAGGTCCTACTATTGTGGTACATAATGCGTATAAGGGGTGTATGGTGTGATAAACTACACTGAAGGACACGGCGCCTTTTCCGGAGCGCGCGCGCTTATTTACAAACTTCACATTTACATACCCCCACTTAAAAATTTCCACTTCAACCACAGGTTGTGTGTATTTTAATAGAAAATGATGTACGCTTGTATGTTGTTAGAATATTAATTATATTTGTAAGAGCATAGACTAATAAGTGGGAGGAGTCAGGAATAGTAAGGGGAGGAGTCACAAAGGTGGGCCTGTGTGCTTCAAAAATGCCAGGGCCTATTTTTAGTCCCAGTCCGGCCCTGGATGTAGCCCTACCATAATTGTTTTAACTTACGGAATTCTCTCCAATGTGCACCAGCACCAAGAAATGGATTGTATGAGGTACATTCATGAGGTACATTCATGATGCCGACAAGACCTAGTTCGACACTGAAATCCCGGCCCTGGAGATCGATAAGTGTGGAATGCTCCTCAAAGTGTTTACAGTTGTACTGATGGTGCCCATAAAATAGTAGTGATGAGCGGGTTCGGATTTAACGCCAGAATTAACGCCAGTTCGGTTTTATCCGGATTTTTCTTATTGGCTATCCAAAACACATGACATCCGTGAGCCAATAAGGTGCCGTTTTGAGAACCGAGTAAATCCGAGTAAAACCGAGTAAAACCGAACCCGCTCATCACTATAAAATACTATAAGGAGCATTTTACACCTGGCAACATCGTGAACCAGAATATCAGGGTCCACGTACTGCTTGTCAACATTATTAATATCAATAAGACATATGTAACCTGCATCCAATGTGCAGCAGTTTGTGAATAAATAGTCCCAAGCCTAGACTACTCAGCATTTGGCTCTATCTTCTACGGCAGTGGTTCAGGCCCATGCGCCTAGTACTCACTTTTTTTATTTTTGTCGAATCAGCATGAGCAAAAATTGCACCAAAAACAATCGAAAATGCCTGTTAATTCGCCAAAACACGTGTATCGGTGGCGAATTCACTGATACACGTGGTTTTCGCCAGTTCTGGATTTTTAGACCGGTCGAAAAAATATCATGGGCATTGAATAGGTCAAATGTAAATTTGATCTAAAAACAGGCGAAAAAAGTGCAGTTTTTCGACTGGTCGAAAAAACGGCACTAATTGAATACACCCCTAAGACTGTGTCCCTATGAGTTAAAATATAAAAATTTAGACCACCCTTTTTTGTGACTAAAAGTACTCCATAGTCTTCGGGGGTTTTCCCTTATGGATTAAGAGATTCCCATTGTAATATTGCTGTATTTAATGTTTCCAAAATGTAACTATTACTAATGGGGGCATTGGTTTATTAATAATAACAAGGGACATACTTTATTCATAAGAACCATAGTATTACTGCAGTAAATATAAGTGCTATTTTTCTAGGAACATAGGGTCAGGAACTAGGGGTAGGGAACATGTTGGAGGTGATGTGCGTAGAGCTACCACTGGGGTGGGGCATCAATTGGTGAGTAAAGTTTTTTTTTAAACATTGTTTTGGCTATTTGGGTGGCACCTGTTGATGGGATAAACATCTTAAAGGGAACAGCAGAAGGAACACACTGCGTGTGGTCTTACAAGGAAGAAACATATTATGTCCCACACAGTAAAGCCCCTGACATCATATTATACCCCCACAATAATGCCCAACACCATATTATGCCCTCACAGTAATGCCCCTGACACCAAATTATTCCACCACAGTAATGCCCGATATGACATTATGCCCCCACAGTAATGCCCAACATCATATTATGCCCCCACAGTAGGGTTACCACCTCATTCCTTTAATTCTGGACACATATTAATTACACAGGTTCTGTGGCTGGCTGACTTCAAGATTCCATTTCACCTGGTTTTAATCAGCCACAGAACCTGTGTATTTAATATGTGTCCAGAATTAAAGGGATGAGGTGGTAACCCTACTCCACAGTATTGCCCACCACCATATTATGTCTCCACAGTAATGCCAAATACCAGAGCCGGCCCTAATCAATATGATGCCCTAGGCAAGATTTTGGCTGGTGCCCCCTAGCACCATCGCTAGTTCTGCCTCTGACCCTGCACCCCTTTCCCAGCACCAGGCCAAAAAGGTATGTGTTTTTGCTGGCAAGGGGCATGGCCACACAATAGTATCCCCAATTCAACTTATGCCTCACAGTAGTGCAACTTTATTCACAATTTATCATACGATAGTGTCCCTTATTCACATTACATCACACAGTAGTACCACTTTACCTTATATACGTTAATCCTCACAGTAGTGCCCCTCATTCACATAACATCATACTGAATTGCTCCTTATTCACATTACACCACACCATATTGCTCTTTATTCTCATTACACCACACTATATTGCTCTTTATTCACATTAGACCACACAGTAGTGCCATTTCTATACGTTACGCCACACAGTAGAGCACCTTATACACATAATGCCACACATTGGTAATGCATTTATACACATAATGACACACATAATGTCCCTTACACATATGCCACACATTATTAGTGCCCTTATACACATAATGACACTCATAGTGCCCCTTACACATATGTTACACATTATTAATGCCCTTATATATACATAATGACACATATAGTTCCTGGCGTGAGTCATCTGGCAGCTTTGCTAACGTCGGGTGCCTATTTTTTATGAAAATGCATCTTATTTGCATTGCTATGGGGCAAAGATGCACAAGCAGCTTCCGCTGATTAAAATTATATGCGGCATGCCTATATACTGTGTGCGACTGTGACTGTATCTGCATACAAAGTGCTACACACAGAATATAGGCATGCCGCATATCATTTTAATCAACAGAAGCTGCTTGTGCCCCTAGGCATACCAGATTCCCTAGGCAATTGCCTAGTTTGCCTATGTCTAAGGCCGGCTCTGCCAAATACCATTTTAAGCCTCCACAGTAATGCCCGACACTATATGATGCCCCCACGGTAATACCCATGACACCATATTATGCCCCCACAGCAATGCCCACTGTTTTACCTGATGTGCTCCCTGTGCAGCGTCTGCCCAAAGACTTGCAGAGCTGGCGGTGGTGTTGGCACCGTCGCGCCGTGCCTGGCACCACACCACACTGCAGTACTGTGAAAAATGTCAAAATAAACTACCAATTCCAGTAGCGCTGCCATCATAACATCTCAGAACGCATCACAATAGTCCCAGACAGGTGCTAGCTGCTTTTATTACATCACAGAACACATCACAATAGTCCCAGCCAGGTGCTAGCTGCTATTATTACATCATAGAACGTGTTACAATAGTCCCAGTTAGGTGCTAGCTGCTATTATTGCATCAAAGAAAGCATCACAATAGTCCCAGTCAGGTGCTTACTGCCATTATTACATCACAGAATGAGTCATAATATACCCAGCAAGGTGCTAGCTGCTATTATTACATCACAGAATGAGTCATAATATTTCCAGCCAGGTGCTAGCTACTATTATTGCATCACAGAACACGTCACAATAGTCCCAGCCAGGTGCTAACTGCCATTATTACTAGAGATGAGCGGGTTCGGTTCCTCGGAATCCGAACCCCCCCGAACTTCAGCCTTTTTACACGGGTCCGAGGCAGACTCGGATCTTCCCGCCTTGCTCGGCTAACCCGAGCGCACCCGAACGTCATCATCCCGCTGTCGGATTCTCGCGAGGCTCGTATTCTATCGCGAGACTCGGATTCTATATAAGGAGCCGCGCGTCGCCGCCCTTTTCACACGTGCATTGAGATTGATAGGGAGAGGACGTGGCTGGCGTCCTCTCCGTTTAGATAGAGAGTGAGACACTTTATTTACTAGTAATTTAATTTTAGTAATTTTGGGGAGCATTAGGAGTACTCAGAGAGTGCAGAGTTTTGCTGATAGTTATACTAGTGACCACCAGTTTTATTTATTATTTAAAATCCGTTCTCTGCCTGAAAAAAAACGATACACAGTCACATACCATATCTGTGCTCAGCCTCAGTGTGCTGCATGATAATATCATCTATGTATATCTGACTGTGCTGAGTGCTCACTGCTCACACAGCTTAATTGTGGGGGAGACTGGGGAGCAGTTATAGCAGTACATAACAGTGCACACTTTTGCTGCCAGTGTGACTGACCAGTGACCACCAGTATATTGTCTGCCTGAAAAAGTTAAACACTCGTGTGGTGTTTTTTTTTTTAATTCTATAAACGCATTCTGCTGACAGACAGTGTCCAGCAGGTCCGTCATTCATTATATTATAATATATACCTGCAGTAGTGATATATAATATATATATTTTTTATATCATTATCATCCAGTCTATACTAGCAGACGCAGTACGGTAGTCCACGGCTGTAGCTACGTCTGTGTCGGCAGTGCTCGTCCATAATTGTATACCTACCTGTGGTGGGTTTTTTTTTTTTCTATCTTCTTCATACTAGTAGTTTAGGAGTCTGCTGCTGACAGTGTCCAGCAGGTCCGTCATTATATAATATATACCTGTCCTGCAGTAGTGATATATATATATTTTTTATATCATTATCATCCAGTCTATACTAGCAGACGCAGTACGGTAGTCCACGGCTGTAGCTACCTCTGTGTCGGCAGTGCTCGTCCATAATTGTATACCTACCTGTGGTGGGTTTTTTTTTTTTCTATCTTCTTCATACTAGTAGTTTAGGAGTCTGCTGCTGACAGTGTCCAGCAGGTCCGTCATTATATAATATATACCTGTCCTGCAGTAGTGATATATATATATATATTTTATATCATTATCATCCAGTCTATACTAGCAGACGCAGTACGGTAGTCCACGGCTGTAGCTACCTCTGTGTCGGCAGTCAGTCGTCATCCATAAGTATACTAGTATCCATCCATCTCCATTGTTTACCTGAGGTGCCTTTTAGTTGTGCCTATTAAAATATGGAGAACAAAAATGTTGAGGTTCCAAAAATAGGGAAAGATCAAGATCGACTTCCACCTCGTGCTGAAGCTGCTGCCACTAGTCATGGCCGAGACGATGAAATGCCATCAACGTCGTCTGCCAAGGCCGATGCCCAATGTCATAGTACAGAGCATGTAAAATCCAAAACACCAAATATCAGTAAAAAAAGGACTCAAAAATCTGAAATAAAATCGTCGGAGGAGAAGCGTAAACTTGCCAATATGCCATTTACCACACGGAGTGGCAAGGAACGGCTGAGGCCCTGGCCTATGTTCATGGCTAGTGGTTCAGCTTCACATGAGGATGGAAGCACTCAGCCTCTCGCTAGAAAAATGAAAAGACTTAAGCTGGCAAAAGCACAGCAAAGAACTGTGCGTTCTTCGAAATCACAAATCCACAAGGAGAGTCCAATTGTGTCGGTTGCGATGCCTGACCTTCCCAACACTGGACGTGAAGAGCATGCGCCTTCCACCATTTGCACGCCCCCTGCAAGTGCTGGAAGGAGCACCCGCAGTCCAGTTCCTGATAGTCAGATTGAAGATGTCAGTGTTGAAGTACACCAGGATGAGGAGGATATGGGTGTTGCTGGCGCTGGGGAGGAAATTGACCAGGAGGATTCTGATGGTGAGGTGGTTTGTTTAAGTCAGGCACCCGGGGAGACACCTGTTGTCCGTGGGAGGAATATGGCCATTGACATGCCTGGTGAAAATACCAAAAAAATCAGCTCTTCGGTGTGGAAGTATTTCAACAGAAATGCGGACAACATTTGTCAAGCCGTGAGTTGCCTTTGTCAAGCTGTAATAAGTAGGTGTAAGGACGTTAACCACCTCGGAACATCCTCCCTTATACGTCACCTGCAGCGCATTCATCATAAGTCAGTGACAAGTTCAAAAACTTTGGGCGACAGCGGAAGCAGTCCACTGACCAGTAAATCCCTTCCTCTTGTAACCAAGCTCACGCAAACCACCCCACCAACTCCCTCAGTGTCAATTTCCTCCTTCCCCAGGAATGCCAATAGTCCTGCAGGCCATGTCACTGGCAATTCTGACGAGTCCTCTCCTGCCTGGGATTCCTCCGATGCATCCTTGCGTGTAACGCCTACTGCTGCTGGCGCTGCTGTTGTTGCTGCTGGGAGTCGATGGTCATCCCAGAGGGGAAGTCGTAAGACCACTTTTACTACTTCCACCAAGCAATTGACTGTCCAACAGTCCTTTGCGAGGAAGATGAAATATCACAGCAGTCATCCTGCTGCAAAGCGGATAACTGAGGCCTTGGCATCCTGGGCGGTGAGAACCGTGGTTCCGGTATCCATCATTACTGCAGAGCCAACTATAGACTTGTTTGAGGTACTGTGTCCCCGGTACCAAATACCATCTAGGTTCCATTTCTCTAGGCAGGCGATACCGAAAATGTACACAGACCTCAGAAAAAGACTCACCAGTGTCCTAAAAAATGCAGTTGTACCCAATGTCCACTTAACCACGGACATGTGGACAAGTGGAGCAGGGCAGACTCAGGACTATATGACTGTGACAGCCCACTGGGTAGATGTATGGACTCCCGCCGCAAGAACAGCAGCGGCGGCACCAGTAGCAGCATCTCGCAAACGCCAACTCTTTCCTAGGCAGGCTACGCTTTGTATCACCGCTTTCCAGAATACGCACACAGCTAAAAACCTCTTACGGCAACTGAGGAAGATCATCGCAGAATGGCTTACCCCAATTGGACTCTCCTGTGGATTTGTGGCATCGGACAACGCCAGCAATATTGTGTGTGCATTAAATATGGGCAAATTCCAGCACGTCCCATGTTTTGCACATACCTTGAATTTGGTGGTGCAGAATTATTTAAAAAACGAGAGGGGCGTGCAAGAGATGCTGTCGGTGGCCAGAAGAATTGCGGGACACTTTCGGCGTACAGGCACCACGTACAGAAGACTGGAGCACCACCAAAAACGCCTGAACCTGCCCTGCCATCATCTGAAGCAAGAAGTGGTAACGAGGTGGAATTCAACCCTCTATATGCTTCAGAGGTTGGAGGAGCAGCAAAAGGCCATTCAAGCCTATACAACTGAGCACGATATAGGAGGTGGAATGCACCTGTCTCAAGCGCAGTGGAGAATGATTTCAACGTTGTGCAAGGTTCTGCAACCTTTTGAACTTGCCACACGTGAAGTCAGTTCAGACACTGCCAGTTTGAGTCAGGTCATTCCCCTCATCAGGCTTTTGCAGAAGAAGCTGGAGACATTGAAGGAGGAGCTAACACAGAGCGATTCCGCTAGGCATGTGGGACTTGTGGATGGAGCCCTTAATTCGCTTAACAAGGATTCACGGGTGGTCAATCTGTTGAAATCAGAGCACTACATTTTGGCCACCGTGCTCGATCCTAGATTTAAAACCTACCTTGGATCTCTCTTTCCGGCAGACACAAGTCTGCAGGGGTTCAAAGAACTGCTGGTGAGAAAATTGTCAACTCAAGCGGAACGCGACCTGTCAACATCTCCTCCTTCACATTCTCCCGCAACTGGGGGTGCAAGGAAAAGGCTCAGAATTCCGAGCCCACCCGCTGGCGGTGATGCAGGGCAGTCTGGAGCGACTGCTGATGCTGACATCTGGTCCGGACTGAAGGACCTGCCAACGATTACGGGCATGTCGTCTACTGTCACTGCATATGATTCTCTCCCCATTGAAAGAATGGTGGAGGATTATATGAGTGACCGCATCCAAGTAGGCACGTCAGACAGTCCGTACGTATACTGGCAGGAAAAAGAGGCAATTTGGAGGCCCTTGCACAAACTGGCTTTATTCTACCTAAGTTGCCCTCCCACAAGTGTGTACTCCGAAAGAGTGTTTAGTGCCGCCGCTCACCTTGTCAGCAATCGGCGTACGAGGTTACTTCCAGAAAATGTGGAGAAGATGATGTTCATTAAAATGAATTATAATCAATTCCTCCATGGAGACATTCACCAGCAGCAATTGCCTCCAGAAAGTACACAGGGAGCTGTGATGGTGGATTCCAGTGGGGACGAATTGATAATCTGTGAGGAGGGAGATGTACACGGTGATGAATCGGAGAATGATGATGAGGTGGACATCTTGCCTCTGTAGAGCAAGTTTGTGCAAGGAGAGATTAATTGCTTCTTTTTTGGTGGGGGTCCAAACCAACCCGTCATTTCAGTCACAGTCGTGTGGCAGACCCTGTCACTGAAATGATGGGTTGGTTAAAGTGTGCATGTCCTGTTAATACAACATAAGGGTGGGTGGGAGGGCCCAAGGACAATTCCATCTTGCACCTCTTTTTTTCTTTCATTTTTCTTTGCGTCATGTGCTGTTTGGGGAGTGTTTTTTGGAAGGGCCAGCCTGCGTGACACTGCAGTGCCACTCCTAGATGGGCCAGGTGTTTGTGTCGGCCACTAGGGTCGCTTAGCTTACTCACACAGCTACCTCATTGCGCCTCTTTTTTTCTTTGCGTCATGTGCTGTTTGGGGAGTGTTTTTTGGAAGGGCCAGCCTGCGTGACACTGCAGTGCCACTCCTAGATGGGCCAGGTGTTTGTGTCGGCCACTAGGGTCGCTGAGCTTAGTCATCCAGCGACCTCGGTGCAAATTTTAGGACTAAAAATAATATTGTGAGGTGTGAGGTGTTCAGAATAGACTGAAAATGAGTGGAAATTATGGTTATTGAGGTTAATAATACTTTGGGATCAAAATGACCCCCAAATTCTATGATTTAAGCTGTTTTTTAGGGTTTTTTGAAAAAAACACCCGAATCCAAAACACACCCGAATCCGACAAAAAAAATTCGGTGAGGTTTTGCCAAAACGCGTTCGAACCCAAAACACGGCCGCGGAACCGAACCCAAAACCAAAACACAAAACCCGAAAAATTTCCGGTGCACATCTCTAATTATTACATCACAGAATGAGTCATAATATACCCAGCAAGGTGCTAGCTGCTATTAATACATCACAGATTGAGTCATAATATTTCCAGCCAGGTGCTAGCTGCTATTATTGCATCACAGAACATGTCACAATAGTCCCAGCCAGGTGCTAGTTACTATTATTCCATAACCAAACGCGTCACAATAGGCTCAGCCAAGTACTAGCTGCCATTATTACATCACTGGAAGCTTTACATTAACTAGGAGGGATAATCCACATACCAACCCTCAACAAGATCACCTAGGAATGGTGACCCATCCTCTGTCCCCACCGTGGTCACTTAGGAAATGTAACCCATGTATAGCCTGCAGTGAGCATCTAGGTGTCCTGCACACACACATACTAGCATCTGGCACCAGATCCACAGCGCACGCTGTATGTACAGATAGACATTGCACCCATCCCAGGACTGCCAGTTACCTGCTGCTGTCTATGGTGATGGCAGCATTGTCTGTGCCCAGCAGGGAGGAGAGGAAAGAGATGGAGAAGTGCCTGAGCTGATACACCCCTAGATCCATAGCAGCGGCCGCCGCTGCTCTACATTGCTAGCTGCCAGGGAGAGGAGGATTTCAAAATAAACTACCAATTCCAGCAGCCATTGCTGTCTGGCAGCAAGGGCTTCTGGGAGTGGTAGTTTGTTTTGCGTGTACAGTACTGTGAAGAAACTCAAAAGAAACTACAGCTCCCAGCAACCTTATTGCCAGGCAAGGGCTTTTGGGAGCAGTAGCTTCTTTTGAATTTCTTCATATTACTATAGTAGTGGGGTACGCTGACATACATGGTGCAGCTGCGCCAACACCACTGCCATTTTAGGGCACATCATTTACAAAAGTCCTTCGGGAACAGCATTCTGGAGTGTTCCGGCTCAAAAATAGCGCTGACTACAAGATTTATATTTATTCAAATGTGGGTTTTTACAAGTGAAAATGTTGACCATAGAAATCAATCAGATTCTAGCTATTATCTTCTAGAAGGTGCTAGATAAATGATAATTAGAATCTGATCAGTTGCTATGAGCAACTTCTCACCTTCTGAAAACCTGCACTTTAGTAAATATAACCCAAAGTGTGCCTAAACACTAATGCCCAAGCACATGCAGGCACTTGTAGAGTCACAAGAGGTTTGCTCTGTGTTTTTAATTTTAACCCAATGGCCATGTATAACAGTAGGAATGTCCCAGTGCTAGTCATCAGAGAACAGGGGCTGACTCATAGGGGTCTATTCATGAAGCAGTGAAAAGTGTGGAGAAGTGAGCCAGTGGAGAAGTTGCCTGTTACAGCCAATCTTCATTGATGTAACATTTATAATTTGCATACTATACAATTGTACGGAGCAGCTGATTGGTTGCCATGGGCAACTTTTCCACTGACTCACTTCTCCATTCTTTTCACTGCTTCCAAATCTGCTCCTTTGCATGCATATGCTTATCAGCCAGAGCCCAGGCCCTGGGCAAAGCAATATACTTGATACCAAGAAGTTCTGGAGGAAGTAGGCCAGGGTGCAGATGCCCCTCGGCACTGACCGGCACTGCCCAGAGGCCCCTAGAATTGTGGAGCCCTGGGCAGCTGCCCAGTGTGCCTATGGGGGTGTATCCAATTACCCATGGTCAATGACCATAGGTAATTGTATTGCCGGGGGGCTATCCTATTAGCCTCAATGTGGCGGTCCACTATCCCCGATGCCGGCACTTAACGCGGATTATGCTTCAGCTGCCACAGGCACCTGAAGCATAATCCGCAATAAAATGCTGCTGGAGCTGTGATAACATATGGGATCTGGGACTTATTCCCAATACCATGTCTTTTTACACGATCGCGGGTCTGTTTTCGCTCTATGAAAACGAACTGTAATAGGATACCGTGATAATGACCTTCAGTCATTAATCTCGATGTCCAGCAGTTTTCACTTGCCAGAAACAGATCACCTGTAATTGAATACCACCCCACCCCCACTCATACGGTAAGATGGCCCTGTTGTCAGCAGCTTCCTGCCTCTGAGTTGAATCAACTATTGAGACTGTTAGAAAAGTAGGTGGTATAGTGACAGAGAAAAAAGACCAGAGGGTATATTTACTAAGGTCCCGAATTAATTTGAATCCATTGGTGTTTCGTTTTTTAGTCTAAGTGGCGTCTCGGGAATTTACTAACCCATAAATTCGTCCGTGTTTGTTGCATTCGTATTTTTTTACGCAGCCACGAACACAAATACGAATGAATACACCATCGGTCAAATACGGTTGTTTTTTAATACAACACGGTAATTTACTACGAAATCGTATTTGTGTTTTCGGCCGTAAACACCTTAAACTCTGCCGCAAATCTCCTTGATTAATACAAAAGTTCTAAGTTGAAATAGAACTGCTTTTGTCTGGGGTGTTTGACATCTCCCGCTACTTGTCAATTACTAAGGTAAGTGTATTCAGGTTCCTTTATGGTTGGTTGTGTATTGTGTGTGTTTTGTAGGATACCTGTTATGTTTTACATAACATTACACAGTACACTTTGTTTTGCTGAATGAATGTATTGTATATTTTTTTTAAATCCTGTGCGGTTGTAGTAAACATTCTATTTGGCCAGCATTTATTTAGTGTTGTTAAGGGTTTATGAATGTAACCTCATGCATAAACATAATCCTAAGGTAACGTTACCTAATAGAATGATGTAATGTAACTTTGGTTGTTAAAAATATAAATACTTAACCTCTGCTGCATGAGTAAGATATGTATGTTGCTTGTGAGCATGCATATAATTTCATTAACCAACTCTAGTTAAATAGTTTTGTAAACAATACCAAAACAACTGTATCATGCTGTACCTTGTTTTTACTAGTACATTAGTTTATTAGTAAACTTAGTAAACAAAGAAAAAGCACTTCTCACACTTGTGAGTGCAAACTCAAAAATGCAGCTATCATCACATTTCAAACGTAAACTTGTCACACATGATTATGTTATTTTATTTTGCAGGTTGGCTTCTTGAGGTGGATGGGCCTTTTCCGCTGGTGTCTTGACGACTTCTGGCTGAACGTCTGGGATGGTACGTAACCAGTGTTGAACTGGAGCATGAAGGGCCCACCGGGGGTATGCAGTGGTAGGGGCCCATGATTAGAGGTGTGGCCAGTCACCACAGAGGTTTGGCTAACCATTATAGAGTACCTGGTCTGGACTTCTTGATAATTTATATAGTAGTAATTAATGCTAGTGCATGCTTGATAATGTGCCAGATTAATGACAGCAATGTACTGTAGAGAATACATCATAATCCTGTGCAGTATAAGGTAACATATGTATAATATATAACTCAAGTGCACAGTCTAGAACCTGATCCCTAGAGGAGGAGGGCCCCCCAGGCAGTGGGGACTACCGGTGGTTCCCCCTGTACCCCTGTGGGCCAGTCCGAGCCTGGACGTAACAGGTGTCACCAATGGGGTTGTGGTTGAGGAACTGGAACTTGTGTGCTCCCTTTGGTGAGTGAGATGCTGGGTTAGTGTTGTCAGAGTCACATTTATGTCTCTAGTTGCAGACGTGTGGCTCTCCATAATTCAGATCATGGTGTCTTGTGTGTTTTAGTTAGCAGTCAATATATGCAAGTAAGTTTGATGTAGCCTTTGGATGTCATCCATGACTCTTTGAAAGGTATTGATCATGAGGTTATTGTCTGCCCTCATTAGTTCTAGTGTGTTTGCCATTCTTGTGAGCTCATTAGTTTGTCGGCTGTTGTTTCTGGTGATGCTTGGAACTTGATGGGCAAGACTTGCAATATAGTGTGTTTGCTTACGCAAACATTCTAAATTATTATTTTGCTGGGTGGTCCAGCTGGCCCAAAATGCCTGGTCTTGTGACTGTGCTGGCAGTGTAGGAGGGCTTCTGTCCTACTCAGGTGTCTGCTGAGTGGGCGGAGTTGCAAACTATGTGTTTGTTGGGTCTGGCATAGCAATTAAATTATTTGTTGGGTCTGGCATAGCAATTAAATTAAACTATGTGTTTGTTGGGTGGAATAGCAATTAAATTGAGTGTATATGTAGCCTCAGTTTGTGTGGGGCGCAGTTGCCCTGTCTGGCTTTCCTGAAGATTGTTGTCTGCTGGAAAAAAAACTGTTTTTTTTTTGTTTGTTTTTGGTGGAGTAAGTGTGTATTGCTTAGCCTATATTGGACACATATATTGTCTGTTAGTTTTTATACATATGCACCTCACATTTGTTGTCCTAAGTGTTCTGTGCCAATACTGTACATTTATTTTGCATGGAAATTAAAACCACATCAGTTGTTCACTAATTTACTTCATAAATAATTTTAAATGCTTTGCAGTATTTGACATAAGTTTTCATTTTGGCAAAATGTGAGATACTGGACATCTCATTCTTTCACATTTCATGTATCACATTCTAGAAGGTGCAACATAATTGTCAAGTATACTGTGATTGATTGTAAAGGGCAACATGGCATCTTGAGTAGGCCATCACTAGTCCTGCATATTTAGCACTGTTTACAGTAGTGTAAAGGGTGTGTGTAAATATGTGTGTTGTGTGATTGTGCTCCAAAACTAACCAGTCAGCTGTGGGGAATGCGGTGACATTGGTGGTGGACTGTCCAGCAGTTGCTGTGGTGGCAGAGGTGAGACCAGGGAAATGCGGCGTCATGGTGATGACTGTAGTGGTGGTCTGGATGAAACACCCAGGCTGCCCTTCCGCGGGGGTAATTCGTGTGTTGATGGATCTTTGGGGAAAAGTGGTTCAGTTATTTTTGAATCAACATTGAGGCTCAAACACACCCAAGGATAATGGACTTACCGGCATCAGCATCATCCTCGGCTTCAGCTAGAGTGGAGGCATGGGCAGAAGGTCTCTGTGAATGTTTAGACACTGCAAAAGGAAAGGATGCACTTTAAAAAAGCAAAACAAATATAACACTAAAAACAAATGTGCCACTGCCTACACATTACTCAAAAGATGATGTTTGCCATCTCATCCATTTTACAAGCCACTAAGCCACACATATTTGCAAGATCACACGGCAGACATATAAACACAACTACAAACTATGTAAGCTCTCACTTCGTTCATGCACTTGTAATCCTCTTTCTGTAGGTAGATTCATTGCAAAAAATGCTTAGGTAACACAAAACACTTAGCCTGTCATCCAAACCGAAACTTCACAATGTGCTGCTTAATGACGCTTCTATGTTTTTAATCCCTGAAATTAATCTCTATTGTATTTAACTGTAAGACACTGACTTCATGTTTTGCGAAATTGTTCACTTTGCTTTTTCACCAAAAATGAACATGTGCCACCATAAAAAGGCTTGCCTCAGCAAAATATTCCAACCAAAAACCGAGCCATTACACACATCAACACATCTGTTTTGTTGGGGTACAATACACTATTTTAACCCACAATTATATTGGCGAAAAACTATTTAGTCACAATACACACATATCATATTAATGAGTGGGGTGCAGGAAAAAATAAAAAAAAACACTATAAACATTTTAGAACACCACATCCACAAATAAATCATAAAAAAAGTGCCACTTTAAATCATTAACACTACATACATCTCTGTTCGAACTTCACACACAATGAAAGATGAGATGCAAAAAGAAACCAGCAATATTGTCTTAAAAACCATAACCCAAGAAAAGGATAAAGGAAAATATATATACCAAAAAAATATATAAATACATAAATTTACCAGATACCCTGGGGCGATCAGAGTCCCGTACATACGTCCCCCTCACTACCTCTGGAGTTATCAGGTTCTGCAGCGGCTCCTCATATTCCAAATACGTAGCAATAAATGGCCGCCCCCCCCTCCTGTTTAACGGGCCGACTTGGCCTCCTTCGCCATTTTGGCTTTCACCCTACGTTTGATGTCATAAAATTTCTTTCAGCAAGTCTCCACTGTCTGCCTCACCACACCCTCACAATTCACAGCGTCAACAATCTTCTGCCACATTACTGCTTTTTTTCCTTGCAGACATCTTAGCTGCCTCCTGACCAAAGAGCATGCAATGATATTTTATTATCGCCCTCACCAGGGCAACATTCTCAGCAAACGTGAACTTCACATTTCGTCCAGACTTGGTCCTGGTACGTGGCTGTGGAGCCTCATCAGTATCAGAAGAGGACTCAGAAGCTTCCTCTGCCACCTCCTCCATCTCACCCCCTCACTACCCTCCTCCACCTCACTAACCTCCTCCACATCACCAACCTCCTCCACCTCCCCAACCTCACTAACCTCTGACTCAGACATGTTTAAGACAGACAACAATAGACACTTAAAAATAAAGACAAACAAAACACACTCCTCCTCTACCTCTACACAGCACACACCACACACACACACACACACACACACACACACACACACATTGACAAGAGACTTAACAAAAAAACTAGGACAGAAAATATGACACACAAATAAGTAACAAGACAGCAATAAAGACAAGACTACTTTCACAGCTCAGCACTCAGAAATCGCAAACCAAATAACCAAACCACTCACCAATTCCTCATAGCACTACCTCTCTCCTCTCCACCAACTAAACCCACGAGGTTCGTTCGGTTTGGGGCGTATTTATATGGGTGCGCTTTGACACTCCCCCATATTCAACATAACCAATCACGATTCTCCTTCAAAATCTAAGGAAATCGGAAATATACGGCCACAAAGTCCAGAAAACTCTGCCGCACCGGAAAATATGATTCATGCATCACAACACCTATCTTCAGCTGTTAAAAAACTAATTCGGTCGTAAAAACACAGCCAGAAATACAAATTACATCTACATCGAAAAATACGAATAGAAAGAACTCGAAAGCTTAGTAAATTACCGAAAACAGATTAAAAAAGTTGCACTTTATAACGGCCGATGTCAGTTGAATCAAATTACGCCTTAAATCGGTCACAACACGAATCTTAGTAAATAAATCCCCAGAAGAGTGAGCTTGGGTGTTTTCAGCCATATGGATAGTGACTGCATACTGTAGCATTTGGGAGGCGTTCAGTGTTAACGCCAGGAACCAAAATCTGTTCCAGCTTTCTAAACCCCTGTGAAATATGACTTGGGGGAAGACCTAGAGATGCCAGTCTCTGCAATATGTGCTTCCTACTCTGCATGGGCATGATGGAGTAGCAATATCAGGCCCCCTCGCCTATGGGCTCCATTGCAGTCACACTTCACTAATGCTGAGCATACTGTACACACTGAGAAAGTGGATTGGCACAATATCAAATCAAAATATTGTTGGACCTCTGTGCTTTGAAATTACTGCAAATATTTAGTCACATGAAGCCCCGCACTGCCAGCAGTTCCTTAGCAAGAGACAGATTTAAAGGTCAGGCCGCCCCTAGACACAACATTATTGGATGGCCCCCCTCTCAAAAAAAAAGATATGTCTCTCCCTAACTCCATATCTCCCCATAACCTTCTCATTACCCCTTTCATTGCTCTCACCAGTTCCCTCCATATCTCACTGCCCTCTCCACACCCCACAGCTCTGAGTTTACATTTTCTAACTCACACCTCCCCCCATCTCACTACCCCATCATACCTCACTGCCCACATAACTGCTCCCCCACCCTTTACTGCCCCCCCCCACTGCTCACATTGCTCCCGACACAGCTCACTGCCTCACCCCTCTCCCACGCACACTGTCCCGCTACTGTTCACACTGCACACACATACAAGCACTGCACATACACACACTCAGCAAGTAGCATGTGACTAGTGGAAAATCTGCAAATGGCAAGACATGACCACTTTTGACCACAATGATATGCCACTGCACTCCCTGTGGCTGCAGAAAGTGAAGCAAGGCATGATGGGATATGTTGATACTTTTTAGCAGCCTACAGAGAGCTTTGATGAATATATTACCCCAGACTCAGATCGATCTATCTATCTATCTATCTATCTATCTATCTATCTATCTATCTATCTATCTGTCTGTCTGTCTGTCTGTCTGTCTGTCTGTCTGTCTGTCTGTCTGTCTATCTTTCTATCTTTATTTATATATATATATATATATATATATATATTTATACATACCTTCTAACTGTACCTTTTTGGCCGCTACAGTACAGTTTTTTTTATGGTCTGTACCGGCCAAAAATGGCTTTGTACCATTTTTTGACTCACTTAATTTCCATTGAACGTATAGGAAAGGGGGCGTGGCCATGTGCCCTTTACCCGTGGCCACTCCCCCTTTCCTAATTTGTACCGGTTTTTGAGTGTGAAATGTTGGAGGGTATGTATATATATATATATATATATACACTGCTCAAAAAAATAAAGGGAACACTTAAACAACACAATGTAACACCAAGTCAATCACACTTCTGTGAAATCATACTGTCCACTTCGGAAGCCTCACTGATTGACAATCAATGTCACATGCTGTTGTGCAAATGGAATAGACAACAGGTGGGAATTATAGGCAATAGCAAGACACCCCCAATAAAGGAGTTGTTCTGCAGGTGGTGACCACAGACCACTTCTTAGCTCCTGTGCTTTCTGGCTGATGTTTTGGTCACTTTTGAAAGCTGGCGGTGCTTTCACTCTAGTGGTAGCATGAGACGGAGTCTACAACCCACCCAAGTGGCTCAGGTAGTGCAGCTCATCCAGGATGGCACATCAATGCGAGCTGTGGCAAGAAGGTTTGCTGTGTCTGTCAGCGTAGTGTCCGGAGCATGGAGGCGCTACCAGGAGACAGGCCAGTACATCAGGAGATGTGGAGGAGGCCGTAGGAGGGCAACAACCCAGCAGCAGGACCGCTACCTCCGCCTTTGCGCAAGGAGGAACAGGAGGAGCACTGCCAGAGCCCTGCAAAATGACCTCCAGCAAGCCACAAATGTGCATGTGTCTACTCAAACGATCAGAAACAGACTCCATGAGGGTGGTATGAGGGCCCGACGTCCACAGGTGGGGGTTGTGCTTACAGCCCAACACTGTGCAGGATGTTTGGCATTTGCTAGAGAACACCAAGATTGGCAAATTCGCCACTGGTGCCCTATGCTCTTCACAGATGAAAGCAGGTTCTCACTGAGCACATGTGACAGACGTGACAGAGTCTGGAGATGCCAAGGAGAACGTTCTGCTGCCTGCAACATCCTCCAGCATGACCGGTTTGGCAGTGGGTCAGTAATGGTTTGGAGTGGCATTTCTTTGGGGGCCCGCACAGCCCTCCATGTGCTCACCAGAGGTAGCCTGACTGCCATTAGGCACCGAGATGAGATCCTCAGACCCCTTGTGAGACCATATGCTGGTGTCGTTGGCCCTGGGTTCCTCCTAATGCAAGACAATGCTAGACCTCATGTGGCTGGAGTGTGTCAGCAGTTCCTGCAAGACGAAGGCATTGATGTTATGGACTGGCCCGCCCGTTCCCCAGACCTGAATCCAATCGAGCACATCTGGGACATCATATCTCGCTCCATCCACCAGGACTGTCCAGGAGTTGGCGGATGCTTTAGTCCAGGTCTGGGAGGAGATCCCTCAGGAGACCATCCGCCACCTCATCAGGAGCATGCCTAGGCATTGTAGGGAGGTCATACAGGCACGTGGAGGCCACACACACTACTGAGCCTCATTTTGACTTGTTTTAAGGACATTACATCAAAGTTGGATCAGCCTGTAGTGTGTTTTTCCACTTTAATTTTGAGTGTGACTCCAAATCCAGACCTCCATGGGTTAATAAATTTGATTTCCATTGATAATTTTTGTGTGATTTTGTTGTAAGCAAATTCAACTATGTAAAGAACAAAGTATTTAATAAGAATATTTCATTCATTCAGATCTAGGATGTGTTATTTTAGTGTTCCCTTTATTTTTTTGAGCAGTGTATATTTTAGAAGTACTAAAACTGCCTTGTGTGCAATACTGACAGCTGTATAAGTAGGAACACAGCTGCTTATTTTCTTTAATATTCTCCAAGTTAATTGGCTCAATTACTTAATGTGTGCATAGATGTTTAAATTCAAGTGCAATTTTTACAAAACTTAATTTCCGTACAATTATAGGCACTTCATAATGTAATGAGCCAAGTGAATTATGTAACAAATGACGGCTATAATAAAAGAATGTCATATAAGCATAGAGATGAACTTTGAAAGAAGTGTGAAAAAGGAACAATCCTTCATACTCATTTATAGAACTTTGGACATTGACCTCAGCACCAGATCTTGAACAAATCTTACAGCTGATATATTGAAATATATGCAAAGAGTACTTATTTTATAAGCTGTCTAGGAGGGTTTTATTTCTCTATTATGCGTTTTTATGTTTGCTGAACCTGTTATATCAAAATTACCTGTACGCTACTGTCTATCTTGTAAGGTTCTATGTAACTAGAAAAAGCTATATAAATGCAAATTCACGTACATAAATACATACATAATAGGATGGGAGATAGACGAGTGATAAGTTATCCTTTTACATTCCCTTTTACAAATCTTAGTGCGTTTAGTTCCTTCACCTCTTCTGTGACGATGGGAAGAACTGTCACATGGGTTCTTAGTGTTATTCATATAGCAATTGTGTTTGTTGAGACTTTATAGATATTTTATTCAATAAACAATATTCTCTGTGATACTTTCTAAAACAGGGTTTGATGAATTCTGCTGCAACTTTCTGAAATACTCTGAATTGAAGAGCAGATCGGATATTTTGAGCTACTAACAAATTTAAAAAGAAAGTTAAGTTTTTGCTTTTGTTGAAAGGGAATGACCATGCTGATCACACATAATAGGACTGTTTGTCCTGTGTATGAGAAAGAAAAATCAAATTTTCATTGTTTTTTATTACGCTAAGGATACAAGAGGCTGAACCTGCTATAGCACTCTGCTACTGCAGCTTCTATACTGAATTCCGGGCAGTGGCGCTTTTTTTTATAGGCAAGTGTATTGATTTTTTTATGATCCTCAGAGGTTCATAAAGTGTTTTTGATTATTTTCCAAGATTTCCTTTTCTCATGTTAGAAAAAACAAACTTCATGGCCCTATGAGATTAACAGATCATAAGCGCTTTAAATCAGACTTACCAACTTTCTGGCTGTCCCATATAAGAGGGGGCAGTAAGGTCGGTATTACAGGGAGCGTGGCCTCATTCTATGCCCTGATAAGCATTGAACAGCAGGGAGTGGGACTCCGATGATCAGGGCCAGCCCAAGATAATTTTTTTGGGTATGCAAATATATATTTTGGTGCCCCTTAGTGGAATATACTGTATAGGGGCGTGGCTTTATAGGGAAGGGGCATGGCCACATGCTGCACTGTCACCCTCCCCCTGTTCCTTGGCATTGGGGGAGGACTGTGGAGACAGAGCAGTCCCCGGGAGGCGGAGCAGGCATTTCCAGGTTTCCAGAAGCGTGGCTGTTACTGGTCAGGGTGAGTGCCAGGAAGCGATCGGTGGGGGCAAGCAGTGGGTTGCGGGCTGCAGCCACAACGAGTCTGTGACTCATAGTCACGGACTTCAGCAGCACACTCAACGGTCCTCCTCTCCACGCAGCCGCGTAACCGGCGTATGCGTAGGGCCGGGCCTGATGATGATTCGATTCAGCACAAATCACATCATCGGCCTCTCTGGACTACCCATTATGAAGGACGCTATGGGGATTTTGTGGGGGTGAGGACGGATCCAGGAAACTTGCCTTCCTTTTCAGGGGACTGGGAGCGCCGCACAATTTTTGGGAGCCTCCTGGTGGCTCTGGGAAGGTAGGCAAGTATGCCTTGAGTCCTACTGGGGAAATAGCACTATATATAAATAAAATGATTATTATTATTTTTATTATTATTAGTAATACTTGTGTACAACATGCAATATGAACCATATTTACAGGCAGGTTTGTTTTTAGAGTATATGTTTCATATAACAGAACATCGGAAGTTCTCCAGTGACAATAGTATTTTCTTACGCATGCAGTGGAGGCTGCTGAATCCATTGCATGTGGCAGAGGATCACCTCCCATCCATTGCAAATTAGGACAATGGGACAGTCCTCCGAAACTGGGACTGTTCTGCCAAAACATGGTGGTAGGGAGGTATTTATAAGCATCCTCAGATACAGTGATCTCTGTCAAAGCTTTTAAAGCCATACTAGCGATGGCAACATTTGTAGCTGGTGATTGCCTCTTATCAGAAACCATTGTCATACAAAACAAGAGATGTGTGCGAACCACAGTGTTTTGGTTTTACAAAAATCACCCTCTGTGTTATGCTTTTTTTTTCTGGTTTTGGCAAATCCACCCTCACAGGTTTTGGTTTTGGATGTAGTTTTTTTTTTTAAATCACTAAAAACAGATAAAAGGTCTTATTGAGACCCAGATGCTAATGCAGCCCGCAGCGCAGTTTGCCAATGGCTGCGTGGGCACAAACATTGCAGTCACAATGTGATTGACATCAGTGGGCTTTCGTGAGGTGGCAAAGCAACATTGGGAGAGGGCTAAACGGGGGTGGGCCGGGACCATTTTTGGGACAGCTGCATGATGTCACATGCAGCCGCCCTATTTAAAAAAATGGTGGCCACCCGCCTGACAGTGCAGCTGGGCTGCACTGCCAGGAGTCAACCTTAGCTCTGATGCATCCATAAAGTAATTGATGGGATGGCCTTGCCCTGTGCTGGGCGGCCCCCAATATGTGAGGGAATGGACGCAGATCTGGCAGCATATGCAGCATTCTGCGTCCATCTCTAATTAAGCTCCAAAATCATGTAACTTATTGTTCCTACAGTATTATTAACATCAATAACATTTCCAGTAATTTCTAGTCAATTTTGACCACCTCACAGCTCACGATATTGGCCAAAGGCTTGCTGGCTAAACTAATCAGCAGAACAGTGGGATAAACACCCAGCACTTGTTTAAAAATGTGTTGCAAATTAGTAATGTATTAGAGCAATAACCCAATATAAATGTTTGTTTATGCGAAAAAGACCTTCACCATACACCCCAAAAATACAGCCCTTAAGGAAAAGAAAATGGGTGCAAAATGGAATTGTCCTTAGGCCCTCACACTAACCCTTATGTTGGATATTAAACAGACATGCACAGTTTAACAAACCAAGCACTTCAGTGACACGGGCTTCCACTTTTGAGGCTGAAGTGCTTAGTTTGTTTGGGCCCCCACAAAACAAGCTACCAATGAGCTTAAGACAGCTACAATAATAGTGTTGTTAATCTCTTCCACAGTAGTGCTTGCTCCCCACAGCCCTTCAGTGACACAGGGCCTGATTCAGACCTAACCACTTGTCTGTATCCACATGTCTTGATAATCGGGAATCTGTGGCTGCGCAAGGCCCATTCTGCACATGCAGAACAGACCTTGCAATCTCATCCTCACTTTCCCTCTGCCACTGCCTGATTGACAGACAGCGGCATTGGGGGGGAGGGAGCGTGGATGGCCTGCGTTTCCCCATTTTCTGGGAAGGAAGAGCCAGGGGTCTGCATGTTGGTCACAGTGCTGGTATCGCAGCAACATGCAGGAGGCGTCTCTTCTACTGAGATGTATCCTGCATGTCCCTTACTCAGATAGGACAGTAATACAATGCTGCTTGCATGCAACATTGCCTTTCCATCCATCTTGGAATCAGGCCCACAGTCCTGAGTGCTGCAGCCCACAGCCCATCACAATCTGCCACAGCAGTGCTTAGTTGCATCCCACAGACCTTCACTAACACAGTGATGCAGCCCACCCTAACCCTCCGGCGTTCTGTGTGAAATAGCGCCCGAATCATCTTCAGAGGGACTTTTATAGAATACAAAACACGCGATATCCAAAACTGGGGAAGATGATGTTTTGCCTCATGTTGGAAACCAAGCCTGGTGGGTAAACCCGAACCTGGGCTCAGATGTATTCAGATATGCAAAATTCCAGTGGGTTCGTTTTTCAGAAAACCGAACCCGCACATCTCTGCACAAAGTCATACTAAAAGCATTAGTTTATACTAATTCTCCTTCCTATTCTTCATCTTGTATAAACCATTAATACCATATGGGCTAGTTCTTCCATGATCAGGATTACTAGATGTCTGCTTTAGTTATTCAAAGATGGAATTGTTTTATATATGTCATAGCTGAGATCTCACCCACCCTCAAAGCGAGCCTAGGGCATAATTGTTTAGTCTAAAAAGCATGTTAACCACAAGGCGTTTAATCTTACAATATTACATATTCTTCCTGACTCACTGAATGCTCTGCACATTATTGCAGAACACTGACACATTCTTGCTACATCTCACAGTACAGCTTGCAAAAACAATATACAGTAGTCTGGGAAAAGTCTAAGTAGAAGGACACAAAACAAATGCACAATGTGAAATGGAGCCGTCTGTGTCATCTGCTTAATGACAACATTTGTACAACCATACCGCAAGGTAAAAGAACTTAGCCAACAAGACAATGCCTTCTATGGGTGGGCTCAAAATCAGTTCTAATAAAAGTTAGAGATAAAATTGATGAGACGCCTCCTCCATGCTTGTGTGATCCGCTGCTACGTCCGAAGATGCAGTATCAGATCACTTGGGTGAACATCGGCCATCTGAGTGAACCGTCAGGTTACACAGGGTTACCGGGCTCTTCATGCTGCTGGGGCCACTATTTCTGAGTAATAGAATTACAAAACCACTTCGTACACGTTTCCTGAAGAATATTTGTAGATGTATTTTACCAAAGGCTAACTAATCAATATTTCTGTGTACTCCAGAAAATATGCATCAGCATTTCATCACTCAAGTGCTCACTGATGGAACATCTACAAGCAGGGGCGGATTGGTATGGAAACGCAGCCCAGGAAACTTATGGAAGCAGCCCTAATGGGGGTGGGGTTTGTTGAGGGGTGGAGTCTGCTGGGGGTGGGATCCCACCTTACAGGGTCTAATTCGGAGTTGGACGCAGTTACTGGCCTCCTTGCATCTTTTGCTGCAGTTGCATCTGTGACTTCAGGGTAATGCTGCTACAACTGGGGGCAGGATAGAAGTAGTAGAAGGCCAGAATTGGGGGGCAGACTGGGGTAGTAGTGGTAGAAGCAGGGGGGTGGGCTGGGAGTAATAAAAGGGGGAGCACGGTGGCAGGATGGGAGTAGCAGTGGGAAGAAGTGGTTAGGATAGGAGTGGAAGGGACTCATTCAACGAGAATAAGTTAGAATAAGGAACAAGGATCTCACCTCCTCCTCTTTGCAGCTCCCGGGTCCAGTCCGCCGTCAATGAATAGTAGGCTCACACAGGAAGGACAGTGTCTAAATAATGGGTCCCTCTTTTCCAGCAGCTCATCCATCTCTTCCCTGCATGGTCCAAAGGGGTTTAGACATGGGGTGGACACAGCCTATGGTAAGGGGGGGCAGGGCCGTAACTCCGCAGCAAGAGGCAGGGGCTGGATGCGGCCAGCGGTAAGGGAAACGGGGCCCCACCTCCACAGCAAGAGGCAGGGGGTGGACGACTGCATGCGGCCAGCGGTAAGGGGGGCGGGGCCCCAAATCCGCAGTAAGAGGTAGGGGGTGGACGGCTGCATGCGGCCAGCGGTAAGGGGAAGGGGGCCCCATCTCCACAGCAAAAGGCAGGGGGTGGACGGCTGGATGCGACCAGCGGTAAGGGGGACGGGGCCCCACCTCCGCAGTAAGAGGCAGGGGGTGGACGGCTGCATGCAGCCAGTGGTAAGGGGGACGGGGCCCCATCTCCACAGCAAGAGGCAGGGGGTGGACGGCTGGATGCGACCAGCGGTAAAGGGGATGGGGCCCCACCACTGCAGTAAGAGGCAGGGGGTGGATAGCTGGATGCGGCCAGCGGTAAGGGGGACGGGGCCGCACCTTCCCAGCAAGAGACAGGGGGTGGGTGGCTGGATGCGACCAACGGTAAAGGGGACGGGGCTGCAGTGAGAGACATGATCCCCATTGAGCTTCTGCTGTTTCCCAACACTTCCTGATCGAAGCCGAGCTCCGATCGTGGCAGCCAGTCAGCCTGGTGAAGGGGGGAGTAAACATCAGTGAAGGCACATCGGGACCGGCCAAACGGGGACTGGTCTGGCATCCCGTAGTCCCAATCCGCCCCTATCTACAAGCCATATGGCCATTCTATTTAGATGGGTCATAAAAAAAACTAGATATCGACAATTCAGGATCAGGAGCGGATTTAAAGGTCAGGGTGTCCCTAGACGCAATAGTAACAGCCGCCTTTCTGCCTAATTTTATGACTTTCATTGATTAGTTTTAAACCCTCATTTGATAATTGCCAATTTAATAGAATAATTACAAAAGCCATAACTGTGACATTTTGTTCTATTTTTAATCATGTATACATTATTTACCGGGTTCACTACGGCTGGCCGGCGGTCGGGCTACCGGCGACCAGCATCCCGGCGCCGGGAGCCCGACCGCCGGCTTACCGACAGCTTGGCGAGCGCAAATGAGCCCCTTGCGGGCTCGCTGCGCTCGCCACGCTATTTTATTCTCCCTCTATGGGGGTCGTGGACCCCCACGAGGGAAAATAAGTGTCGGTATGCCGGCTGTCGGGCTCCCGGCGCCGGTATACTGAGCGCCGGGAGCCCGACCGCCGGCAAACAGAAGACCACCCTTATTTACCAAGTAGGACAGCTTACAGGGGCAGTATGTGCATGTCCTACCCGTTTACACTCAATCATGATGCCGTATGATATAGTAGAGTGGAAATAATTTGCAGTTACTCTTAAATTTCAGACTGACAGTAACAACACACGCATCTAAGTGCCCAAACAAGTGCTGCCCCTAGGCCCCCCAGAGGGGGTAGCGGGGCGGGAGGGGGTGTGGCAACGGCGTTAGAACGCCGTTGGCGGGGCATGGTCCAGACAACACAGGCATTACAGGACCATTGGGGGGGCGGGCCGTGGTGGCTGTGTGACATCACACAGCCGCTGCGATCTGTAATGCGGGGGGTAGCTCCCTGCCAGAGCGCAGACAGGGAGCTACTCGCCGGGTGCAAAAGCATCACCGCCGTGTGATACTTTTGCACCAGTGCGGGGGGATTAGGACCAGACATAAAGGGCGGACTAGCCCTGTGCTGGGCGTCCCCCTGCATGTCTGAGAAAATGATTGCAGATGTGCTAAATTTAGCACATCTACGATCAGATCTGAATTAGGCCCAAAGTTGCTGACATCGGTTAGCAGAAGCTATTATTGGTGGTCATTCCGAGTTGATCGCTAGTGAAAAATGTTCGCAGCGCATCGATTAAGTGAAAAAGCTGCACTTCTGCACATGCGTATGTAGCGCAGTGCGCACGCGCGACGTACTTTCACAATGGCCGATGTATTTTTACACAAGGTCTAGCGAAGCTTTTCAGTCGCACTGCTGGCCGCAGAGTGATTGACATGAAGTGGGCGTTTCTGGATGTCAACTGACCGTTTTCAGGGAGTGTTCGAAAAAACGCAGGCGTGCCAAGAAAAACGCAGGCGTGGTTGGGAGAACGCAGGGCGTGTTTGTGACGTCAAATCCAGAACTGAACAGTCTGAAGTCATCGCAAGCTAGGAGTAGGTTTGGAGCTACTCTGAAAACTGCACAATTATTTTTTTGTAGTCGCTCTGCGATCCTTTCGTTCGCACTTCTGCTAAGCTAAAATACACTCCCAGAGGGCGGCGGCTTAGCGTTTGCACGGCTGCTAAAAACTGCTAGCGATCGATCAACTTGGAATGACCCCCATTGTCCTTTTATTTTAAGCATTGTACTCTTGCCTTCTGCAAAGTTGATTTTGTAGTTTTTTCCTCAAGTATACTAATGGCAATTATTTTATCAGCGCTCCTTATATGTTAGGTTTTACACTAACAACATTCTAATACTGATGGAAATTAAGTAAGATTTAAGGTATGGTACAAATAAAACTTCTTTAATATCTGTGACTACAGTTTTGCTTTTGATTTTTAGGCTCACTGCAATTGACCCGACTTTAGATGATGTGAGGACTTTATCTCTAGTTGCTCTGATTATAATGGGTCCACTTTCACTCAATGAGTTGAACCATTTCTTATTGCAATTTAAATGTCTAGTGGCCCCCAACAGTGGCGTCACAAGGAGAGTGCGGGTGGTGCGGCCCGCACTTGGGTGTCCAGCCAAGGGGTGACATCAAAATGCTGGCTCCTGCTCAGTGACAGGAGCCGGGTGCTGCACTGTAACATTATGTGCAGCACTCGGCTCCTGTCACTGTGCAGCAGCCAAAGCACTACCAAGGCAACCTGCACTTCCCGAACCCCCAGAGTGACAGAAAACGGGGTCGGGACATGAAGCCCCACCCCCTCCACAAAGCCCCACCCCTTTTCCATGAAACCACACCCATTTTAGTGGCGCTGCACCAGGTGTCACTGAAGCAGTGATGTGCGGTGGGGTTTGGCAGAGCCTTTCCTGTCATACTAACGTTTGGACCAGAGGTTTGACTGTATATAGTATATGAAAAATACAAAGAATATGTTTGAAGTATCTTCTTTGCATTATTCTAATCATTTTTATAGCCAAAACTCTGGAGTAAAAAGTCTATGGCCCTACATTTTCTACACATCTCTAATCAAAACGCAACAAATTACCAGAAGTTTATACTGCTGCACCTGTGTGTATAATGCCCAGATGCAGTGGCGGAAGTACCGGAATCAATAGAGTCGGCTGCTGCCGGGCTCCAGCCCTGACGGGGCACCTTCTCCATTGCTCTGGTGTCAGGGATAAATAACCTGCAGTGAGTCCTCAGTCTTGCAGCAGGACGAGCTTCCCCGCAGCCGCAGTACCCACACGGCTGTCAGTGTCCGGGGAGAGGAAGCAAGGGGTGGAACACCTGTGGAGCCTGATGAGCGGTCACTGGTCAGTGTCTCCATACAGTGGGCATGGTGTAGGCAGAGCGGCACTCGCGGCTCCCACTACGCGCCCACACTATGCCGCTAGTATGGAGAGACACTGATCCTAAGTCCTGTGTCCTGTGTGCTTCAGGCTCCCCTGCTTTGGAACTGATCTCCCCTGCAGCGGAAGTGCAATAAGCAGCAGTAAGCACTCCGAGGGAATACCAGCGTGGAGGGGGGTGCAGATAACTGTTTGTCGGAGAGTTGTGTCTGAGGATCTGTGTGAGGGGGATATGAGTGTGTGTGTTTGAGGAGAGGGGAATTGAGGAAGGAAGAGGAGCTGTGTGTTTGTGTGAGGAAGCCAACTTGGAGGTGGGAATGAATTTCTATGAGGGAGGAGAGCTCTGGGGGGTCTGTGTGTGTGGATGGGGTAGTTGGTGGTGGTGTCTGAGCACGGAATTTGTGTGAGGAAGGGTGTTGGTGGTAGTGGTGGTGTCTGTGTATGGAATCTGTGAGGAAGGGAAGCTGAGTGGGAGGGGGGGGAATCTGTGTAAAGGTGGTACGCTGTGTGGGTGCTTGATGGGAGGGGAAGGAGAGCTGTGTTTGTGGTGGTCATGTGTGAGGAAGGGACAGCTATGTGGGGGGGGCTCTGAATGAGGGTGGTGCACTATATGTCTGAGGTGAACTGAGTGAGTGGGGGGAGCTGTCTGTTGTGTAGGTGGTCTGTGTGACGAAAGGATAGCTGTATAAGGGGGAAAGCTGTGTGTGTGTGTGTGTGTGTGTGTGTGTGTGGGGGGGGGTTCTGTATAAGGAGGGAAGAGCTATATTTGGGGTTCTGTATGAGGGAGGGATCTGAGTTAGGTGTTAGAGTTGTATGCATATGTATTTATATATACATTAATATGGGGCCCGAGGCAGTATATTGTGGGTCTTTATCTGGATCTGTCCAGTCCCCACAATGTCCTGTAACATCGGCCCCAGAGGGCACCACAACTGCCATCCACCATATGGCATCATTTTCCGGCACGTTTCCGGAGGGGTATCCCATAAATAGGCCCAATAGGTTCATATTCTGTTTTAGTGAATTTGTGTATAGATAGATATGCACCATATTTATTTTCCCTTTTTTTCAGGGGAGAAAGGGGGGGGGGGAAGGGCACCAAAATCTAACTTGCCTCCGGGCGACTGGGATAAACTTACGCCACTGCCCAGATGTACCCCTTGGCTCATATTTTGTGTGTAAATCTGGCTCTGGTGCTAGTCAGTGCCTCCTTAGCCTTTTAGTTCACTGCACGTCCCTGCACTGAGGCAAGTGACACCTCTGGCCCACAAGTCCATTTACTGTACCAGCAGTCTCTCCTATGACTGTTTGCTATGTTCAAAGCTGACTCACTTTTGTTATAATGCTTTTTGTGCGTACCACTTTGGTATTTTAGTGTGCAGTTTGAAGCCTTGTGCCTTACTTTGTGGAAAATAAAGCATTTGTACTTTGGTTTTCAAACCTAGGGCGGGATTAAAATGTTTAATTGCCCTCGATCTCCCGTCTAAAGTGACGGGAGATCACAGGGCGATATTCTGTTGACCCCCATTATTTGGGTTGTCTCCTGAATCAATTGTGACCTTCCACAGCTTCTCACGTTTTAACTGCATTTCTTTAGCAAATTTACGAGTAGTTTTCCGGGCCCTTCCATTTTATGAAGCTGATACTAGCACTTGGAGTATACACTTCAATTACCTTCAATACAAAATTGTATGTCACAGCCATAGATCTGGGCCCATAACCTATTGGCAGATGCCTACAAATTGGTAGGTGCATAGCGTATGTGAGCAAGGAGCACGTTGATTCCAAACCAAATTAGGTTTTATTGAATATAACAGGATACACATTGATAGAAGACAAACAGCAGTCAATACAATAAGGTATCAATCTCTCTTTGGCTTAGTAATGTACAGTTGTACATCATTGTGGCACTCCAGTAACACAGTGAAGACTTGTGCACATGCAGAAACTTTCATACAGGCATGTAAACAAGCCCTGCATTTGGAGAAAGTCAGACCTTTAAATTTGGTGAAACATATTTACATGCAATGTTATTTAAACAGATGTGTCACACACACAAAACCACAGTTAAGAGAAAGCACTTAGCGATTAACCATTTACCTACATATCAACATGAGATGATTGCTTATGGCATTGCTTTTCCCATTGCATGTTTAGATAATTTCAACCACTGAGTATCCAGTACAGTAACAGCCAAAGTTACATTTATTAGACTAACTGGTTGGTCACTCTAGGAGTTAGTGAACTTTAGGTTACATGATTGTCTTGTGTGCCATTTACAGATGCGTCCTCACAGAGTCAGCCCTAACCAATTTGATGCCCTATGCAACATTTTGGCTGGTGCCCCCTAGCACCGCCGCTAGTTCTGCCTCTGACCCAGCACCCTCTCCCAGCACAGCACCTATCACCCAGCAGCACAGATCACATCAGCAGCCAGCAACACCCATCACCCCCCACCCATAGCAATCTTCATTTTGGTGCCCTGTGACAGAAAGAGCATTGGTGCCCCCACCCCGCATATTTGAAATAGGAACAGTGCATGCTGGAGGCCAAAAAGGGGCATGTTCTTGTTGTGCAGGGGCATGACCACACACTCGTACCCCCAATTCAAATGATGTAATACACTATTGCAAAGTTATTCACATTACCTAACATGATAGTGTCCCTTATTCACATTACATCACATGATAGTGTTCCTTATTCATGTGATGCCTCACAGTAGTGCCCCATATTCACATTACAGCACACCGTATCTCTCCTTGCTGACGTTATACCACACGGTATTGCTCCTTGTTGACATTACACTACACCGTATCACCCCTTGTTGTCATTACACACCGTACCACTCCTTGTTGACATTACACCACACTGTACCACTCCTTGTTCACACTACACCTCAATGTATCGCTCTTTATTCACATTACACCACTCAGTAGTGCCCTTTATACACATTACACCACACAGTAATAGCACCCCTTATACACATAATGCAACACATTAATGCCCCTTCCGCAGATGCCCCGCATTAGTAATGCTCTTATGCACATAATGCCATACAGTTACGCCTCTTACACATATGCCCCACATTAGTAATTGTAGTAGCTTTTTTTTATAAAACTAACGTTGGCTTGTTGGCTTGCTGGCAGTCTGTGTGTCCGCCCCTGCAGCTCCCTGAATCTGTTACTGTGGAGTGGTGGTGGGAGGCTTGGAGGCACCGTTGCTGCAGGGAGACAGTGTCACTGCAAAGGCCCATGGGAGGAGGAGCTGCTGGTCGTGTGCGCAGCAGCCCCCCTCCTGCGGCCATTTTTGATGCTCCCCGCTGTCCTCACTAACCACTCCCTGACCATCAGCTCCCGCTGCTGCCAACTCCCATCTGAGTTGCCTGGTTAGGTGGGCTTGAATGCACCTAGGCATTTCAGATGCCCAAGACATTTGTTTAGCTTGCCTATGCCTAGGGCCGGCTCTGCATCCTTATACATGAACGGTAGCTTCAAAATGCCATGAAACGAGAGATACTGTAACTGGCATTAGTGAGCAGCCAGGTCCTGTGCAACTCTACTAATGTTTTATGCCAAAAAATTAATTTAGTCGCAATGCAATGTGACTAGGATGCTAGAGTAGACTGTGCTATTAAATTTGATATATGACACTTGTATATTGCGTGTAACTGAGCCTGTATACATAGGGCCATATTATCCATAATGCTGACTAGGCTGAAGTCTATGGGCCCTGCAGGGACTAGTGGCCTGACAATTATTTATTTATTTATTTATTTATTTTTTGCTGATGCACTGTTACCTGCACTCTAGGGCTCCAATGGTTAAAGCCACTTTACCCTCTTCACCGTAGCAAGGCACAATCACATCAGCTGAGGTTTGTATTGAGACAATGGGGTGGGGAAGACAATGGACCAATAGCACACATAGTGTATTTCAAAAGAGAAAAGGAAAAGAATAGCAATTGCGCTGTGAGAAAAGAGGTCAGCAGACGTTAGTTTAACTGGGTATCGATGTCCATGGGGATACTGAAAGTGTAATAATGGCATAAGCTCTGCTTCCCAAATGTCAACTGTAGTGGGGTGAAAGATTGAAGTAATGGAGTGGCCTCAAAATGCCAGAAAGCCTAGGGAGGCGGGGGCAGCCGATGCCGTAACAAGGATGGTACCGACAATGCTCGGCACACAGTGCACATGCCCTGTGGGTGGAGAATCGTCCGCTCCTGCATCCACCTAGCATCTCCTTAATATACAGGTCTCCTTAATATACTATCATTCACCAACAATGCCAGCTGCATTGCGGCCCACTGTAATGTAATGTAATGTATCTTTCTCTGCTGGCGCACGACTATATACATTGCAATGGGCAGTGCTGCAGCTTCTGTCTGTGTGCGAGAGACAAAGACACGGAGATAAAGTACCAGCCAATCACCTCCTGTCATTTTTCAAACCAGGTCTGTGACATGGCAGTTAGGAGGTGATTGGCTGGTACTTTATCTCCGTGCACTTTATTTCCACCCAAGGCTTACTAAATAGACCCCATAATTTGTGTGCCATAGTTTTTATGGTAATGAGGACGCAGAGCTGTGGAAACATCAGTGTACTGCAGATCACAGAATGAAGAGAAGGGATTCTGGGGGCTGAATAATAATAATGTCTGGTAATATTAGGTATGGGGTGTCATATAATGTCTGGGAGTATGAGGTGTAATACTATGTCAGGGAGTATGAGATATGGGGTTTAATATGTCTGGGGGTATGAGGTATGGCGTGACATATAATGTCTGGAGGTATTAGGTATGAGGTGTAATATAATGACTGGGGATATGAAGTATGGGGTGTAATATTATGTCTGGGAGTATGAGGTGTGGGGTGTAATATTATGTCTGAGAGTATTAGGTATGAGGTGCAATATGTCTGGCGGTATGAGGTATGAGTGTAGGAATGAAGATGAGGAGATAGAGGAATGATGAGGAGGAGGATGAATGATGATGAATGAGGAGGAGGAATGATGATGAGGGGGAGGAATGATGAGGAGGAATGTGGAGGAGAAATGATAATGATGTGGAGGAGGAATAATGATGAAGAGGGTGAATGTGGAGGAGGAATGATGATGAGGAGGAATGTAGAGGAGGAATGATGATGACAATGAGGAGGAATGTGGAGGAGGAAGGATAATGATGATGATGATGAGGAGGAATGTTCAGGGGCATTAAATATCTTGAAATCTACATTACTGGGGGCGTGGCCTGGAGGCTGACTGAATAGGCTGCACTACATCTGAGCTCCCAGGGATCTGGGACTAAATAGTGCCATAAAAGCCTTCAGCTACACAAATCTCTGTCCAAAAAGAGCAGATCTAAGCTTTACCCTGGTGGTGCAAGCGGGGAGTCAGCGCTGCGGAGTCGGGGAGCCGGTTTTCTGGCTCCTGCGGACTGCGGCCTACTCCTTGCCCCGAAGCAGGGGCCTCAATTTTCGGATCATCCCCGGACGTGTGGGCCTCCGCCCCGAGAACACTCGCAGTGCCCTCCGAGAACCCTCCTAACGCTGCTACAGCGGTATTCACTGACAGAGACTACTCCCCACCCGACAGACTTACCCCGGGACCGAGGATTGCCGGACCTCGTGCGCCGGAGCATGGACGGCGGCCATCTTGGCTGCAGGGGAGGAGAAGATACACGGCAGCGGGCGGCGGTGCGAGGGAAGCGGCTGGCGGCCCCCGGGAAGACGCGGCTGGCGGCCCTGGTTCAGAGGGAGGACCGCGGCAAACACCGCTGAGAAGCCCCTCCACAACAACCGCCTGAAAGAGAGACAGACGGACCGAAGAATCACCCGCGCCCCCCCCCCCTGTCTGCCGGGGGAACGTTATCAGCTCCTACAGGTACAGTCTGGCACTCCAAGTGACCCACTTTAAACAGACTCCTAGGTCCAGGAACGAGAGCGGCCCGGGGAGACAAAGTTAACCCCCCCCTCGCCCCCCACCCGGCTCACCCTAGGTCGCTTGAAGGGCCTCTGACCCCCCGCGAGTCCACCCACGGCTGTGGGCACCACGCAGCAGCAGAGAGTGACACCTGCACGACCTCCGGGGACCTTTTCCTAAGAAAAGCAGATTACTGGGGCTAGAGAAGGAGACCCACTATTAAACAGCTGCAGGGGCTAACTTAGGGGACCCGGACCCCGGCATTACAACACATCCCCCTCTCTACCTGGATCCTCCCTTTGGAGAAAGGCTACACCTTTATATTAAAGCCTGATTATATCGGGATCCTTCAAAATCGGCAGTATTAACCCAAGTCTCCCTGGAGCGTTAGAAAAGTGGAGGCTGGAGCTATCCCCAATGTCTCCTCGGTGTGCAAAGAGTATGGATAACCTAACACGTATGTCAGCCCTGCTTATGCCAATGTAATACAAGAGGACTCTCCCACCGCTGCCTTTATTTACGTGATGTCTCGTTAGTCCCTGAGACGGTGGAGCCTTCTGATCATCACAGTCTTGTGCTTGAAAACGCCGAGCTTTCCTCTTCGAGGCCTTATTATGCCTGCAAGACGTAACAAACCGTCAAAACCTGCGCAACAGCTGTCATTTTTCAAGTCGTCACCGAAAATGCCTGGCTCCAAAGTTGTCGGGACCTCCACAAAGGGAGCAGCCCCTCAGACCTCTCCCCAACCGGAGGTGCCCCTTTCCAAAGCCGGAACTGCTGCGGGTCTAGACGGAGTGGGAGATGGAGAGGCCCTTACGGTCGGTACTATGAAGCTACTTCTGTCCCGATTTAAAGAGGAGGTTGCGGCTGAGTTTCGTACCACATTAACGGCGTGTCAACAATCTATTGACGACTTAGGCGGCCGCACGGACCATTTGGAAACTAAAATGGAGGAAGTTGTGGGGTCTCATAACAGCCTATTGGACTCTCATGATACACTGGAAGCAGAGGTGAAGCTTTTGCGAGACAAAGTCACAGATTTGGAAGACAGGTCGCGCCGCAGTAATCTCAAACTACGTGGGGTCCCCGAATCGGTGTCACACAGCAGTTTACACGATTACGCCGTGGCCTTATTTAAGGCGCTTTTACCTAAGTCCCCACCTGCAGACTTCATAATAGACCGGATACATCGGCTGCCGAAGGCCAGAGCGGCCCCAGGAGAGGCCCCCAGAGATGTCCTAATGAAAATGCATTACTTCCACGTTAAAGAGGCCTTATTGAAAGCGTCTAGACCATCGTCTGACACGTCCTCAGCTCTTCAAGGACTCCAACTCTTCGGTGACCTGTCTGCTGCCACCCTTTTTAAAAGGAGGTTGTTTCAACCGATCACTATGGCCCTCAGGAAGGCGGATATCCCATATCGTTGGGGTTTCCCTACCAAGTTGCTGGTCTCCCGAGATGGCTCCACTGTCTCTATTTCTTCCATAGATGAGGGAACGAAAATGCTGAGGTCATGGAACATTGTTGATCCCGCGGCGGACCCCTCCCCCCGTCGACTCCAGCAGGACTGGTCCTCGGCGAGGTGAGAAGGCCCGATCTGAGTCGGAATGTTTCCATAGCTACTGCGCTCCTACTGTTGAGACTCCAGCGACTCTTTTGATAGGGGCAATGTGCCTGACGCCTGCCCTGACATGGAGGTTTTTTTTTTTCCTTCCTCTCCTTAATTTTCTTAATTTTCATTGTGAGTCTGCTGATATAGCTCTAATGTTTGATATACAGAGGAAGTCGCTGGATTAAGTCTAATGTTGGATTTATGTGTTCGGTTTCCTTGTTAGAATGATGTTGTCCTGCTTTATTTTCCCTGAAGATTTAGATTGCACACTTGTGCATTAATCAGCTCATATAGTATCGAGATATTCGTAATTTCTTTAGATTACATTATAAAAATATGGCGGCAGGTGGGAGTGCTGCCACTAACCCCTCCTTTAGCCTACACAGCCGCCACGATATGGCGACTGGATGTGATCTCAAGAGAGATCAATTTAGTTTCGTTTTTTTTATTTTCCTTATGTTTTTCCTCATGTTTTCTGTTATGTTTCCCCCCCCCCCTTCTCAGGTGGATCAGCTTAAATGCAGAAATAAGTTAACGAAATCAATAGCCCCATCGGAAGCAGATTATGGTTAAGATAGTTTCTATTAATGCCAAAGGCCTTAATTCTCCCCAAAAACGAAGAGTGGCCTTGAATTATTTTCAGAAAATCAAGGCACAGGTGGTGGCGGTGCAGGAGACACATTTCCAGAGTCAAACCCCCCCCCCTCTTCACTAACTCACGATACCCCCTTTGCTATACTGCAAACGGACCCACTAAGAGAGCTGGAGTGGCTCTTCTTATAGCACAAAACTGCCCATTCGTTCTGTCCTCTAAATATGAAGACCCTAACGGGAGATATCTAATCTTAGTGGGTCAAATAGAAGATGTAGAGACCACTCTGGTCTCTTGCTACGCCCCTAATACCAAACAAATCCCATTCCTTAGAACCTTTTGTAGAGTGCTCCAGGAGCACACTAGGGGAGCCCTCTTGATCCTTGGAGACTTCAACATGGTGCTGGACCCTACTATAGACCGTTCCCGTCCAACCCGAACTATGCGTAGTAATCCATCCCAAGACCCCTCAGGCAGATTTAGTCAACTCCTAGCGGAGTATGAGTTATATGATGTCTGGAGAGCCAAACACCCTGCTGAACGAGATTACACTTTTTATTCCCACGTACACAGTTCATATTCTAGAATAGACCTAGCCTTAGCGGATAAATGGACCCTGGCAGCCATTAGTAAAGCGGACATATTACCTATGACTTGGTCAGACCACTCACCACTTGTTGTAGTTTGGGATATTAGTAAGAGGGTGGTCCCACATGGTCCATGGAGACTGGGTTCATACCTTCTTGCCCGCCCTGAGGCTCGACAGGCCATCCAGCAATCCCTAGATCTTTATTTGGAGACAAACTGCCCCAAAGATACATCCATTTTCACCCATTGGTGTTCTCTAAAAGCCGTGGTTAGAGGCTCCGCAATCCAGACAGCATCTAGAATTAAACGTGAATATAGAAACAGATACGCCTCGGCCGAAAGGGAGGCTGCACGTCTGGCATCTGCGCATAAAATCAATCCCGATAATAAAGCCCTCTTTAAGCAACTACTTGCCGCTCGCGAAAAGGTAAATACATTTGCCTTAGCGGAAGTTCACCGCAATCTCCAGCGGCTCAACCCACAATACTATAGGCTCGGTAATAGAGCAGGACGTCTACTGGCGCGTAAACTAAGGGGACGCAGAGCAAAAGAACGCATACAAGCAATCCATACATCCTCGGGAGTTAAAGTAACGGATCCAGAGGAGATAGCTAATGCGTTTGCTGAATATTATTCGCAGCTGTATAATCTTAGAAAAGACCCTAATACCCCTCAGCCCACCCCGGCAGACATAGCTAAGTTCTTAGATGGACTGTCGCTACCCACTATCGATCCTCAGACTCGCGAGTCCATTAGCTCACCATGGGTACTCGAGGAAGTCAAAGCAGTCATAGACTCCTGTCCAGTAAATAAGGCCCCCGGGCCAGATGGATACCCATCTAACTTTTACAAAGCATATAAAACAACTCTTGCCCCGCTCCTATTGTCGGTGTTCAATGAAGCTTCTGACTCTACATATTTCCCGAAGGAAATGTTGGAGGCCCGAATAGTTACCATCCCAAAACCGGGCAAAGCTCCCACAGCGGTTCAGAATTATCGTCCGATTGCACTGCTGAATACCGACCTTAAATTATTCGCAAAGATGGTCGCAAATAGGATATCCCCCCTTTTGCCCGGCTTGATTAAACCAGACCAGGTGGGCTTTGTAATGGGCCGGCAGGCATCAGATAACACACGCAGAGTAATAAACTTGATTGAACGCTGCCAGGCCCGAGACGAACCTCTCTTGCTCCTTTCTTTGGACGCAGAGAAGGCATTCGATAGACTCCACTGGGACTATCTAAGAGCCACCCTGGGCTGTTTTGGGTTTACGGGCAAAATACTAGACTCCATACTGGCTTTATATTCCTCACCCTCGGCTTCGGTTTTCACTAATGGGTGCATCTCCTCTACATTTAATATAACTAATGGGACTCGCCAGGGTTGCCCCCTGTCACCCCTCATTTTTGTGCTGGCTGTCGAGCCTCTGGCGGAGCGGATCAGGTTATCAGACTCAATTGTTGGTCCAGTGATAGGGGGAATGTCTCACAAAATCTGTCTCTTTGCCGATGATATCTTAGTATGCCTTAGAGAGCCTGAATTGTCGCTGCCACACTTACATTCCCTCTTGAACTCTTACACAGCTGTCTCATATTACAAGTTAAATACCACTAAGACTGAGGCCCTCCCGCTGAATGTGCCTGATAATACCCTTAGACGTCTAAAAAACGACTACAAATACGCGTGGCAACTCAGATCACTTAAATATTTAGGAGTCCATATATCTAGGGAACAGGATTTAATGGGGTGTAACTATGACCCTCTTTTTCGGGCATTTGAACTATTTATCAAAGACTGGATGATGCAGGAGGTTTCCTGGGTTGGACGAGTGGCAGCCGCAAAGATGGTTCTCCTACCTAAATTGATGTATCTTTTTCGAACCATCCCCAGAACCTTCCCTAAAGATATTTGCAATAAGTTTAACCGATTGATAGCTAACTATGTCTGGGGAGGCTCAAAACCGAGAATAGCGAAATCCACCTTAATTGCGCCAAAATGTGCCGGTGGAGTTGCATACCCAGACCTAGAAAGATACCATAGTGCGTGTTTACTCGCCCAGGCCAGTGATTGGCTCTACCAGAGCACTCCTAAACCATGGGTGTCCTTAGAACAGAATGCTGTAGCCCCCTTTACATTACCAGACTTGTTCTGGTTGCCTATCACCTTAATCACCGCTGAGGTAGCTGAATGCTCCGCAGTCCAAGTAACGATGCTGATATGGAGAACGGTACTCAAACCTCTCCCTGCTGGCGCTTTGCCCTCCCCCCAATTATCTCTCCACACTATAGCCCTATTGATCCCAGATCTGCATTTGCACCATTGGAGGGACATGGGCATATCCACCCTACAGGATGTTCTACTAGACGGTGTTTTAGTCCCCTTTTCACTACTCCAGGAAAAATTTCAGGTGCCTAAACAAGATTTCCATAAGTATCTGCAACTGAGACATTGGCTCCAAAGCTGCTCCCCTAACCGAGCCCGCTATACCGGTCTTCCTAAATTACTGACCTCCCTTTTATTGCCTAGCGGTAATAGGGGAGGAATCTCCAGATGGTACCAACATCTGGTGACTGAATCCCGGCATGGGACTTTCCCCTCTCAGATTAAATGGGAAAAAGACCTCCCTATGGTCTTCACTGACGATATATGGAAAGTGATTTTCAAATCTTGTTTCAAAATTTCCAAATGTGTAAATCACTGCAATATGTACTATAAATTGGTCCATAGGGTTTATTTCACACCGGAGAGGTTACACAAGATTTGGCCTGATGTCTCCGCTGGTTGTTGGAGGAATTGCGGGATGGTGGGAGATATCCTCCATATATTTTGGTTATGTCCAGCAATACAGGCGCTCTGGAGGGAGATATTCCTTTTCATCTCCAACATATTAGGAGTAACCCTTACACCCGACCCCCTGATGGCACTCTTTCACTATTATTACGGCGAAATGTCTAGTCAAGATAGGTATCTTTTAGGACACATTCTCATAGCATCCAAGGCCGCTATAGCCTCCAAATGGAAGTCGGCAGTCATCCCCA
Source organism: Pseudophryne corroboree (assembly GCF_028390025.1). Classification (NCBI taxonomy): domain Eukaryota; kingdom Metazoa; phylum Chordata; class Amphibia; order Anura; family Myobatrachidae; genus Pseudophryne; species Pseudophryne corroboree. Next base: position 323,639,681 of record NC_086450.1, on the reverse strand, counting down.
CTCTATCAATGATAGTGCAAAAGGTACATCAACATTATATGTTTGAAACAGCTGAGGGCACCCACTCTTCGGAGATTATCCCTATTAGAAAGAAATGGCTTAAATGGTCCTTATATAAGGAGAGATCGGGCCAAATCGGTACCCCTGGTATACCAGCTGACATACCTGACCTCTCTGCGCTTCACTCCCCGATCCATATTGAACATTAGCTGGTTCCGTGATGCAGACCTTCTGCCCCTCATCACATTGTAATATCATTGCTGTATTATGATCCCCCTGATACCTACTTTTCCTTTCCCTTGTCTTTATTGGTTATGTTGTGTGTATATGTCTTCTCCCCTTTTTTTCAGATTACAGTTGTCAATTTATTTGTAATTGTAATGTGTTTGAAAACTCGATAATAAAAACGTAATATTAAAAAAAGAAATCTACATTACTAAGCGATATGATCAATTGTTTCAGGCCAACTTTCCGCATCTTCTCTCCCTTATTAAATCTGACCTGATAACTGGATGGGTCAATATATATCCTCCCTCTCCTTGCCCACTTAAACCATTGTATAACAACCCAACCATTCCACCGGGTCCTTCTTTCATACAAACCCTGGCTGCAAGGGGGCATTAGATTTTTAAATTATATTACCAGTGATTCTACTTTCCCCTTGTTTTCTGAACTACAAGAGAAATTTAATATTCCTCACAAAAATGTATTTCAATTTTTCCAGTTACGACACTTCCCTACTGCTGTTTCACAACAATTAACGAATAGCCCCCTCACCACTTTTGAATCTTTGTGCCTCCGACAATCTTCCACCAAGTGCCTTGTTTCTATACTCTATTCTGCACTGCAGACTTCATCTTCTGATTATAAAGAACCTAACGAGGCTGTCTTGGAAGCCGATCTAGTGGAGATTTTAGACTCAGACGACTGGGAAGAAATTTGCATCCACGCAGCCTCTAACTCACTTTGTGTGCAAATGAAGGAAAATACATACAAATTACTATATCGATGATACTACGTTCCCACTCGTCTTCATAAAATGGACCCTATTGTACTGTACCTATCACTTGCTGGGGGAACTGTACATCGGAGGGCACATTTATTCACATGTGGTGCCAATGTCCCAAGATTCGCTTGGTTACCTCTCTAACAGTTATCACTGTCCCATTTTCCCCTAGATTTTACCTCCTACCCACTGACAACCCTGGGGCCACACGTCACCAAACTTAGCTGATCCGCCACATTTTCTCAGCTGCCACTTGCCAAATTGCAGCGGACTGGAAACAGCCTTATGCCCTTTTGCTGCCCGCCACTATTCCCAAAATCTGGAATGTTTAGAAAATGGACTTTATGGCCCTCATTCCGAGTTGTTCGCTCGCAAGGCGATTTTAGCAGAGTTACACACGCTAAGCCGCCGCCTACTGGGAGTGAATCTTAGCTTCTTAAAATTGCGAACGATGTATTCGCAATATTGCGATTACAAACTACTTAGCAGTTTCAGAGTAGCTTCAGACTTACTCGGCATCTGCGATCAGTTCACTGCTTGTCGTTCCTGGTTTGACGTCACAAACACACCCAGCGTTCGCCCAGACACTCCTCCGTTTCTCCAGCCACTCCCGCGTTTTTTCCGGAAACGGTAGCGTTTTTATCCACACGCCCATAAAACGCTGTGTTTCCGCCCAGTAACACCCATTTCCTGTCAATCACATTACGATCGCCGGAGCGAAGAAAAAGCCGTGAGTAAAAAAACTATCTTCATAGCAAAATTACTTGGCGCAGTCGCAGTGCGAACATTGCGCATGCGTACTAAGCAGAAAAACGCTGCGATGCGAAGAAAATTACCGAGCGAACGACTCGGAATGAGGGCCAATGTCTAGCACTATGCACAACACCTCCCTATCTTTTTTTCTAAAACATGGGATCCTTGGACCTCGTATTTTAAAGTGCAGCCCCAATTTGTTTAATTAATTGCCCCAGTATGGCTCTTCCAGCCTGAATCTATCCCCACCACCCCTCCCTATCCTAGATGCCCCCCCCCCCCCCCACTCCCTGCGATTTGCCACTCCATATCTTGGATCATCATCTTTTAAAAATTGTTACATCTCTGAACAATTTTGATGTGCTCGCCTTAGATGCCCTTGTTTTCTCTGTATTGATCACCATTTTACTCGCTATTGTAGATATCCACTTTTCCACTTTTGATACTTGGATATTTCATCCTACATATTTCTTTTAGTGTGATATTTGTTCATTTAATGTACTGCCTAATTAAATATTTTAAAAAATAAATAAATAAATTGTGCTGCCCACAGAGTATAGGGCTAGTGCTCCTAGCTCTGTATCTTGCTAGCAGAGTGCCCAGAAAGGCACCCTGCAACCCGGGTCCTCTGTTGTAGCAGTAACCGTAGTGTCTTTTAGATGCTCAGGCAGGTAACTTGGGCAGCCGCCACCCCAGGAGGTGAAATGAATAATCACAATTTTTTTCTTCTTCCTATCAACTAATAATATGAAAGGTTTGTTGCAGAAAGATGTAGGCAAAAAAGACTTCCAAAAATACTGTACACAAA